>NC_051050.1:22108132-22426344 GCF_904848185.1 Acanthopagrus latus | reverse complement strand
TAATTCTGTAGAGTTTAAATCCTTTTTTTCAAATCTTATTGTTCTCCAACTGTCTTCAGTGTTCTGAAATAACACAACGAATGTTGAGTATGACTAATTTTCCACTACTGCCACCTAAAAAAGAGGCCAAATTGGCTGTTACTATTCTTAAGTTACATAACATAAGTAGTGTGAGAATTTGACTTAACAGCATGACTAATTTGAAACCAATTTTTGTTTTACTACGTTGCAGGAGAGTTCACAGAATGAATAAAAATCTACTATTATCTGAACTGCTCTAATTGCAAATAAAGGATCTCCATCACTGCTGAATACGTGGTGTTTGATGCTCTGAATATTAGGCCAATAAAAGATCATTTAGGCTTCTAGGCTTGGATTTACTAAGGGAACAACATATGTTAGCTTGTTAGCATACTTAGCTAAGATCTAGTAGTACATGAGTACCTTTCTGTTTAAAGGATTTAGGTTAATCATTTTAATGCAATTTCACAAAAAAAAAAAAAACTAGATGATATTTCAAGATAATTTTCCCAGTCAAGAAAAAGTCAGTCTGTCGTAACTAAAGTAAAATATTATATTGTGTTGTGTAAAACCACCCAGTGAACTACATCGTCACGCTAAACACGTCACCACAACCAACATGGCCACCAACTTGGCAAAGGTCCAAAAAAATAAATAAATAAATAAATTTAAATCACAATATATCTGCTCATGTTGACAGCTGCAGTTATCTGAAAGGAGAGTAGCCCCTTAAATGTTTAAATTTCTTTACTAGTTAATTTAAATTGACTTGGAGATCATCTTTTGAATTGACAACATCATCTGCCTGATTCATGACGCAATTCAAAAGGATCAAAAATTCATTTGTTGTCTCTTCATTCATCACCGAAAAAAGTTTTTTCCAAATAAGGTCATATGTGGCAAACCGAAAAGGGGCGTGGCTTCAGCTATCTCTTTACGCTGCTGGAGCTCGATCTCATTCGTCACCAGCAGATGGCAGGCGCCATTTTAAAAATCTTTAACTGGCCGTTGAGAAGTGAAACTGAACATGTCTCAACATGGCGCCCCTACAGGAGTAACTGTTACAGAGCTGCTTTTTCAGGTCTTCATTTATGGCTCATGTTGTAGGTAAGAACATGCAAACAAACGTCAAATTCCTGACTTTGTTTTCAGTTTAAAGTGCATCTCCGTTTGTTTTACACTTAGCACGATTTTGGGGAAACTCAGTAGCCCAGTTATGCTAGAGTCCTACAGAGAGACTTTAGGACTCTAAGTTAAGCTAACTGAGTTAAGCTAACTTTCTAAGCTAGCTTGTTTGCTAGGGAAGCTCTTCACTGTGGCTTTGTGGCAGACTTTTTTAATGATTTATTTTGAATCTCTCAATTCAAAGTGATGTTTCTGTTTTTCACATGCTTGTGTGTGTGTGTGTGTGATTTTAATGTGCTGCCTGATGTTGAGAACATTGCCCCAGTTTGTGCCTCTTGTGTATTGTATTTGGGATACAGAGGAGATGGTATCAGTGGCATAACCTGCATGATGGTGATGTATTACTGTTCACCTATAGGAGCAAACCAGAGCAGTGCTAAGAGCACAACTGGAGGGAATGGAGAGGTGATGTCTGCATTCATCCAGGACAATACACCTGGCCTGGTTGCAGCTACAAAAGCAGGCACACAGCAGTAGAGGCATATCATCATTGTTTTTGGCACATATATATCTGGAGATGGAAGAGGTGTTGTCAGAATACTGACATGACACGTGACACATAAATTGTTCAAATTATAGGGTTATGATAATAACCAAAGCCTCACAAAATTAGCATAATCGTTATGTTATATAGCCAAGCCTTGGTTGTACGTATTCCATATATTTACTGAATCTCTGGTAAGGAAGTTATTTAGCTTACAGCAAGGGAAATGGTGCAGTATGTTGCTGTTAAAGGAAAAGGCGATTTGTGTATATATTCACACAGTCTGCTACCTCAGATCGCTGTGCCTGCAAAATATCGATTCACAACAGAGCATGCACCTGACCTGTCAAATCCCCAATCTATAAATCAGCAAGGCCATGGAAAAAAATCCATATAATTTATATCACATCAGTGAGTTGTCCTTGAGTGTGTCTGTCAACCAGAGTCAATGAGTTCTGTCGTGAACCTGCTCGAGAAATACTGCACAGTGCAAGGATAAACATGAGTTGTTTCCTTTTTCTGTGGCATTGGTCTGCCATTTTTTTCTCCTTCTTACTTTCTATTGTGGTAAACGCTGAACAGCTGTGTTGGTTTTGAGATTAACACCATGAGAGCGAGAGACTCAGAGCTCATCTGCTTCACAGATGAATATCACCCCGTTTGCTTTGTTGAAGGAAATGAATTCAGACATACCGAGAAAAACTGCACCAGTCAAAAGACTTAATGTCTGTCTTTGTTGTAGGGGTGGGTGACCTAAAATTGCACACTGTATTTTTAGTGTTTTGCAGTGATGCTATTTTATAATTATATTAACTCAGATTATTTGACTTCTGTTCACTTTGTTGGCAGTGTAAGGGAACATATTTTAAAAAAAGACAAATAGATTCTAAATCAAATCTGATGTACTTCTTGGCTTCAAATAAGAATAAATATAAGGTCTGCGGGCTTGCATATGATTTGAGAGACTGCCTGGTAATGTAGGTTAATTAGTAAATGTAATGTGATTCATTCAGAGTGAGACAAAAGGGAAGGATTAGGCATCTCAACGGCATTTTTATTTGTAGAAAACTCAAAGTGTATTTGTTTAAAATAGTCAGTGTGCCATGGGGCTTATCTATCAAGTACATTTACTTAGCAGCAACAGACACACAGTGGAGAGGATCACGGAGCAGAAGGAGATTTTACGTAACGTTAACAACATAACCAGCTGAGCTTGTGTTGGGGTATCAAGTAGCACATAGAACGACATGGTAAAACAATGTGATTATTTATTTGGCTTCAGTGTTAGCCTCTCTTGACTGCATTGCAGCCTGCTACTGTAGATGGAAAATTGTACACTCGATCCATCCTTTAGCTTGACTTTGAAAGCACATCCTGCTTTTTACATTGCTGGCCCTGACTGAGAATGCAGTTTGAATTTAAATGGTTTGAACACATGAAAGCTATAAGAGATTTCCAGTTGTGGTGGGGACATTCCCATCAAAAGAGTAAAGATAATCCACTCAATCTACACTTAATCTACACTTCCTTGGATGGTGGGAGTAGATAAAGTGGTTTGTGTTGGCTCCTGCAAACAAAAACCGACATGTAGAGGCTTGTTTACCTTCTTCATGTAGGTTCAATAGTTACTGGATGCGACTTAAGTTCCATGAGTACATGATATCATGGCCACAGTAAAGCACATCTTTTTTTTGACGGGCTAAAACACTTATATACATATACTGCCTGGCCCCACTTTCTTGCATCTCTGTCTCTCTCGCCCATCTCTCATGATTTCTAAAGCTTGTTCAGATGATTCTGAATTACGTAACTTAATCAGGATAAAAATACCTGTCTCTGCTAAATGGAAAAACTCTGTGTGCTTGACCTGCTCCTGTCCACAGCATGACTGTAAGCTGTTCAGATGCGGCAGCTGTATCTCCGCCGTGTTTGTGCATTAATGCGTCTGTGCACTTCTGTGACTCTCTCTAATGGGGCGACGATGAGGCTACCTGGGAATGTGAAGCAGCCATTCACTAAGATAAAATGATCAGAGAGAGACAGCTGACAAGGTCGGGTCAGCTCCAAACATAATGTCCCCATTTCACCCATTCATACTCAGCGTACCGGAGCTGTAAATCCACAGTATTATAAATGAGATTAAAAGATACATGACAATAAATCCCAGCGCAATAGCTGAATAATATACGTCTCATTGCATTGAATATTCGCTGTGAAACTAGACTGTCTCTGAAAGCACACTGAGTTTTATATTCTGTTTCCGAGATAAGATGAAAAACCTCCAGTTTTCAAACGCCAACACACTGGAATAAACTGTATGAAATATACAGGAGTGTGCCTCTTTGAATCATTTTTTAAAAGTATATCATGTGTTTCAGGGCTTCTCATCAAGTACGGCTATATCCACGCAGCATGTTGTGTATCATATGATGAAACACATTGCTTGCTCTAAGCAGTGGTGATGTGCCGCACCATCAAAACAGCACAATGACCCACATACTGCACCCATCATCCTCTAGTGGATGTTGCAGAAGATGATTAAAGTGTTTGAGTTTAGCAGGAAATGTATTTTTCTCACTGCACGCGGTGTGGAGACCCAAGCACCTGACACGCTAACAAGTCCAACAGATCCGTAATGAAACTCTCGGATTATGCTCTGCGTTGACTGATGCAGTCACTGTGTCTCCGTAACAATGTGAGAGTTGAGGGGCTGCATTTCCCGTGTGGATGAAGCACATGTATTGCATTTCTGAGATTTATGTCATGTCATCGTTGGAGGAGCAGAAGAATCCAATTTATGCCTGTCTCGGTTGTTTTATATTTATCCTTTCTTCAGCACACATCCATAGAATGATTGAGGTGGAGGGGGGGAGGAAGAATGTGGAGAGCGTGCGGTAGTCATTACCTCTCCAGTGGCATTTCTAATCAAGAAAAAGGGGTTTTGTGTTCGCTGAGCAAAACAGTTATTTTGAGTTGAAAAGCAATTCTCCTCACACAGATGAAGGGCCTATTAAACAAGAGTACTTATTGTCCACTCGTTGCTGCCTGCTTCCTCCCGCGTCCTAAGGGCTTATTTTTAGGATGTCACAGTTGAAACTCTTTATTCCACTCCATTACCAAGCTAACAAACAAATGTTTTCACTTTCCCCAGGTGTATTTTGTCTTTTCCCTCTGCCTTCACCACTGATGTCTTTCTCTGTGTGATTTTTTTTTTTTTTTTACCTTCTTCTCCTCCTCTAGATGTGCGGTGTCCATCGAGACACTGGATGTCACGTGGTCACTCCTATGATGAGCAAACTGCGTGGAACCAAAAGTACTGTGTGGTTGCCGACTGTCAGATGCTGCTTCTGAACGAGGAGGAGGTGGTGAGAGCAGATAGTACAGTCTTCTGTCTGTCAAGTCCTTCTGTGTCACCATTGTCTCATCTGTTCCTCTTCCTGCTTTTATTTGTTCCTTGTCACTTTCATCTCAGTTGCTTTTGCTTTTTTAGCTCTTTGCCATCCACCTCTTTCTCGACATCGGTTTATATTTTGACACCGCATGTTAAATTCAGGAAAATATTATTATTCAGTCACATTTCATAGTCATTTTTTTTTTTATGACTGCAGCGTGTTGGATTCAACCCACTCTGTGAAACTACATGTCATTAACACAATCGGAGAATAAATGTCCAGTGTCCAGGCTAGGTTTTTTTTTTAATAATGTTTATATAATGATAGTAAATGATTACAGCAAGTCCTATTAAACGATAAGGACAGGATATTGTTGGATATTAGCTTATTGGAGATATATTAAGAGCTACAAAAAATAATGTAATGGTTGTGATCTCTTAAAATAATAGCAATCTATTTGGATTATCGATTAATT
This sequence comes from Acanthopagrus latus, assembly GCF_904848185.1. Taxonomy (NCBI): domain Eukaryota; kingdom Metazoa; phylum Chordata; class Actinopteri; order Spariformes; family Sparidae; genus Acanthopagrus; species Acanthopagrus latus. The sequence continues at coordinate 22,420,787 of NC_051050.1, read as the reverse complement.
GGTTTGAGTCCAGCTCTAAACTCTAAACTATAAAATGCCTTGAAGATACATCATTATTTGGGATATTATATAAATTACCAGCTGAGACGAGACACAAGCTCTAGAATGAATCCTGTGTTGAGGAGGGAATTTATTCTACATTTAAATTCATCCCACACCGGAGACCACCAGCAGCCAGGTTGTGCAGAGCAAGCTCCTTGCCTCTGTTGTTTTGATTAGCGTCACACAGGATTATGCAAGTTTCTGTGAGATTAGAGGTCCTGTTGTTCACAACACGTCAGCAGTCAACAGGGTAATCTGAATTGCGTTGTTCACTCTGCAGTGTCCTGTCCTTGTTTGACAGCTTTGTGTGACCTCAGTTTAAAAGGTGACTTATTGTAACGATTGGGAAATATATTAGAAATCCATATCGCAGTATTCAGTGATACTGATATGCTCACATTGTGGAAAACCAGTGATTTTGTTGAGGAATTTATCAAACCATATTCGATGATTTTTAAATGACGCCAACTTTAACTGGAATTTTAAGGGTCTATCGACTGCTTGAACTGGGGAGAAAATGTAACCTCAGTTTAATCTTTGTCTGAAGGTATTGAGGTATGCCATGTTGAAATAGAGCAGTAATTGCAGGGAGGAATTATTAGAATCGATGCTTTGGCAGCCTTTCCACAACAGTGCTTTCTTTCCCCCTAGCAGCAAAGAACAACAGCTTTTTAAATGCATCCATCTAGAGACCCAGACTTCGAAAGGTCATCTGTAACACTGCTGGAGTCCTGCGATGTCAGCAAACCGCAGGTCAAAACGATGAGACAGCCTTATAATGGGCTTCCTCCAGAGGAAGGTGTGATGGCCTGATATAGATAGATAGACAGTTTTCAGAGCATCGGCTGCTACATGAACAAACCTGCAAACATGCAGTACACGTATACAAACTTGTATGTGCACTTCTTAGGGTCATGTTTGTCATGGCAGTATTAGGTTTTCAGTTATTTTAGCAACAGAACGATTGCAACACTTCTTGCTTGGTCACAAGGTGAATGATTTGATTCAGAGTTAGTATGAAAACAGTTTAGTTCAGGCTCCTTAGACTCATGCAGCCTGTAGTCAATGATCACAAGTCAGAGAATGATTCAGATGCAGCCTCTAACATCCTGTGATGCAATATATCTCCAGTGCAATATCTCTTCTTTTAAAATGCACTTAAATAATTCATACTCAGCCACATATTAAAAGAATGAGAACAGTTCAAACCCATTTTCTTTGTTGCTTCATATTTAAATCTTCATAGATTCTTTATATAAGGATGCATAGTAGGCTATCTTAGAGTTTTTGAGATGGCGTCCTCACAGCAGAGGGAGAGACATAACTTTTCTACATTATTTCTACATTTCTTTCATAAACAGACTTTAAGTTATTCAGAGACGGAAAGACTCCCGCTGTCCCTGCAAGACAACAGTCATGTTGTCACTGCAGTCGAACGATATCTCCAGCTCAGACAAGCTTGCCGGCGGTTTAGTCCAAAAAGGTTCGCAGCTTATTTGTAAACAGCCTCTCAGAGCTAATGGAGGAATATGCTATTTGCATCTACCCTCAGGTTGATCCCACCTGCATTAGTTTCCCCTTTACCGTGTGTATTTGAGACCTTTTTTGACAGGAAGTCAATTGACTATTCAACTACTTTATGGGATTAGTGGATGACTTTTAAAATGCAGAAGTTTTGAATGCCCTACAGTGAGAAAACACAAGGGAGAGCAAAAATGTGAGGGAGGCAGGAATCATTATGTTCAAAAGACTTTTAAGAGTCCCTGCACAAAAGTTTTGATTGATTGTTGGCCGTGAAGGAGTTTTTGCTGCAGGGGTTTTAGTAAACAGTCACACTTTTTCTTTCTGCCTTTTGTTTTCTTCCGTTTTGTCTTGATTGCTTTTTTTTTTTTGTTTCCTATTTTTTGTCGGATTCTTTTGTCTCTCCTTCTTCAATCAGTTTTGCTTTTCCGCCAGGCGTGTCTGTTTTTCTAGCTCGTCTTGTACTCAAGCATCCAATGCTGATATCAGAATCCGAAGCAGTAATTCCTTTATCAGTTCCAGGGAAATGTGTGCATCACAGCAGCCAAAGGACAGCTCACTATAACAATAAACAATAATAATAGTAAAAAATAAACAATATAATAAAAAGCTAAGAAGAAAAGTTAGAGGAGAAATAGAAAATAGAATTGTATGTTCATAATATGTACAAATATTAACAGTGTAATCATAAACAATGTGGGCAAATATTGTCTTTTGTCAAAGAATGCTTACTTGATAACATATTGTCTTGTTTGGTAAAGAGGTAAAGAGGCCGAGGGCCATCTGTTGAGCCGGTGTGACACTTCTGTAAATCGTAACACAATGAATGCTTCCACAGACATAAAAAATCAAACATAAAAAGGAGGAGTTCATAGAGGGAATGCATAACTGTGCACAAAGGGGAAACAATCTCAGGATTCAGTGTAGATGGCCGTGTGTCTGGAGGGCAACAATATGAAGGTAATAAAACTGAAAAAGTTGTGATTCTAGAGGGATTTCTAGGGTTTTGGACTTTTTTCTTTTATAGCTTGTTATGAATCCTCCAGTTGTTCCTCAGGCCCATGAAGCTCACTCTATATGTTCAGATCATTACTCTCAAAAGTTTGCATGACTGCCAGTAGAGGGAGCTCATGATGAAAGATATAAAAAAAAAAGTTTTTATGGTACTTCTAACAGGGAAAAAAAAACTGTATCAAATTAAGGATACTTTGATTTCTGCCTCAATTAAAAGTGGGCTCAGCTCATTTTCTTTATGGTTGTAATCAAGTCAGTGCTTACATCCGTGGCAAAAGCAATTACAGTATCTTAAGTGGGTAAGCAAAGAGTGAAAAGACACTTTCCTTCACTGTTCCATCTGTTAACCCTTTCACAAGGACTGACACAGATGAGTTTCTTATCTCGACAAAACAATTGCAGTTTCAAATTTAAACTTATTGAAAATGCAAACTATATAACACTCTTTGACAGGATCAATGAAATATACAAATGAAATTAATTTTGACTTTTAAAAAAAAGAGACGATTAGATACATGAATGTAAAGAAATGCTACTTTGGCTCTGATGCAGCATCCTCAGCACATGTCCCACCCATAATGAATAATCTCCTCTGCAAAATGACTTGTAATTATATGGATCAATTTAATGTAGTTGAGCAAAAAGAGCAATATTATAGTGTGTGTGTGTGTGTGTGTGTGTGTGTGTGTGTGTGTGTGTGTGTGTGTGTATTTATAAGGATATGAGTATTGGATGATCCATATCTGTGTTTTAGTCTGTAGGTTCTTTCAAAAGCTCACTCTTTAAATAAGTTGTCGCTGAGCATTAAAAATGAAATTGGATGTGTGAGTGAATTAAATCATTGAATTATTATGTATTATGATAATTGAAGATTATAAAATCCAATCCCTGGCCAAGACAAGTGTTCCTGGAAGCCAGATACCCCGGCCGTTACAGTGCTACACTTTATCCCAGACAGAACTGTTGAATAGTGGGACTCAAATTACAGCTCGTGATGCTTAGTCATTATGGCTCAGACCACCAGACATTGTCTTTACGTCAGAGGCGGCGTCAGTGAGAGCTGTCCTTAAACCACAAGCCTCATGATGCGAAGTAAAGAGGTGACGATCGAGAGACACGGGGAGATAAGAGACGGACATGGAAACAGAGGGATGGAGAAAACAAGACGGACAGGGGGACGCATTGAGAGTTGAGATGTGTGAGGGTGTTCGATAAGCCATTATCACCCCTCGTGGAGGACAGCAGGCCCTTTCCCTCTTTTTTTTCTTTTAGTCAACACTTTCTCACCACATCCATCCTTCTCCCTTTTGTCTGTTTAATCTTTAGGAGCCAAACATTTGGTATGCGAGCTATAGGAAGATATGGGCTGACACAGACTGATGTGCTGCTAATGTCTCTTCTGTTTCATCCAATGACTCCTCATTTATCAGAAGCTCTACGGCTTTTGTGCGCTATTGGCCCAACACAGCATTAAACATGGTGACCGGAATAACCACAACAACACAGATAAGGAACCTCGGTGACTATTGTAGTTCCAGCAGACACCATCTCTTCTTGTTAGCCCTCATTCTTCCCTTTGTGCGCTTCCTGCTCCATGTGGCTGCTCTGTATCTGCACCTTTTGTTGACATTCATTCAGCCTTTTTATCTGTCTTGAATTTCTTGCCCTGTGTCCCTGTCCTCCTCCTCTCTCTCTCTCTTCCTCAACAGATCCGTCCCTTGTTTTTGCAGGAGAGGCGCCCAGCGTCATGCAAGGTCCATCTCCTGCGACGCACCATCAGCGTTCCAGTTGAGACACAGTTTCCAGAATACCACAGCCAGATGTCCACCGAGAGCGGTGAGTAGCCTGAGGACACACCACTGCAGTGATGAGGATGCATCACACACACACACACACACACACACACACACACACACACACACACACACACACACACACACACACACACACACACACATGCGCAGACACAGACACACTAATCCAGACACTGGGAATACTTTAATTGCTTTCTTGAAACCATTTAATTAAATAAGAATGATTAATAACCTAGAAATCTAATATTTAACACTTGTTCAACATGGACATATAAAAATATAATTTATTATTGAGACCCTGGAGTCGAGGCAGGAGAGAACTTATTGCTTTTTAATGACTCGTCTGGATTTTTTTTTCTCTACCATCCTCTTTGTCCAATAATCAGCTTAAAGTCGAAGTTAACTTCTTACTTGCTCCTCGGTGACATAACCAGTCAAACACTCAGACATGCAAGTGAGCCTGGCATCGCTCACTTGCCTAAGTGAGCCTTTTCAAATTGCTGGTACTCTTTTCTTCTACCTCATATCCACTAGATGGAGAGCTTGCTGCTCCGTAGCACTTCACTGCACTTAATCCTAACCACTAAGACAGACTCCAAAAAAAAAAAAAAAAAAGGTTTCCGTCTCCTTTTCAACGGCAGGTGTCGTGTTGCCTTTTATAACCATGTAGTGCTTGTAATATAAAACCATTACTCTCTGGATGTGAAAGCACTTAAGATGGAGCGGCTCGGTAAAAAGCTGGTGAAGTCTGTGGATGTGTCAGTGAGGATGAACACACACAGTTTGGTCAAATAAGACACTAGGTGGCACTGAGGTTTGACATTCAAGCATTTGTATCCCACAGTTACCGTTGCTGGGTTGTGAGCTGGCATGCAACTTAATACGGCCCACCTTTTAAATCAGTGGGTGCAAAGGTTGTTGTCATGATGTCATTACATTATCTTGCAGTGCAGAGCAGAACATATACTTCAGGTTTTATTTAGTTTCCTGAGGTATCACTGCCCGCTGTCCCTGAGAGAGTTTTGCTGGACAGTGTTATTGTTAAATGTCTGGCTCGACAATGTTTTGTGAGACTTGTTAATCCAACATTCTTGCATAGTTCTTTGTGACCACAGTAATGCTTTAATGATGGCCTGTGTGGGGATCAGAGGCATGCTTTCTGCAGATCTCCAAGAAGAAATTGTTTAAACAGTGATTTTATTTTTTCTACTTACCTCTGACCATTAGAGGGAGCCATTTAGATCAGAGTTAACAACACAACTAAAACTTGAGAGTACTTTAAAGCATTTGCAAATGTATTTTGCTTTATTAACATGTGAAAATATTTTTACAAGACTTTTCCTCATTCCTCTTGAAATAGTTTATTATAGTTAACGTAACAAAACTGACGATTCTCATATAAATAAATGGTCTTATCATTGAGCAGTAGGACTAAGTGCTACTTACATAAAATCCATTCAGGAATGACAGATTAGGTTCAGAGAGATTAAGAGATAAAGCCTATGGCCCACTAAGGAAAGTATTGCAATACTTATATTTTTGCAGTTTTACACATTGGGAGTCTGTATTAATGTACTGCTGATACAAACAAAACATTTCCCACTCATCAGAATTATTTAACTGGAGTCGCCCAACTTTTATTCTGAGGTAGTTACAGGAAAAGTCTGGCATTTGGCAGAGGGTAATAAACAAGAAGGAGGAGCCTTGGTGAGCTGTTGGATGAAAAGGGTTCAGTATTGCCACCCAAAAGCATTAAGTCACGTTATTTTGTTTGTTTTGGACGCTTGTCTCCTCCCGTCACATCCTATATCTCCCAAGTAAGGTCACAGTCTTGTCGAGAGTCTGATGAGGACTTGATGCTGAGTTATGAGCAGCAGCGTCTCTGTCCTCAAAGTCATGGCTGTGAGTCAGCATTCTCTGCATAGCACAAATTTGACTGTTAAAAATACAGGGAAGAGATTTTTACTGTGATTGCACTGTGCTAAACCACACACGCATTATCTGTGAGAAAACAGAGTTCAGATTGTGCATCCAGTTTTGCAAGCTGTATTCACTGACAGACGTGCTGACACGATGATGAGAAATAAGACACATCGTTATACTGGATCTATGATTAGGTTGATTTTGTTTATCTGAGAGGAGACGGAGGCTAAAATAACATAACACAGTCTGCCAGCTTCTTCACTAATTACAGGGTACCTTTGCAACTCTGCCAGTGACATCTGAAACTTTTCCGTGGTGATGATGGAAGACAATTTCTGAATTGCTGATTCAGATTTCCATAGTGGAGCTACACTTTCTCTGCATGTTAACTAGAATACGTTACAATACATTAATATACAGTGGCTCATTTTATCCGTTTGAATATACGATAACTATGATACATTAAGCTGTTCAGGTATTTGGCCAAATTCATATCTCACAAAATTACTTTTCTCAAGTTATGAAACTTGACTTCAGTTTCATTTGGGTTTAAATTCAGCAGTTAGCAGCAATGAAAAGGGACATTTACAGATCATACACAGCATTAAAAGGCTTCCGTAGCAGAAATGCCAGTGGCACAAAAGGATGTCCTACATCTGGTCGCATTTTGGAGTATGTAGGCCAGTGTGCTTTTCTGGCCAAAGGTTGCAAATGGCACTGGCGAAGAGGCAGAGGCTAAAATGGAAATAAACTAAATGGGCAAAATTATAGATGCTAAAGCAACAAGCTCAAGAGTCTCTCCTTGTGAACACTCACCGACAGTCCCAACCAGAGTTTACCAAGACTCTTTGTTCGACAGCCAATAAAACTGAGTTCAGTTCATATAGAAAAACTCGAATATCGGACATATACTTTTAAATCCCCATACACAGCATGTATTTAAACAGCAATAAAACACACACAAACGGCTCTGATTTGTTCTACCTGCCCCTTCACAAATTTTACAGAACATTTTGTCTATTCTGTCCACCTTTCCATGCCCGGATGGTGTGTGTGACTGTGTGCACAAGTTGTCCAGACATAGTGTAACATTGAAGAATGGTGCGACTCTGTGAGATGCAGTGAAAAGCTCAGAATATTCTAACTGAAATGTGTCCAAGAACTGCGAGTGGTTTTGCTGGTAAGGTGTCTCTAGCGATGCATCTTGGTGTGATCAGCTGCTTCGTTCTACTTGAGTCTGACTTTGGTTACAACTTCCATTTCTTGAGGAGCAAGAAATTCACGCTTTGCTGTTGTCCTGCTGTTCTGGGCTGCAGTACTTGTTGTACTATCACTCAGAGATGTCTGCTTTGCTGTCAACATTTCTGACTTGTGTTAACTGCTGTCAAGACAAAAGCACAGGGCTGTTGCTCGAGTATTTAGCTGTTGAATCAGGTGTCTATATATGTTTTGTCTCAGGCACAAATTGCTTGATAAAGAGAGAGGAAAACATGCTGCACGACTAAACACTTGGTGAATCATACAATGTTTTAACAGCAGAGGCAAAACCAAATAAATGCGTCATATAAGTTTCTATTTAGGTTGTCTTGGCAACATCTCACACAGTAGGTTGTTTAATATGTTGTTAATACATTTAATTATGTGGCATTTTCCCAAATGGAAAATTTGGCCATTGATATTTTCATCTGCCAGACAGCTACAAGTGATGGTGCTTAGTGCTGTGGGGAGATAGTGCTAGTGATTCATTAAAACACCCTTCAGGTGTTCACTGGAAAAATAATATTTTACATGGACAAAAAACAACTAATGACAGAAGAGTTGTTACTGAATTTATCCCTGAAAACCAAACGGTAATACACGTTCCAGTCCCCTCTTCGGTATCTAACCTTTAAAGTTGCATTTGTGTGTGTGTGCACCTGTATGGTTTTCAAATCACGTTCCTCATCAACAGCACTACAAACACTCACGCTCTATGTTTTACTAAATTATTCATTGGCGTAGGCCCCACCTGCTCTTGTCCTTGTGTGACACAGGCTCTAAATAAGCAGCGTGATGAATAAAAACTATACTAAGATGAATAGGAATCCAGAGCGAATCAGAGAGCGCTCTCATCTCGTCTCATCCTCCGACTGAATTGTGAGCGGCTGCCTCCTCTGTTCTTTTGAACTAGTCGAGGTTTTGGCACAAACATGCTTGAGACGGAGAGCGCTGCTACGCTCCCACCAGAACAACTACGCTTAATTTTACCGAGGTGGAAGTTTTCTTTTTTTTTTTGTTTTTTTTTTTTCTGGATGCTGCTTTGGAAAAGTTCTCATCTCTCAGTTCTTTAAAGACGCTGGGGCATATGCTGCCCTATTTTCCAGTTTTTTACTTTCTCCATAGATATTTCCGGTAAAGCTATAACACTTCAGATGGGATTAAATAGGACTGGATGACCGACCAAAGGCTGTGGAATGTTTTTAACATGCCTTGTAGCCAAAATATTGCATCACATGGATATGAAGTACTTTAACATTCCCTCTGTAATGTTTAGCTTAAACAGGTCCATTTCTCTCCTCCAGGTTTATCATGGCAATTAGCTATCATTAGCCAGAATTGAGTTTATTGACTTTGTGCCAGTAACTCCAGTCTATCCTGCCAACACACTGCTTAATAATTGGATCAAATTGTTTTGGCTTGTCTTACAGTTTTTGATAAAGTTGAACTTCAATCATTTCAAATATGGGGAGCTATCAAGAACCTGGAATAGTTGAGATTAAATTGTTTTTCAAGGTAAAGGTCGGCTGGGCTCCATTTGGCAGAGTTATGCTGCTGACAGAAGCATCAGGGCTGGTATGTGATCAACTTGTAGAGTTATTGAGCTAGAAATGGGTAAATGTAAGGGCACGCAAAGGTAAAATCTAAAGGGCAGTTCACCACCAACTGAAAAATATTTGATATCATATTTGGAGATGTAATTTGTAGATATCATGCGTTAAGATGAATGGATTGCATTTTACTGCCCTTTTCTAGTTTAAATACTCAGGGTACTTTACAACGCACGTCGGCATTCACACGTACTGATATGCTGGTGGTCGACGCTACCATGTAAGGTGTCACATGCTCATCGTTAGCATTTCCTATGCAGACTCTGATTTAACAGCCCATGGAAGCAATTTGGGGTCCAGCATCTTGCTCAAGGACAGCCCACCATGGAAACTGGGAACCCTCGACCTTCTGACTACAGGACGACCGCTCTACCTCCTGGCAGCCACAGCTGCCACTCACTGCAGCTGACCCCGGCTGTGGTTGATGTCTGCCTTGGCAGGAATACAATAGAAGTAAGGGCCAAAAAAAATACATTTAAAAAACAGAACAGCATCATCTCCCTCCAGAAATCATTACCTGTCTACCGAAGATAATTGACAGATCTCATTGTGAGGCATTTCATGTTGGAAATATTTCTTTCTACCGAGTTAGACCCTCCAAGCATACTACTGCATAGAAGAACGTAAGCATCTACTTATTGACAGGAGACTTGTGTTCATGACTGCATAGGACGTAAACATTGATGGCGCCCACCTCTGGCTAAGCTCTACCTTAAGTTATCTCAGATAAAGCACATCTCTGTCCATCGTCCAGGATTAAATTCACACTTCCTTCTGCTTGGTAATACATATTCTTCCTAAAAATGCAGAGGCCTTCTTCCTTCATAAACCCTTTGACAAAGAGGCATGTGGATTATTTTGTGTATTCATGTCGTGATTTCTTGAAAGACACTGTGCAGTTGAGTTTTTCAGTACGTTGCCCGCCATAAGCCATCTCTTTCCATTACATAGAAGGCAGACATTTCTACTGCTTATATATCCAAAACACTGCAATATCACACCAAAACAGTCTAGATGGAAGGAAAAACTGGTAGTTTTGATTTTTGGGTGAATTGTTTCTTTGCTACACTACTGTCTGTATGTCACCGATTCAACTATCAGTGCAGCCAAACTTTGATTCCCTTTAGCATCTTTTGAGTGTTGGCAGAACAATACTAAGTGCATCTCAAATGCAAGAACTTCTCTGTTTTGTATCGCTGTGATTGAATAACTTTGGGTTTAGAGGTTTGTTGACAAATTTAAAGAGGTCACTTTGAGCTCTGTCAGAGTGTGGAAAGCTTTTTTTTTCACTGTATTGTACAATTAATAGCCTAAACAAGTTTTAATGAGAATAATTGTTAGTTGCAGCACTAATGTTCGTGCCGCACAAGCTGTTAATTCACGTCAGCTTAAGCAGCATGTGCTGTTTTGTGTGCCAAATTAAAGTGAGAGTTGAAACCGTGCCAAGCCAGCGCAACTCGGTCAAGTCTTTGAGTCCATCCATTGTTAACGCACTCAGTGCTGAACAAGTTCTTTAATTCCTCTAGCATGTCAATGTTTTCCAAACTGATGTTACTCAGTTCCCGTTGTGATGGGAAAAAAATATGCTGATGGTGAAAAATTGATCAAAGTGGAAACATTCAGCACTGCCACAACCCTCTCCACCCATATCGCTCTCTCCCTCTCTCTCCCTCTCTCTCCCTCTCCACCACCAGAATGTGGAAACTGCTCCTCTCTCTCTCCTCCCTCCCATTCTGTGCTCCGTTATGCTCTCTCACTCACTCCCTCTCTCGCCCCACTCTCCAGAGAGGGGCTCATTCAGACAGATGTAACACAGCGGTAGAAGCCTGAGCTGAGCTGAGCTGGCAGGCTGTAGGGGCCAGACCAGAGCCAGCAGCTCTGACTGGAGAGAACAGCGGAGAGCGGACGGCAGTAGAAACGACACAGTAGTTGTAGGAAGAGTTTCAGTAGTTGGGAGTTCAGTTACAGAGTCGACTTTGCCTCGGGATATGGGTGTGCTGATCTGGGCGCTCATCACCCTGTGAATTTAACATGGACCCTGACAACAGCACCCAACCAGAGCCACAGAATGGTGAGTGTGAGAATCGAGGGTGGGAGGAAAAGATGAGATGGGATTGATACTGTGGAAAAAAGTTGAAGAGCATGTTGGTGAACAAGGGAGTCAGGTCACATGGTTTTCCCGTTAGCCTGCTAATATGACCAGGCTCTCCATTTGGCTCTTTAACTGTTGACTGGGGCCTCTGTGGTCAGATGAATGGGACTTCAGTCTGTTCTAGTGGGTAGGGGGTTAAGGGGTGAGGGGTGTTACATGGCAATGTGATGAAATCAACAGCCTGCTAATGACATTTTGCTCCAAATGGTCCTATTACTTTAACAGGATCCTGACTACTTAAACAAGATTATAAGATTTTGGGATTTGCTGTAGCTGAGAAAGTTCAGATTGCATGCTGAATGATGTCTCTCTGGACTACGCCTTCTGCCGTCTGTCCGTCTTGCATGTGGCTGTTTTTGGTGCGAGCTCCGTGGAGCAGGAAGCTCTCCTCTCGTCCTTTTTGAATGGAATAATTAGCTGTGGTAGATGCGAGGGCCGTGGGTGTACCATTGCTGTTCAAAAGCAGCAAGATAATTTGAAGGTTACATGAATCTGTGTATTTGTATGCTGTTCAGCGGTTGCAGCATGTGGGTGTTTGTGTTAGAGCCACGGCGCAGCACGAAAGAATGAAAGCGGGAGAGGGAGAGAGAAGGGGAGAGACAGAAAGAGAAAGAGTTATGTACACAAATAAATCCAGGGGGATCTGGACTGCACTGTAGGCCAGTGAGAGTGCTCACTCTTTCGCTTCCCCCTCATTTTCCGCTGCCTCTTTTTTTTTTTTTTTTTCTCCACTGCTCCAAATGTTAGAGCCTAAACTAGATAGTTAAAAGGCAGAAAAAAATGGAGTGTTATTAAGTGGGCCAGAAAAGACGGTGTTTTGTCTTCATGGCCGATGGGAAGGACTCTGCTGTGCCGCTGATGAAGAATGTGGTTAACAGAATGAGTCAACAGAGAACATATTTCCAAGAGACCATAGTTTCTTTTCGCCAGCGTCTAAGCCACAGTGCTTTATGCACTGGGCTTTCTGCCACGACGGAGAGACAAAGAAAAGGGGAAAGAAAAACTCCTAAAGTCCAGACCTCACCACTTTTATCCATCTCTAGAGATGTGATACTTGTGTTAACAATCTTACCCAATTATGCGAGAAGAGTTGAGCATTTTCTCACCTTCACGTTATAAGGTTTTCTAACATAGTGCGTCAACTCCGGACAGCGGTCGACTGCCGTCTTCTCCTCGACCAGTCAGCCAGCGTCTTTCAATGCGCACAGCCCCGAAGATGTTAGAGAGAATATAAATAGAAAAGTGTGAGTAGAAAGGGCAATAATCTGGTATCATCCGATTACATTCTCACCTCAGGCTCGCAAGCTTCAGGAGTTCACGCTTCCCGAGGCTCGTAGGCATCAATTTACACTCACACACGCACACACAAATTCATGCACACAAACATCATTGCTGTTGTTGTTTGTAACTAATCTCAGAGCAAATCCTTGCTGTGCATTTTATATGCATTCTTTTTTTCAGATATCACACATTGCTTTGCATATTTTACATATAAAGTAGATTGATGTTCTGTTTACATCGACTTGGATGTGGAAGCCCACACACTGTGACTGCACATACCCATATCCTGTTTGTATGTGAAAGTTGAGGATTGTTGATGCTTGAGCTGCGCAGTACTTCAGATAATAGTCTGAGTGGTATTGCTGTCAGACGAGCCAATATGAAAGTGCTCACTTAAATAACTCAAACAATAGTCAGACAGTCCACATCTGTAATTGTATTACATAAGTCTAGAGTTGTGGTACAACAGTGCACCATCCAGTTTTCTCATGAGTAATGCTGTGTTCCATCTTCCTCGGAAATTGGAGCAGGGAATGACGTCATACCTGAGTTAACCGCGTTCCAGTACAACAGTTTGGGAAACCGAGACGGAGGCCACCAGGACGACCATTGTTGTGCTTTGCTCTTTTGGAGATAACACTCATTATGTGGTCTTTTGCACATACAAACACAGTAGAACAACATGTCGACAGATAGAAGTTTGACAGTGCTGCGCGCAAGACTGGTTTAATGTGACACAGATAAGACGCAAGTGCTTTTTTTTGGCATATTCCACAGATTAAACTTACTGTTGATCGGGCAGCCATCTTGGATTTAGATATTTTAGAGATTTAAACACCAAACCATCGTCAGAGAAATAGTGGCAACATATTTGAATACGCCACAAAGACTGCAACTGACCAGCAGGTGGCGGTAATCTGTATTCGTCATTTAAAAAGGGAAATCAGAGGACTGGCCAAAAGTTGCAAGTGGTACTGGTGAAGAGATGGAGGTTAAAAATAAACCGATTTGCGACCGACATTTAGTAATGGACTTGACATGACTTTGCCGATGGCTGACCATCGGCCTGGCTGACTGCAGGCCCTAACTGTCCGGTTGTTCCATTTGAAATTGCTGACTGGGAACTTGGAGATTTTGAATTCCCAATTTAAATGAAAAGCGCCATAAGCTGACAATCCCACCAGGAGTAGTTCTCTCTACAAGAAGCCGGACCTATTTGAGGCATCAAAAAGAGCACATATCTGCAGGATCACACAGAGATGAGAAGGGGTCTGAGGGAGCGAAGTACAAAGTGAGAGGCAGAGAAAAGTCCTTAACCATGGCCTTCATTGACATGTAAATAGGTCTGCATGTTTTTGTCCTAGTTGGGAAAGGTTGAATGCCTGCTCATGTACTGGAGGAGAAAACACAGGGACATTTTTTGTGTGTTTGGCCAGAGCTTTTATGAGAAAGGGGGATCAAACCAGATCTCTTCTTTCACTATAGGCATTTTTGTGAAAAACAAGGGGCTTTTCTCTCATTTTCCATTTTGAGGCGAGTTAGGTTTTCTGACTACACTTCTGAAATTCCCAAAATTTCATCCAGATGAAAGTGTGGTCTTGTGGGTGAAAGCGCCGCAGGGCTTTGTCTCGAAGAATGCTCAGCTTTTAATAAAAGATTTATTCTTGCTTGTGTTGTCATGTGCTAAAATCTTGCCAGACGTCTGAGCTGGGTGGTACAGGGTGTTTAAATTTAGCAACTGGGATGTCAGCTTATGAGTTTTAATCTAGTTTTAAGAGGGGAAACACTATCTTGCACTAGGCCTCATGGTTTAGTCGAGTTCCTTCTGGTGTACAAGAGACTTTCTTCACTCAGCAGATGAGTGCTGTCTAAAGTGTTCAGGGACCGGTGGAAAAAACATGTTTAGTCTGTCCTGTTATTCAGCTGTAAACATGTTTGTGTGTGTGTGTAGGCTTGTGTGGTGGGTGTGTTTCATTTGGAAAGCAAGTCTGCATTTTAAACCTTTAGGCAATTTAGGCAAAGTGAAATCTTTCAGGTTCATCCAGCTTCTTTTACGGGCTTTTTCAGGTAATTGAGTTTGAGGTTAAAGGTGAGACTGGAACTCAACTGAGATGAATACCTGGGTCTCTAGTTGCTGATTTAGTTTTGTCGCTGCAGAAGTGGTGTACAATTTGTCTTTTTTGCTGTCCAATAAATGTGTGTGGACTATGAAACCAAATCATTAAGCTAAAAGCTAAAAGAAAAAAATTGTTTTCACCTTGTTAGCCAACAGTTTCTGTTTGAGATGTCCAGCAGTTCCAGAGCAACACTATCATTATCATCCATTAGTAGATGTGTTTCTGGCCAACAGGTGACTGTAATGTCCATTATTTACTTTTACTTTAGCTCAGCTTTTGGACTCCTGATGCAAACATCTGGCTCTTTAGCAGCTGAATACTCCACTATGTTCATCAGCGACTCACTAACTTTTGCATGTCTGCTATTTTGTGCTGAGCAGGTAGTGAACAATCTGCTTTGACTGACTTTGGCTGAAAGACAAATCATGAGAGTGGTGAGAGTGAACCAAATTAGTAAAATTTGTGTGATTGGAAACAAACAACAGTTATGAAGCTTTTTAATATTCAAGGGGGAGCTACAGAGTCAGGTGATCATTTTCTGCGAAAACATTGATTATAAGTGCTTGAAGACATGAAACACCATACTCATACACATATACATTTCAGAAACATAGAACATTTTTTGCTTATTTTGTTAGTTTGTTTGATTTTGGCTACATAAATATCAACTCTGAATGATGCTGTATCCACAACCAAAACCAAACAAAATAACATCGTGATCGATCATTTTTTTCTCAGATAACAAGTGAAAGACGTTTGAAAATGCCACGGTCACAGTGACGTGTCACTGATTTGATCTGTTTCATTTTCACCAAAGACTGATATAACTAAACGTCTGGAGTTGAACAATTTGTTTTCTTTATTGTGGACCCATTCCCCGTTCTGTTTTTGAGTCCTGGGGACTCGCTTAATTAAAACCTTTAAACATCACTAACCATTTTTAATTGAAATCCCAAAGAGGGACGGCTATGGAAGAAAACATCCCATCTGTAATTATTGAGTTTCAAAGTTTCGCATAAACTATTGCGATTGTGTTCCTTTGCAACACCTCCCCAGGCCGGACAGCAGTAAGAACAGAGCATATACAGCAGGGCAGATTGTGTATTGATTTTAATGTCGCCTCTGATTCCTGGATATTGATGGCTCCGGAAATTAAAGCAGACTTCCTCGTTTGGGGCAGCCAGCCTGTCTACAGCAGCTTTATGCTAATGTTCCACATAGTCACTCTTTTCTAATGGGCTTCTGACCCTACTGCTCTGGCATTATCAGAAGCATTAAGAAAATATGAGCTAGTGCAAATAAAAGACATGCTGCTTGTCATGCCCCTCCAGAAGTCAAGGCGAGTGGCACTGGATTAGTTTGTTTGGAAAAGAACGTCAGGGGTGTTTTTGAAATAACAAACCGTGTGTTGAGGTGCAGCTTTTCTAAACCAGCCCCGATAGACTTGTGATTCTTATAGTTTTCGAATAAGTCATTTTGGAAAGAAAGTAAAGCATCACCTTCACAGACAAGCTGACTGTGTTCGTGCAAAATACCAAGTATTCAAAACTGACGAGGTGAAAAACAACATGTCGGATTTGTGAGACCGACAGCATTTTTCAACTCGGCTTTAAAATTCTTCTCAAATGTATCTCAAGTGGTCGCTTCTGACAGGAGCTCGCCTCCGTGCTTTTGTTTGATGTTATCTGTTGCAAAATCTGGATGTTTCTGAAGACAGAGGGGAAAAAAACCCCCGACACAAACCACACACATTTGTGCTCAGCCTGGCAGCCACACGAGAGGATCGCTGTGGCTATTTGCATAATGGATAGTGCTTCACAGAGAAACTCAGAATGAGAAAGAAAAAGCTCGAAGCGAAAGAGGCATGAAGGACAAAGAGAGAGAAAGACCAAAGACCTCAGTGGTCTATGTTTAGAAGCTTTGTCGAGCTATATATATTTACTACAAACTTGACCAGGTGGTTCTTTGAGGAGGCCAAGGACGCACAGGTGTTGACTCCACACTGCGTATTTGGATGAATGTTGCAGGTTTCGATGCATCCTCGGTACATTTCAGGATGCTTTCACTCCTTGGAGCTGCTTGCTGTGATCGCCATGTTTGTGACTTCAAAAAAACAGCCTCTGGTAACTTTGTCTGGATGACTAAGAAAAACTATGATGGGACTTTTCAGACAGGATTTATTCTTCTACAGTTTGCCTTTTAGCCAGATTATCCAAGGGACTAAGAAGCCTTTAGAGCTCAGCTCAACTTTTCTTCGGGTTTGTCCGGTCCAAAGCAAATTAAACTGATACCAGAATACAAATGATTGCCTGGTTGGAGTTTGAAGTCCTGGTGTTGTTCTTTTTAGTTTTACAATCGTTTGATTTGTGGTGGACGTTTTAAAGGAGACAGTCAGAAGATGAGACACCGAGATGTCTGTCTCCAGAGTGGCCATCTGCTGAGCGTGACAGTTTCTCTTTCCATTGTAGTTTGAAATTGGTCTGTTTATGGTAGGAAACCACCATGAAACAATTGGCAAATAGATCATAATTAGCCCCAGCTCTCTTTACACTGCTCTCTTTTAGACTCATGTGTCTTCAATCAGGAGCAACTTAGTATTTATTGACATGTGCACAATAAAGATGCGAAATTAACAGTCTTTGGAGAGTAGATCCTAATCACGACACAAAGTATTTTAAGGGGTCAATGACCCTGTGTGTAGTGTAGGAAGGCTCCCCTCCTGATTGAGTCTAGACACTCCTGTTGGTGGTTGGATTAAGGTCCAAAACTGCTGACATCTTGATGGATGCAAACATGACCAGGCTTCTGGTGAGCTCAGACCTGGGCGATTGAGGTGAATGGGGTGGAGGAGGGTTGTGATGATTCGCACTGAAATGACAACTGACAGCAGCAGAGCGGAGCACAGATTTAAAAAGGTTCTTGCAGTCAGAAAAAAAAGGGCCGCTTCAAACTCTGGCGCCTGCACACATAGTTCCCAACCAACTCTATTTCAGATTTACACAGGCGAAAAACAAACAAACAAAGAAAGAAGTTTGAAGTCATCTATTCTAAAAGTGTGAGAACACATCTCAAGCTTTGTTTTTCTTTATCTGTTCCTCTATGGCTATTTCATTGTGCTGTCAAGTCATACAGAGTTCAGAAATACAGTAATTCAGCATTTTTTCGAATTGTATTGTTCCATCAAATAAATATGGAAATTCATTTTTGTGAGCCTGAATACAAGAAAACACAGCTAGATTCACAGCTTACCCTAACCCACACATGAAAAGTCCATCAAACACTCAAAACTGGTGGATATAAATAACGCTGCAAGAGCAGAGCTAAGCAATAACCTCAGAGAGCTGACTTGGGGCCAGCAGCAACAGTGGCACGACTCCATTTGGCCCCATTTGTCAGAAAGCCTCCCTGATGAGAGACTGTCAGTCAACACTCCCGTGGTGGGACGGAGGAAGGGACGCGAACCAGAGAGAAGCAGTGCCGAGCAGCAGAGACAATGGAGAGTCAAGAAAGACTGGAACGTGTTTACAAATGTAAATTGTGCCTTTGCTCTATGTTATGTTAAGCTTATTAGTGTGGTTTACGTGTGTGTGTGTGTATGTAGGGGGGATGCCAGTGTGTGTCTATGGTATGTTTTGCTGTAGAGGAGTGTGATGTGTGTGTCTAAGTTGAATTGACTGCGAGGGCCAAAGACTGAGCCAAACACAGCCATGAGCTTGTTACACGCTCACAACAAATTTATGTTGGGAATGTGCTTTTCATGTTTCTGGAAATCTTATGTAAATGCGTCGGTCCCACACTGAGCACAGAGTGCCAGAGAGAGGGTGAGAGTGGCGAGGGGATGAGCTGAGGAGGAAGGAGACTTTTTAAAATATTGACTACGTGAAAGTCAGCGCGAACATGAACATCAGCAGCTGGCTTAAGCCTTCTCCCGGGAGATTCTTATCATGGAAAGACGCTCAAATGGCGAGATCAACCGATCTTAATCAGTGTTTTGTTTATCCCTCCACATTGTTTATGTGGTTTACCCAGTCACAGATCTGTGATGATCCACTGGAGTATTAACAGTGTCTCAGTCCAAACGCTGGTGGGAAATTGCAGTAATTTGAGCCTGAAATGAGAGAACTGGAGAGGCATTTGTGAAGTCTTTGCTCCTTTTTCCACTCTGTTTTCTACTATTGCATTTAATGTATCCATGATCATGAGGTTGTAGGTGCAATGTGTGTTGCTAAAGTTTACAAAAATCAACAGAATGATCCATCCCGGTCCACAGCCCCCATGCTAGCAGAGTGAACACCAACACTTCCCCGTTACTTTGAGCCCCTAGTCTCAACTGCTAGCTGCACGGCTACCTAAGATAACCAGCAAGTGGCAGCTACAATTGGCAGCAGTTTTTATTTTTGCGTATGCATTCAACAGGTGTCTCACATACTTAGAAGGAAATACAAGTTCTAAAGTAAAACACCTCAACATTATGCTCAAGTCCAGTTCATCAGTAAATTTTAGTTAGTCACTAGTTATTCTAAATTTTGCTGCAGATGTTTATTGGTTCCAAATATCTGTTATCAGCCTCCTTGATTGATTTGGCATCCGGGGTGGTAAAGGTCCCAGCGACCTTTGGGGGCCTTGGCAGCTAAACAGCCTGGTGGTATGCATGTCAGACCGCTGGGCCCCGGGACGCCCCAGTTCTGCTCTTTTATAAGTTGAATTCCCTTTGGAATCCTTCCACAAAAAGCTCTTGCTGGCATGGTAGGCATGGTAGCGGCCTGACCCCACGTGCCGCACACAAGTGCCTTTGTCTCCAAAATGGCAGTTGTTGGCATTCCCGACTGTCCCCTGTCCAACTCTTTCTACTGCTGAAATACACAGCCCCTTTTTATTTCTCCCCTTTTTTTTTCTGGCAAGAGGAAAAAGAGATGAGCCGTAAGCTGATTCGATGTCCTCTAATGTGCAAATGTTTCTCTGACTCAGCTTTTTTAGGAGCCTGCGTCATTTTGTTATGCATTAAGTTGAGCCTCGGCACAAACATTTTGATTCTTTTTTCTTTTTTAGCACCCATGCACTCAACAGAATATATAACGGCAGAATTACTTCTAGAGGCAGATCATTAGGACGCTGTAGATCCACATTAGACAGGCCGTTTTTCACTGATGGCTTTTTTGTCACGGTGGCACTTTTCATTCCTTTGCTCTCTGCTCGCCACTTGCTTTGTCTTCCTGCCTCCTGTATACCCTGCCTCTTCCTCCACCGTTGCAGTCGTTCTCTTAACTCTGCTTCAACAGCAGTAACAAAACAGCTGTTTCTCGAGGGAGATGCATCCTCAGTCCTTGCGCCTTTAATTCCAGAGAAACCTGCCTTTAACATGCTCATATGCACAAACGTATGCATAGACTAAACACAGCCTTCACTCTGCATGTTCTTGATTTTTCAAACAGTCTTTGACATAAACACACACAAGTAGACTCACGGAAATAAACAGTGACTGCGAGTGAGATGGAAAGGGAGACAAACAGAGAGGAAGATAAAAGGAGAGGTGTGTCACAGTCGTCTATAGAACTGGACTTCACTGCTTCTCTTTTTGTCCTGGTGTAACTCTATAGCCCACATACCAAAGATCTCTCTCACTTCGTCATCTCAGACTCCAGGTTTCTGTCTTTTCCTCCTTTTTTTCACTCTCACTGCCTCTTTGTCTGTGTTTTTCCTGGTAATTGTTTGTTGAAGGTGGAATTGGACTTTAAACAAGCATTGTAGTCTCACAGGGTTTAACCTCGAAACCACCAGGCCGACCACGCGCTAATGCAAACAGCATGTGGTGCTACTAATTACAGTGTGAGTAATGAGCAATATGTAACTTTAAGGATAAACCAGAATCAGAAGACATTCGGATCAGCAGGAGCCAAGACGGAGAGTAATCATGGTTAAATAGAAGCACATGACACTAATAGGGTTTAAAAGCATTAGCATTAAGCCAGGCAATACCTACTCTTGTAGTTTTATCTTTCTCCATCTAAATCTTGTTATATTTACAGTGTGTTGTTTTCTAGTCTAGAAGAAGCAACTGTAACATACAACATTTTGCCCACAGGAATCAATGAAGTATTTCTGGTTATGATAACAAGGAGGTTCAAGTTAAGGGTTGGCTATGGGCCAAAAGATTATACAATGATATATTTGAAAGCAACGATGAGTCAGACTATAGGCTGACTGGCATCCAATCCAGGTGTCTGTGGAGTTGCCTTCCTTGTTCTAGTGTTTTTTGTTTTTTTTCATGTGGTGTTTTTCTACAAGTTTAATAAGAAGTAAAAAGCCACAAAATACCATGATCTCTACACCATCTAAAGTCAAAAGATTACGTACCCATAGTTACCTTTACCTAGGAGCATATCTTTACACCCGTATCTGTTTGTTTGTTGGTTGGTTGGTTTGTCAGTAGGACTACAAAAGAAACTACTGAACAAATGTCCTCAAAACATGGATGGAGGATGACCCCATTAACTTTTGGTGCAGATCCAGGAACACAGCACGGCTTTATTTTCGTTAATATCTCAGGGAATAAATCATAGTTCTGGGCGAAACACAAATGTGGCGGCTGGTATCTATAAGGGTGCAATATAAAGGCAACCGCTGCTTAATTTGTTTAAGGTTAAATCACAGTTTCTCAGCTCCAGCTCAGCTCGAGGACTGGAATGAGGAAAGGCAGTCTGTCTCTCAAGCTGTAAGGGTTGCAGTTCAGTTCTTGCACATGAAGTACTGTAGGTGTGGAATAGTATAGTAGTAGTGTTGCTCGGTTCCCAGCCTAATATCCTGAGGGCTTAGGAACACCATCCTGTAATGAAAATGTTCTCTGAAATCGCTGCTGAAATCTCAGACTTCTCTGCTGAAGGTTCGGTAGTCGTCTCTGAAATCTCTGGCCCACAAAAGGTACTCTGAAAATTCTGCCCTACTACAAAGTGATAGTGTGTTTCCCATTGATCACAATTTCATCAGTAATCATTATTAGAGTTAAGGAAATGTGTTTTCAGAGAATTTATATGCCCAGTTATAACTCAATGACAGCTACTACGCAAAAACAGAAACACGATACAAGGTGGTCAGACATCTGTCCAACATATTTCTGTACTTGGTGCTTTTTACTGGCATGTGTGGCCGTACAACACTGCACTGTTCAGCAGAAAACACTGGAAAAAGAAGCCTCACTAATTGTCTCGAAACTGTTTTGGAAATTTGGAAGTGATCAAGCCAGTCTCCAAAAACACATGCCAAAATGTGTCAAATCACATCACCAAGCTTTGGTGCACAACAAACAAAGACACACTCACAACATAATGTTTCACTGGAGACTTTTATAGTTGTGCTGGATGCCTCAGACCCAAGAAACACATGAAAGTAATAGATCAACATATTTATTCAGGCCTCGGCGATGTCATAGACGGTCTCTGCACCAGAACAATTTGTATCATTTAACATTTACGGGGGAATGTGTGGAAACAGGTCTGTTTCCATTTTGGTTTTGGAAGCCAGGACTCACGAAATGTGTGGTGGAGGAAACACGGAGCTGTCTGTCATCAGTTTACTCTAACCTGACGACTTTTTTTTTTTCAACGCTCTGTTGCTGTGATCATAATTAGCTCAATTATAGATATCAAAGGAGATAAATGAAGAAAAACATCCTGTCATTACAATATCTGTCAGGTCAGTCAGTGGAAAAACTTGCTAATTAAAGAACTAAAAGGTCTGTTGAAAGCTAAATAATGTTTATACACCAAGATACATTTAGTGGTAACAGGTTTCCTTTCTCAGGTTTCATCTTTGTGTCCTGTGCATTCTGGTTTGGTGAATGTGACCATGCTGTCTGTAGAGCTCATGTTGATGTCACAAATATTTTCTGTGCACATTTTTGCATTTTTCTACATTTTTAGCCTCAGCATGGCTCAAGGGATGGCGATGTTGCTCAGTCTGTCTTCCCCCGACTTTGATCCGGATTGACGTATCTCAACAGCTATTGAATGGATTACCATGGGATTAAACATTCATAGTTCCCCTGTCTCTTCCTCCACGAGGATTGACATTTGTAGCTTGAAGTGAAGTGTCTGGATGAACGTTGCATGGATTTCCATCTCGAGGTGAATTGTAACAATATTGATGATCCCCTCATTTCTGTATAGGACCAGGTCAAAATGTCATTAGGGGGTTGGGGGTCATTTCAATTTCAGTAGTTCATGAAACCTGCAAAACGGATGACGTTCTCATTAGCTGCAGCTGCCCTCTGTGGTCTCTACAAATTAGCATGCTAACACGCTAAACTAACATTATAATTGTTAACATCAGCATGTTAGCATCGTCACGGTTAGCTTATTGACTTCCTGATGAGCTCATTTTGCGTGATGCACTGCTGTTAAGTGCAGACTTAGAGACGTCTACAGTGTGACTGTAGACTCTTTGTCTCGCTATAATATCTTTGATGATGTATTTTAAATTTCTCCTTTACGATGAGGCGATGAATAGCATCACTGTGTTGGAATGAGAGCAGACACAACACAGCCAAGCGACGTTCTACAAGGACACATCATCATATGATATTTTTCTTATTCCACAGCCCCGAGGATTTAATGTGAGTGAGACTAGATGTGGTGGGAACTCAAGGGGAAGGAAAGGGAAGGGGCTGAAGTATCCAGAAGTACACTGGTGTGAATAGCAGGAGGGGAGGGGGAAGTGGGGGGGTCTGCTGTCACTTCTGTGGACAAATGCTTTGCTTGACAAATGTCTGGCCAAGGACAGCAGCCGAAACATGAGAATAGTGTTCTTTGACAGGAAGGAGGGAGGGACGTGGGAAGAGATGAGGAAACATCAAGTTACCTTTGTAGTTTTTGGCATAGTTTTGTGTGTTGACTCGAATCTTTCACTTAAAAACTAGGTTTGGAAACTTGCCTGGAATGTTTTTTTGCAAATTAACTAATTTATCTCTAGCTTAACAGAGGAAAACAACAAGTGAGACTCATTTGTCCATTTGTAAGTCTTGTAAATCAGCTACCTTCTGTCAATTCCAGCTGAATTAATGTTTTTAATGCCTTTACTTTTTTTTTTTTTTTTTTACGTTTTAATACTTTGCAAATCTGCCATTGTGTCTGAAATGTGCTGCATGGATAACACTCCCTTTGCTTGTCATTGCAATAACCATAAAGGAGTTTCCATTGAATGCTTGATATTAAGATATTCAAATGGCATTATCTACAAAGACAGGTAGTTTCCCCTGAGAGCGAATCAGCAGTGATCACACACACACACGCTGCTGTAGAATGCAGCCTGACAACACAGCAAACTTGAGCTAATGCTTTAAAGCTGGAGTGTGGTAGTGAGGCCCGGCCTGGCCCCGCGGTTTTGGTCAGCCGCAACAAGGCCTGCAATTGGTCGGACGCGAGGTAGGAATTCAGCTCTCCTAGTTCTAAACCCCGCCTCCTTCTCCTCCTACCGGCCCCGAGCGCTGAGGCACGACGGCTTTCCCTATGCATGCACACACACACACACACACACACACACACACACACACACACACACACACACACAGTCTTTCTCCCTCGTGCACTCTCTCATATGGAAGGGGCTGTAGAGCAGGGAGTTACAGACGGGATCAGTGTGGACGTTTGAAGACACGGAGCAAGGAAGTGAGAGAAAGCAACAAAAGACAAAGAGATTTCTCTCCTGTTTGTGTGTGAGGGTGAGCTTTTTTTTTTTTTTTTTTTTTCTCTATCGCTATGTGAGCCTGAGAAGGGGGAGGACCTGAACCCTGCTAAGAGTCAATATCCCTGCAGGAGTCCACAGGACCATACACACTCACACACACACACACACACACACACACACACACACACACAGTCCACTGCAGCTACTGCAGCCTGAATGAGTGCTGAAGAAGAAACAGAGCAAGGAAGCAGGAGTGCGAGAGAGGGGAGGAGAAATCTCTGGAGTTACTACTTGTTGCTCTTGGTTTTCTGTGTGGATTGAGGATGAAATCCCTTCTGCTCACTCTGCGGCAGTGGGACCTTGTCTGAGGTGAGCACCAGCATTCCTCTCGCTTTTCTATCCTTTCACCGGCCAATAATCCTGCGAGAGGATAAAAGGAAGGGGGGGTCCGATTTACAGACTTGTGAACTTTTCTGCGGGATTGCTCTGTTGGTGGAATGGCGGAGGGGGGTTGAGGGAGAGGAGGAGGAGGTGTGGAGGGAAGCTTTTCACGTGCCGGGGAAGCGACATAATCACACAGATCTGTCAGAGAAAGAGGCAAAGTTGGGGTAGATAAAAAGCAAAGTATCTTTTGTGGAAGAAGTGAATGGGAGGAAAGTGGGGTTGCTGAAGAAATGTCAGGCTCAGACACACAAAGAGCTGTAACATGTGATTCAGAGCTCTGCTTCTGTAAGTGGGACAGCAGGAGATGAGAAAAGAAAACTCAGTCCAGCTCTCAGTCTCCCCAGACTCTCTTTCTTTGGTGTTTATGTGTGCAGTGTGGGTCTGACAGGACCATGCTCCATAAATGTGACATTTATTCATAACTTATTGTGTGTGTGTTTGTGTGTGTACTAGAGGAGTTGTCCAATTCCCCAACTCACTGTGGCAAAGGCACAAGGTGGTGTTTAACTACTTTATGAGTATGTAGCCTTCATTTATCAGCTCCTGCGTGATTACAGTGTCTTCCCTGACTCCTCCGCCACAGATAGTAGCTCACCGGAGTGTGCAGCCTCGTCGTCATTCCTACACCAACATGTGTTTACATGCTGCAGTCTATTACCCACACACAGAAGTACTAAACATCAACTATTTAGAAAGTGGCTCTGCTGGAGGTGGGCGTCTGTAATTGCAGTGACATTAAACATTTATGCGAGATCACCATTTTATGACCTTTTCGGATGAAGCATCAGTTGTTGTAAATTTGTCCGGGAAACCCTTTAAAATACTTAAGATTCCAGGCACAGACTTTATTAGATGTTGAGGTTTTTCTTTTTCTTTTTTTTTTGCTCATTTTTTTTTCATTAGTGGACCGTGTCCGGGCGTGGGGCGGGCATTGTTGTCCTATTATTAGAGCAAGCTGGGCCAGCCAGCAGCTGCAGGGAAGGAAGTACGCTCTGAAACAGCCGGAGAAGAGGGATTACTGGGAACACTGAGCGGGAATTATGGACTGACCGGAATGGCATTCCTAAGGTGGCAGAGTCACTGGAGGGGAAGATGAGTTAGCTGGAGAATCAGACTGGGATCAGTGTGGATCATAAGAAAAGACGCAGGCCAGCAGTGATCTGGACTAATGCACCCTGCTGTGATTGAAGATTACAGCTGTTGTACAGCTGGATAACTTGGTACTTGAATTACTGACAAGGATTTGTCGAAGGCTGCAAGTGACATTTCCCTCCTCAAATCAATCTGTTGTTTTAATCAGTGAACCTACAAGAATATAGAAAATGTTGAACTAGTGCCAGTCAGAACGTCTTAAAACCAAAAGTGATGTCTTAAAGTTGCTTAGTTTTATTCATCAGACAATCCAACACACAAAATGTTCTGTTGATTTAACAGAAAGGCACCTTTTCAAATCAAGCACTATTCTCTGTCGTTTCCACAGTGTGGTCACTAAGCTTACTGGGGTCCTTACAGCAAAAACTCAAATTAGCATCCAAATATCAAATCGACAAAAATCTGCACAAGACAGACAGAAGGAAAGAACACAAGAGATATAACTCTTTGTGTTACAATCTACAGTGGCAATTCTAGCTTGAATGAAGAGCAATAAATAAAATGCAACCTACTGTAACCTGTCATTGAGTCTGCTCCCTCGCTCTTAGTAACATCATTATCTCTGCGGCCCCAGTGGTGGAAGCCGGCCGTGTGTTTTAAGGCAGTGAAAGTGGAAGGAGTTCTTTACTGATTACTTGGTGAGTGACTGCTGAGATAAACGTCTGCCACGCGGACTAAAAAGAGATAATCACATCCCCGTATTCCTCACATATCTCCGCTATCTCTTCCTCTCCACCCCGTAAACCTCTAGTGTGTATTCCAGTGAAGTACGGGATTTGTTATCTAGATCCTTTGACTTTTTCTAACTTCTTATGTATCAAGGTGGCCACTCCTGAGTTTTTTCTGTGTTTCAAGTCGTCCGTCACTTCCTCCAAACCTGTAGTGTTGAATGCAAGCTGAGATGCGTTTAATCAGGTTTTTTGGTGAGAAACCGCCAACAGAACTATTGTGAAACCACATCGTCCAAAGAGCAGAACAGTACAATGGAGAAAGGATTAAAGAATAACATCGCTCGTCTTGAACATACTTGCTCAGATATTTCTTTACGGTTGTGAAATTAAAGATCACTTGCCAGCTGGGAGAAATGAAAGAGAATCTGATTTGATAAGACATTTAGCCACACGTGTGAGTCACAAGTCTCAAGTGTTAACCTTTAAGTCTCAAGCACATCCCGAAGTAAATTCTGATTATCTCCCCTGCATTTAAATCAGCTAAAAGACACTGAGAAGCTGAGTTTATTTTGAACATTACCAAAAACTGTTGCAGCCTGCTTAGACCGTATAAATGTTACTGATATTTAAATGTTCAATAACAAGCCTCTTAAATTAAAAACAATGTTCAGCAGGGCTCTGAAATTGCTATATAGATTTAAAGCTCCAAAGGTTCAATTCAAAGTAAGAGTCTATTAAAGAGGTGTTTCAAACTGATAAAGAAGGGGTTGTAATGGCATGTAATTAAGTCTACTGTTACACCAGTGCCCATATTTAACTGGTTATATGGCCCTGAATCATCAACAAGTTGTCTTCTCCAGAAATGCATGGTTGGTTTGCATTGTCTAACATAGCTTAAGCTTAACATTAGCATTCTAGCTAACGTTTGACCAGACAGTCAGCCATCCGTCTCAAGACAAGTCTGTCAAGTCAAAGTCTCGTCTATTATCATTGTTCGTCAAGACCTCGATTTTGTGACTCGAGTCCGACACCTCTGCTCATGCCTGATGCAGTGGCCTAAATTCGAGACTTTAAACTCTCATTCTGTAATATTTATGGCAAAGTGTGCTACACCACATTACAAAAGCGGACAGAGAGAACCACTTGGGACTCTTCAAAGTAACTAGACCACTTTGTAGTGATATTAATTCTGTAACATAGTTCTCTGTATTTTAACATCAAAGTCCTTTAATTCCCATACTACCCATCGTGTCCCCTCTTCACAAACACCTTATTGTGGCTCACAGACTTTTAGTAGCACAGGACCTGCCCTCATTTCCCCCACTCCCTTTCCAGCTTTCCTTTCCCCCCCTCCCATTCACCCCAGCTCTCTGAGAAACAGCCATGTAATTAGTTGGAGGCATAAATCACAGACAACAGAGGGGATTTCGATACATGTTTGACAGCAATGTACAGGGGTGGTTTCACTCTGCATGTTGATTTGGGGTTTGGGGAGCAGAGAGAGGTGGAGGTTGTTTGTTGGCAAACTGTACAATTATGTACACGTGTTTTTGATTTTACATTCCATGCATTTGATCACATGCTCTGTGAGATAAATGATCTGTTTTATTGTGTGTCTCAATTTCTTCTAGATTGCACGTTTGGACGTGCAGCTGCAGCTGTAGCCTTTATTCCTTCACTGGCACTTGCTGCTCGTTAATATCGAAATCAATTATCCACTTCATTGTTTTCAGTACCATCGGCCACTAATGATAACTGTGGAAAATGATCCATTTTGTCTTTGTCATAGCAATGAAGGGCCTCACATCTGAGTGCAGAACCACAAAAACACAGGCTTTTTGTGCATCTAAATGGTTTGTTTTGCTTCCCCCAAAACACCCCTAACCAGCAAATTACTCCCACTGCTCACTATTGACGGAGCACAGTCTCATCCATGGAGATGCACAATGAGAGAAGGTCTTTCTAGGAAATCTCACTGGAAACAAACAGAATCACCTCATAGACAACGGCCCAATCAAAAATCCCCTCCGTTTTGCGAGATCACACCTCGGGGTAGGGTGTCGGCCGATGTGTTGGGGCTTCGTGCACTCATCCAAATAGTATTTTATTCAGCTATGAGAACTCTCAGTTCTCTCAGTTCAACATTTAAGGTCCTTTTCTTTAAAACAAGTAAAACAAATGAATTGCATCTTTGATGTCCATCACCCTTCATTCCCCCTCTTTGATGGCATTTGACCCCAGTTATTAAACAAAAGTCCAGCAGCGAAGTTGTCACACTTGGTTCCACTCCAATAATATCCGTGCAGTCTGGCAGGGTAGGAGCAGGCAGGGTCCATGCTTGTCTGTCTCTGACAGATAACTCTGGATTGCAAGGAATATTATCACAGCTGAGGACGGCATATTGGAAATGTCTGGTCGCGTGTCTTTACATTAACACCGTCGACGACTACTGATGATGTTTTGTGGGTCCAAAGGGTTGTCCCACTTCATTACGGGAGGAGGACAACCTTTTTAGATTTTGGAGCTTGGCCCCTTTTGTCACCACCACACCAAACTTTCACACTCATCTCTTCATCTCACACATTATTTCAGCACTCATATTTCTCTCTCTGTACGCTGTGTGAGCAGGTGTGTACTTGATCGTAGGCTTCAAGGCGTACACTGTCGCATGCTGCTCATAATATGATAATAACATAATATTATGTTGACATATTGACTCTCATTATTAATCCAGCTGGCGTCCATATGTAGTTGATAATAATTGAGTTCTGTGCTCAGCTGTGGCCCTCAGCAACAGCTTTACCCCTGACTGAGCTCTTTGACATGCACACACCCTCCGCTGAGGCTGCCAGATAAACGGATGTATGGGCTCACTGTGCGTCTGGTTGTATTCATGTAGGCTTAGAAATTGACGAGGCACGTTGCAGTGTCAGCATGTGTGTCACCGCACTGCATGCAGATGTAGTTACAGTAGATGCCTCTTCGTTCTCAATACATTTATGTTGGTGGTATTGACGCCTCGCTAGTAAAGTCAGCAGAATTAGGATCTGCAAACAGTGAAAAATGTTTGTCTACAACTGAGACTTGTGGAGGTTGTTGTTGATATTTAGTGATCTGGTTGCCCATGATAGAATCTTTGTTTGTGACCACTAAAATTGGTTGTATTTAATTGTAACACTTCAAGTTGTGAATCAGAAAATGCTCTTATAGCTGAGCACAGTCACCATGACAGCTCTCATCAATGTCCCAGGAGTTGTCCCATTAACTTACTGTCTATTTCAGCAGCTCTGACAGCAGACTGAATAGCGGAATGAAAGCAAGGTTCATAGGGAAGTTAAAGCAAAAACGTTGTCTGTTACCAGTTTGTTTAATGTATAATTGATGAGTCAATGCATAATTTAGTTCAGGATGTATCATGAATTCCTGTTGCACACCGTTAACGAACGATCAAGTTGCTATGACCCGTGATTGAGTTTCTAGTCACTTAAAACACTGATACGCAATCAAGTGAGCTGGATTTCAACGACTTAATAGTTTGTTTATTTAACTGTAATTATGTGTGTTTATTGAGTAAAAATTTGCCTCTGACGACCAATTGGATATTTCTATCAGAAGAGGTAATACGCTCCTCTCAGAGAGGCTGAGCAAATACATGGATCTGAAATCAGGTTTTATGTAAATGGATTAAATGGAAGTGGGAATTAACGTTCCTCCAAGTCACAGTAACTTCATCATATATGAGCAACAGAAATGAATGGACGAATGCCTTAATTATCACATTTATGAGTCTTCGTAAGTCACGCGTGGGTTAAGCATTACTTAGAGTAAGTTTATGATGTGTACTCTTATTATAACGTGTTACCCTGTAGGAGTTGATGATCTGTGAGATTCTGTGCATTGGTTCACATATGTGATGTGAGTGTTTATTTGAGTTGTGTCGAGACATCTGACAAAGCCTTGTTGTGTTGATTTGCAAGGAGCTGGGCCACCCACCGAGTTTTCAATGAGCCGAGAGATAATGGAGCAAGTATTCCAGGTCTCTTCCCTGCAGGTCTCCAGTGGTGGTTCACTGTCTAGTTTAACAGTTAAGTAGCTCTGTCACATTCTTAGAGGGTGGTGTTTATGGGAAGACAAGACGTATTTCATTTGTTGGTATGTGTATGTTTCTGTGTGTGTGTGCCTTCACACCTCATCTTGTTTTTGTCACCTCAAAGCAATGCAAAGTGGCACAGGAGCAGCAAGTGTGTGTTCATATGACCTGTTTCTGAATGAGTCACAGCATGGTGCAGAACAACACTTGTAGTGTTTACACATTCTGACGCACGAAAACGCCATCAAATATATGCATATGTATATAGAATATATTATGAGTCAGGTCATGCTGTTGGGAAACACATGTAATAAGACATTTATAGATTTGTAGATTCTACCGTGCAACCTTTTAAAGGCCTCACTTCAGTTTATTAGAATCTTGTTTCTGTAGTTTTGGCCATAATTTCGATCAGTTGTAGTCACTTTGTATTCACCTTGGTTTTATTTTCTAGATATTGGAACATGGCCACATTGCAACAAAGTCTGACAGGGCAAGAAGCAGGCAGACGAGCCACCCGTTTAAGCACTCTTTTTGGAGGTGAAAGTGAAAGTGAACACACTTCGATAACCTCTCATCCGGCAGGAAAACATTATGAAGTAACAACTGTTTGAAGATAGTCAAAGTTAAACCAGGAAGTCTGGTTAGCATGATGATTTTACTATTCATCTTTGTTTTGGGGTTGTCAACCTGTCCGATGCTCCGACTGCCTGTTTCTTGTTTTGTCAGACTTCCTACCGGAGACATTGTTGCTTTCCTGAATCTAAGTTGTTCATTTGATGAGTTGATTATGTACAGTAATTACCTCCACCACAAGGAGGTTGTGTTTTTACTTGCGTCCGTTTCTTGTGTGGTTGGTTTGTCAGCAGGATAATACAAAAACTATTGAACAGATTACCTTCAAACATGGATTGGGCTTTTTATTGACAGTTCTGTTATTTTATCAGGATATAAATTGTGGATCTTGATGAAAAAAACTGGCTAATTATGTGGCTTATGTTTATAAGTGAGTACAATTTAATATCTACCCAGATGATCATGGTTAAGCAGTTTGGGTTTTTTTTGGCTATTGAGTTTGACATTTGATTGAGCTTATTTAAATTGAAGGGGGCGGTTGGGCCATTCTGATCACATAAAGGAACAGTGGACAAATAAAAACGCCGAATGTAATAAACTTTATTTACTCTTCACGGGTAAACTTGCAATATTCTGCTAGAAAATATCCTACGGCGATGCAAACGAGGAATCCTTGCCGTTTGGGTCCTACTCTTTTATATTTTCCCTCTTCTCAAGTCTGCCTTGACACTGACATACAGATAAACAGGCTTTCATCACAGAGTTCCAGACACACTGGTAACCAATAAACTCTGTGGAGACAAAAGCCCATCACTGAACCAGGCCCCTGGCTGTCAAAACAAAACGAAACTGGAGTGCAGAAGAGAGCAAACACTTTTTGCATGCACTTTTCCTCCCTGCTGCGCGCCCTGAGAATGTTCAGGTTGACCCTTTAAAAACCCAGCGTGGACAATACACTTACACTTGGCTTGACAATGTTGTTTGACTACAATGCTATAGTTCTGTTGCTGCCTAAGTGCGCCTTTTAACTTTTTTTTATAATTTATGAGGCGTCTCAGACAAAAAGCTCCTTGAATTTAAGATTAAAGTCCTGCTAAGTTGTCTCATGCCACTGAGCTTTCAGGGACGCAACGAAAAAAAAACCCATCAAACTTGTTAATATTCATCATAGACTGATGGGGCAGTGAGGGATCATCTGAAGGGATCTCAGGCCTGCAGTGTTTCACAGAGCAATGAAGCGTTAAATTATTGAAGTAAGTCAGGGAGATGGGGACCAACTGAACGTCCCGTCCGTCATCCTCACCTTCGTTATCACGTAAACACACATGCATGCATACAAAGTGCAACAAGAGCACCACTTTAATGTAATTTAAGCCCGGTTTTGTTATTCTTTTAACCACATTTAATCCTCTTCTCATGGGCATCACAAGACTTTCATTGTTTCTATGGTAACCGGCGGAGCGGATCAGTTGAGTCGGTATTCAGATCAACAAAAAAGACGCATGCTTTTAAAGTATGAAAAGACGTACGTCCCGAGAGACTGATTAAAAGACGACATGAACACGTAACAGTTTAATTCTGTGAAAAATATTGATGTCCTGGACGTATTGGTTATTTTCATTATTTTTTCGTGACAACGAGGACGATTTTCTTTTATTTATACAGCAGAGTGTCCTGAGAGAGAATGGATTGTTTCAGACACACTCATGACAGTTTTTGAACACACCTTAATGATGAATTGTTGTATTCGCAGAGGGAAATATTTAAGTCCCCTGTTTATCAGTCCTCTATCTTGAAAGTGTTCTCCCTGTTTATAACACACACACATACTGCACACACACACTTTGGGAGTGAGCGCAAACACGCTGATGATGTAAGAAGGTGGCCTAACGTGCTGAGACAAAACAGAAAACAGGAAAGAGGGGAAAATGAGCTCCACTCCCAGAGGTTCCCCCTTCCCTCCAACGTACCTCACTTCCTGTCACATAACTCCCAACCTCCCACTTCAACCAACCCCCTTTCACACACAAACACTCACTCAACAAGCCTATTTTTGTGACAAGTAAATCGTCATACGACAATTGGTGTCGTAATTGTGCAGACTCGTTGGGTGGAGGTTAGAATAAACCTTATTTTCACACAGAGCTGCAGTTGAGTTGCCTGTCAGTGTCTTTGTGGAAGCGACTGGTGGAGACTGCACTGTCCCAGATTGTCGTGCTCCTCCTGTGTCCTGCCCTCGATCTCTCTGAATAGCCGCACACATACAGTAACGCCACATACACACACATAAAGACAGGCGCTGGACCTTTTTGTCATTGCGGCTGTACCAGTTTTGTGGATAAAGCGCAGTCCCCGAGTATGAAGTTACAGAAGTCCAAAAATCTGCTTCTGTTTCCTCCCTCTGCGGAAGGCCACACAAACACACCCACAATGTGCCTGTGCATGTGTGTTGGGGAGACGGAGACAGTGAGATTGCTGTTTATAGCTCAGATGTGGATTCCCACGCTAGATAAAGCGTAGCTGATGATCAGACTACACCGACAGGCCACAGACAGTAGCAAACAGAATTCACTTCAAGTGCCTGTTTTGATGTTTATCCCTCCTTCGTGTGTGTGTGTGTGTGTGTGTGTGTGTGTGTGTGTGTGTCT
This sequence comes from Acanthopagrus latus, assembly GCF_904848185.1. Lineage (NCBI taxonomy): Eukaryota > Metazoa > Chordata > Actinopteri > Spariformes > Sparidae > Acanthopagrus > Acanthopagrus latus. Next base: position 22,386,797 of record NC_051050.1, on the reverse strand, counting down.
TTGTCCATGTTTCTGTGTGTAGCAGCAGATTTCCATATGCTGACTTGCCTGAGGTGCACCATGCTGAAGGCAGGTGAAATCAGCGGGTTTGTTACCAATTGCGTCTACGCATAATTGAACAGGTTCTTTTTAAAGCTTTTTCCAAACTGAAATCAGCAGCTGTTTGTCTTTCTGGTTCACTTGTTCTCTCTTAGAAGTTCGCTGTTACTACAGCTTCATCTGACAGAGAGAACTGCTCTTTCAGACTGATGCAAAACAAGCTCTTAAAATTAGAGGGAGACCAACTTGTGTGGTGCAACAAATTAATTAAGTCTTGGTAGCCAAGAGGGATAACTAAGTCAACACTTACTACTTCTACTTCACACGTAATCCCTCGTGCAGTTCAGGGAATAAAATCCACTCTCTCGGCAAAACAATTTTGGTGTTTTTATTGGTAGACAAATCTGAAGCTAACACAGATTTAGATTTTCTGCGTGCATTACAACAGATGGGACCGAAAACAACTAAAGCTAGTCAAATATAAATAAGCTGTCTTTCAGCTACAAGAAGTATCGGGATGCATTTCATCTGTTTTAAAAAGGACGACACAGGTCTTCAGCCTTGCTAGCAGTGCTTACAGCTAAAAATCATTAGAAACAAACATCACGAGCTCACGCCTGCATGCAGCCAATGCTAACATGCAGATATTAAGCAGGTACAAGTTGTTTACCATGTTCACCAGCTTCATATAAACTTCAGCAGGCTGACATTTGCCAACAAGTGCAAAATACATGGATGAGGTTAATGAGAATTGTTGTCTTTTTAATAATACAGATAAAATTCTCAAGATGGGTTGCTTCAAACTACAAAATGGTGAATAGATAGATATAATATTAAATGAACATGCTCTTGCTTCTGCTTGGTGGCATCTGTTCATTTTGAGTTGTCTGTCTCTGTAATTTTACCAATACAATGAATATTAAGATAGATGGAATGTAGTTTGTAGTACAGCATTTAAAAAGGACACTTCAAAAGACTCAACAACAGCTCCTCTTTCCAGAAACACCTTTCCATTCCTCCACAATTCCCAATTTAATTTGCTGAGTCACCTTCATCGTATGACCCGACACGAACGTATGTTTGCCTTTGTTTTGAGAGGACCTCCCCCTGTAAGCCTCAGGCTCTGTGTGTTTATTCACAGTTAGAGAGATGGAAGCGAGTGCTCGTACCGCATGGCAGACTGTGCATGCGCAGGTGAGCGCTCAATTGACAGTCAGCACATTTGCACATATCAGAGGTCAGCGGCCGATGGATGGATGGAGAAGGTTTACAGTAACTGCCAGCCTTGGTGTTGCCTGTATCGCTGCCAAATCCCTCGCCACCCCACCCCGCCCCTCCTTATCCTCACTCCACAGTCCACTTAAATTTCACATGGCCATTTAACAAATTATGCCTATTGTTCATGTGACAATGGAGCCTCTGTGGCTGAATGGGAAGTGGCTACCCTTTGCTCGGGCTGTGACTGAATTCCATAAATTCCAACGTAAAGGACGTGAGGTATTTATATACATAATGGGGATACAAGAGCACGTATCATGAGATATGTAATGGTATTTAAGCAATCCACGCAACTTTTGATGCCACGTCAACATATCAGCCCCGGGGCCCTGGTTCGCTGTGTTACGGCAGAGGTTGGAGCAGCGTTAAAGTGAGTACGCAAAAGAAAAGAAAGTGAGCAATTAAAGGCAAGAAGGAAAAATGGTCATTCTTCCTCAAATGCACAAAGAGAGGGGATGTTATAAAGAGCAGCAATAAAAAGCTTAGGAATGAACTAAGAGGAGGATAATTGAAGCACTACAGTCCCACTTCTGTAATGACATGTTTTGTTACCTATAAACCCGGCTTCCTGGCTTTCTCCATCCTCTAATTTTTTTTTCTCCTGGCCTTTTACAGCCTGTCCTGTCAGAGCAAAGAACTATGACAGATGCTTTGGAAGTAAGAATTTGGAATGATTATGGGTGCAATATTTCAGCACCTTGTATAAACAGCTAACAGTTTGCTCGCAGTCAGCTGCCATGAGGCAGGAGTGGTTGTCCAAATACTGACACAACCGGGACACTCAGGATGTGTGTACTCACCATGGCACGACATGTTTTCAGGACATTATTTTCAGAAGACAATTCAAAAAACATCCTCTGTCTTGTATCATCAGACTGTTGAGGGGATTTAGCATATTGGAAAGTTTCCTACATACCGTACAAAGCTCATTTCTGGTTTGATTCCTCCATCCCTCTCCCCATAGCTTGTTATTTGACCTGGGATTTAAAGGGGAGTCGCCATGTAGATTAGATAAGAGCTGGATTACTAAAAAAGAGATGGACGGTGGAAAACCTGTGGAGAGCTTACACCACATGCGTGCGTGAGTGTTTGTGTGTGCGTATGAACATGTGCAAAGGTTAAAACTTCCCACTGGGATCAATGAAGTCTCAATCCATCCGTTAGGTCCAGATGAGCGTGCAGATGTGTGTTTGCAGCTACTGTAGAGTGCGTCCAGCCCTGTGATCCTTCCTCCTGTGTTTTGTTTCCGCCGGTGCGTTCGCTTATTTGTTTGATCTGCAGAGAATTGATTGGGACCGATTTTCTCCCGTGTAAGCGTTCGCCTAAATGTCAACAACAGAATGCGGGTTATTCACGCCGTAATCCTCACATTGTGTCTTTGATGTGAGTCGGGCACAGCCTCTCTGCTTGTGTGTGCTGTGATCAGTGTGTATGTGTGTGTGTGTGTGTGTGTGTGTGTGTGTGTGTGTGTGTGTGTGTGTGTGTGTGTGTGTGTGTGTGTGTGTGTGTGTGTGTGTCAGTGAGAGAGAGACAGAGTAAAAAAAATAAATAGGTAGCATCAGCGCTTCAATGATAAGTCGATCGATGGGTATTTAATTTGCGATTTGCTGTGATAATCAAGTCATTAATCACGAGAAAACACCAGACGTTCATTGGCTCCAGCTTTTTCAAATGTGCTGATTTTGGAATACAAAAGAAGAAGTTTGACGATGTAACCCGAGACTCTTAACTTTTGTACGCTTGTTAAATCGAAGTTCAGCAGAATGATGAGGGACTGAAAACAGGAATTTGGGCCCCTAAAGATGCAAATTTCTTGATTTTGCATCACACATTTCACTTAGATGCTTTCATACTCGCACGCACTTGGTCATCAGCGTCAGGCCAGTTGTTCTTTGTACTGCTGAGTGCTGTATAATATGATCTGGTGTTGGCGGACTTGGATCTGACAGGATTCTCTCCCCTGGGCGAGCTTCACTGTTGTGTTTCGGGGTTCAGTGGGGGGCCTATCAGATCTGAAGCCCACAAGACGAGAGCTGAACAGCCACAGGAGAGACCGCTAGCCAAGCTTAAATCCACCCAGTCAGTGACCACACAGTGTGAAATAACACTGTAGCAGCCATGAGCTAGCAAACCGTACTCAACTTCGACATGCCTGAACGTTGGGAGCAGTCATGTTCATGTTTTTTTTGTTTTTTTATTACAAAATGTATAACATGATTATTAGTCTTCTTTCATCTCTTACCTGAAGCTGTCATGTCAGTCACGGTTGTCGTATCAGAAGACGTGCGGAAACACATCAAGAGCTCAGGAATTTCATGATCGCATACGATAAGACGCTGTATTTATACACAGACAGAATGGGAGAAGAAGACTGATGAGTTTGGAAGGAGTACACTGGAGTAGCTGTCGTGTGTTTGCCAGAACACTCGCAGCAATGGGCGACAGCCTGAATATCAGCTCTGATAGCTGTTCATGCCCTGCTCACAAACACTGTTTTATTTTCTGGCTGCTCATCTGTTGTTGAAACATAATCAACCGTCTGATGTCAGATTCAGCATTGTGGACATTCCCTAATGAGGAGAACACTTTTATTTATTCATCACAGAATGGAAATCCCTGTGTTGGAAGTACAGTATCAGATGACACTCACATGCTCTGCACGGTGGGGTGGCAGAGGTAGCTATTAGCTTACTGATGTAAGTTCATGTAATAGTTTTGTATGGGTGAGGTGTAGTGATGGGGCTGATGTGTTAGCCTGTGTTGTATGGCATTGTTGGTTTTCGATGAGTTTGTGACGACTCCTGCATCAGTTTGAGAAACATACCTTCTAAATGACTTGGCTATAATTTAACCATGTACGCAGACCGGACTCTTAATTGTGAAGATGTTAATTTTTCTGTTATTTAACAGTTTAGTTTTTGTTTAAATTGTATTTATATTATTTACTTGTTTTGTTTCCCTCTTCTTTAACCCTGGTTTAAATTCAGTTTGCTCCCCTCAGCTCCGCCATTTCAGGGATGTAACACATGCGTTTTTAGTTTTTCCCTTTCTTGGTGTAACCAGTTTTTCTCCAAAGTCACTTAGTATTTGTTTATGATACTTAACCGGTTGCAATTAGACATGTTGTTGTGCGTTCATGAGCATACCAGAACTTGTTCCAAAGAAAAAAATCACATGATACCACTGCAAAAGAAAATGAAATATTAGGCACATATTAGGCTTTTTAATTAACACCCTGCACACATTTTAATATCTGCACAGCTTGTTGTGTGTCAGATTTTTAACAGCTTCGATACCATCAGATCAAATCATTTTAAACACAAGTACTGATACGTCTGACAACATCAGAGTGTGAGCGCCTACAAAATCAGTATATAAATCCAAGTTACTTGTGACTAAGCGTGATGCTGCCCGGCCGCGTGAGCCTTTGTGGCACATTTGATATACAATTTGAAAACAACATCGCCAGAGGTCTGTCTGCACCCGTCTCAAGTGGTTGCTTCATTAGTGAGACCTCTCTCATCTCTTTTTCCCACTCTCGCTCCGTATTTGAGCACTTTATTCCTTTTAATCATCATCGCAAAAAAAAAAGAAGAGTCCCTCTCTCTCTCCTCCTGCACCTCCTCCTCCTGCACCTCCTCCTCCTCCTCCTCCTCCACCTCCATATTGCCTATCTGTTCGTCTCTGGCCAGCAGTGTCACACAGACTCCTCTGTTCTCTGTCTGTCTCTAGTGTTGTATAATGAGTTCTGCTTGGGACGGGACATTCTGCAATTTGGCCTTTACTCTGGGGCCAAGAGGGAGTGGGAGACATGAATAAGATGAGGATGAAAACACAGCATGCATAGATGGCATCAGTCTGTCACTACAGCAGCAGCAGTATGAGTTCTTGGGGTGTGAATTTTACTTTTATGTTGGAAAAATATAATAACTGGCTCTCTAGATATGAGAGTTTTGGTGGTCTTAAAAGTAACAAACACCGCAGGAACAATAACATATGCAGCAATATCATCTACAGATCAAAATGTCAGCGGTCCATCACGTATTATCTCCATTATATTCTGGTTGTATCTTGTCTACACAGTTTTGTGGATGCATATGGATATATATATATATATATATATATATATATATATATATATATATATATATATATATATATATATATATATATATATATATATAGATATATATATATCACCAGAAAGATGTCTTTTTACACGATGCTCTATTTGTTATGCTGCTGTGTCACAAATCACACTCTTTAAAGCAACATTTTCTGTTATTTAAGCTGTGTTTGTCTCCAACACAGTCTCCAAACTCTTGGACACTGTTCGCATCGTCTCTGTCTCCAGTCTGCACATGTTTCCAGACTATTTACAGTGACAACCAAGCTCCATCGTAATATTATTAACATTAAACGCCATTGCATAGCGAACTGAAGCAGAGCTAACTCGTTAGCCAGTTTCCAGCTGACTTCACCATACTTGTAGGCAACTGTAAATACTATCAAACTGCAGTGACACTTACCTGTGGCTCAGGTGCAGTTGCTGGGTCCGGTATAGTTGGGACTGATCCTTGTACGAGGCTCAGTGTCTTGTACTGACCCTCCTTACTGAAGCAGTCTGATGTGAAGTGGTTAGCACACACATACAAGCTAATACGAACTGTAGCCGGCATGTTGTCATTAAAAAATGAAACGCAGCCACAGTCTCTTGTGTTGTTCTGTAGCTGGGACAGAATATAGGCACTGATGTTGATTTTTACAACCAACAGCAGAGTAATTTGCGTGTCTAGCTTTGAGCGACAACATTGAAAAACACTGCTATCTTACCGCTGGACACACCGAACTTCACCCCGGGGATGAACGCCCCCTCTCGGATATCTCCTATCACCGTGCAGAGGAGGTCTGTCTATGTAAATGACTCCTTTCGTTACGTAATGAAAGGAGCTGAGTCTGAACAACCTGTAAGAGCGCCATGTTACCAGTGGGTGGGCTGCAGAGACCATGCAGGAATCACTTGTTTTCCTCATTCTTGGGAGTTGGCAGGCTCAGGGAGGACCAGCTTATACATGTAGAGACCAGAGAAAATGTGTTTTTCATAATATGGGACATTTAAATTACACTTGGTACCATCCAGATACGACTGATCAGAATATCATTGTAGTTCAGGAGACAAACACAGTGATCAGAGGCCTCTTGGTCTCCTTGATTCAGTTTAAAAGTCAGACAGTATCGAGTAAACCATGTGACAAGATGATTACATATAGTGACATATTTTATTCTGTCATGAGCATCTACTTTGTAACCTTGGTGCCCTTTTTTTTTTTTTAAAGGTTTAATCTTTCTACGATATTTATTCATCTAAAAGTCTCATTAGTATTTTTCCAAGAAACACTTCAGAAGCAAGTGTGTTGCCTGTGAAGTGTGTGTGTGTATTCCTTAAATGTCACTTCAGCCAGCCAGAGATGTTAAGACTGGCTTTGATCTCCTCGCGGGCATCCCTTTAATCCACTCGAACACTTCACTTTCTTTGTGCCGAAAACTTTTACTGGAGAACAGACGCGCTCCTCTTTTATCTGTTATTAGAGTGGGGTCGGTGATTTCGCTCGCCATCTGTTTGTCCTTTCTCCGCCAAAGTTTGTGGATTAATTGTGTTTAGGAGTCGACGGGGCGGTGCTATTAAGATCTTAAGGTATTGAAGTGGGCAGTTAGCCAGAGGCAGATCTCAGCGTTGACCACGGTAATATATATCCCCTTTGTCACAGTGTGATTAGCTCACTCCGTTTTCTGGCTTTCTTAAAGCGTTAAGACGGCAAGAAAACTGAATTGGAGTTTAGTGCACAGGAGTTGAAGCCATTCTGATTTCATAAGGGGTTCACAATCTGGTGGAACATGTGTCAGTGGGAGCCGGTCCTTCTGTATGACGATCTACAGTCGCTCCCACTGTAAATTTTTATGTGTCTGCGTCTGTTAAAGCCATCAAGCAACTTCAGGGCAGTTTCAAGGGTCATAACTCAGTTATGTCACCATGAGTTGTACCTTACCCAGTCCTCCAGAAGGGGTCAGTAGTGATACAGCTGCCATATGGCTCATTGTCTACAGGATGTGTTACATATAAATGAAGATGTGTGTTACACATAATCAGAGTCAGTGCTTGTTTCATAAGATAATGACTCAGGTACTTTGTTTATATAGTTTGCATCATCTATATAACATCTAGAGCTAAAACAGATGGTTCATCAATTAGTCAACCAGCAGAGGAAATATTTTCAAATATTATATAAGTCATTTTTAAAGCAAAATTGCCAAAATATTTGATTATAATATATGAGAATAAGCTTGTTTTCTTTGCTTTATTGACAGTAAATTTGATATTGAAAAAAACGTCATTGAATGATTACATTAAGCACATTGTAATGGCCACTTTTCTCTGACATATTTTGACTAGATAATTGATTAAGGTATAGGAAATAATAGTTGTAGCTGCAGCCTATGTTGTAAAAAGTACCCAAAAGTCACACTTAAGAGAGAGTAAAGATACTGTGTTAGAATGCCTCACAGTAAAACTGATAAATGTAGTGGAGTAAAACTACATCATGTGCCTCCAAAATGTGGTGGACTCGAAGTATAATTTGCAGCCGTTTGCCTCAAAGCAGCGGCGACTTTATTCTATATAATAAAGTCAAGTTGTCTTTTAGAGGGTAAACTATTATCCGGCCAAGGAGATTCAAGCAGCAGTGGCTATCAATTTTGTCTTATCCACCACTCGTAATCCATACTAATATGTTTTGTCATTTCCAGACAAACAGGTTTTTGCCCAGATTCTCAATCCTCGAATCTTTATGGTTTCTTATCACATGCCGCTCTGCTCTGTTATTTCCGAGCAGTCTAATCCCTGTGACTCCCTCCAAGGTGTTTCGCTCTAATGGATGGCTATATTTCAAAGGTAATAGCCAGTGTGTGCCGCTTTTTGTGTGCGGCCCGTTGTCCGTACAGAGACAATAGTGTGAGTTGTGTTTAGAATCGATACGTCTCTCTTTGTCTTTCTAGAATTGGAATTTTGCTCCACTGCCCCATCAGCTGAATAATTCACCAGCATTTCTGAGCAGTGTTTTAAAGCTTTAACGGGGTTCAGTGCGTTTTTATTCACAGCAATACATATTAATTAATTTAATCCTCTGAACTTTTTGTTGTCTCCATTATATTGTGTCTCTGTGTGTTTGTATGCATGCACTTGAATTCAAGACTCAAGGTTAATATATGCAGTTTATTCATGCGAGTTATAGTTGCCTTTATGCTTCTCAAGATAAACAGTTTTTTTTTTTTTCAACGGCGGAGTGTCAAGGATTAGTTCAGGAGTCTGACGACCTGAGGACAGACGGTGTGCTGTGAGAACTGTGAGTGAGTAGTCAGACTGCGACCGGCGAGGATGTTGACTTTTGAGTATCCTTTCTTAAGGAAACGTACACTGTGAAGAATGATTATGTATTTTCTTGCAGTATAAGCCTCGGAACAACGTCAAAATATTCTAAAATACATGCAGTAGATGAAGAATGTTGTTGTTTTTAAACTACCACCTTAATAGTAGATCTATTGTGCATTGCTCAAGTTTCCAAGTCAACCTTGGATGCATGCTAATAGAAACAGGGCTGGAAATAAATATTGTTTTTAAATTGTCTATTGATTAATTGATTATTTTCTCGATTAATCGGTTATTTAGCGTTTAAGATGTTAGGAAAGGATAAAAACAGGGTTTCCCTACACGTCAGATGACTTCCTCAAATGTCTTGTTTTATCAGCAACCCAAAGATAATCAGTTTATTGTCAATACACATTTTAGATTAAACCCATTAAATAGTTTGAAATAACAGTTATTTTATGGCTGACATCTAATCGATTGATTGTTTTAGCGCTGCTGAGATATAAAAACTGCTATTCTAAATCTTATTTTTCCTTTTTCTTTCTTTTTTTTTTTCCCATGTGGATTCGACCCCTCCTGTCGTCACTCTTCTCAACAGGTAAGACTTTTTTTTACTTGTGATTCTTATGTAACCTACAGATCTATTCACATCCTCCACCTCAAAGGTTTCTCTCTGGTCTAAAGAAGCTGACAGCAGACACCGTCTTTCCTTCAATTTCCAAAGGCTTTATTACGTTTGAGTAGCACTGAGTCATTTATCTCCATTTACTGCCATTGACCTCAACACAAGGACTTTGTTGTGGAGTCCTGGGTGCTTTAGTCATGCAGAGGAACACACACACAAAAAAAAAGGGAAGTAGGTTGAACATGTTGTTAAGTTCACTGACAAACAGCACGCTCAGTGTTTCTCTTCTCAGCAGTCTTAATGGGTAGTGCTCATCATAACAATAAACCAAATGCATTCATCTTGATATGTTTTATATTCAAGTCATTAGTGTGTCTGTATCCCCTGTTGTTTTGAAAACCCTTTTCCACTCCGCTCTCACAAATTAACAATTCAGTGCGCTGAGTGACTGGAAAGTGGGCTATTAAACCTAGTGGAGATGCCTGGTTTTGATGTAACGCCATCAAAGTGAGTAAAGAAACTTTCAAATCTGTATAATCTTTATTTCAACCACAGTCGAGCTTTCAAGTCAAAATACAGCGCAGCGTGTTAGACAGGAAGGATTATTCAATGTACTCTGAAAAACAACAGAAAGACCAGACACAACAATGCATTAGTCTGTCTCAATATGTGTCAGAGACACTCAGGTTTTGTACTGAAGATGCAAATCTTTTAAAACAGGTTACAGACTTACCATTTAATGTTTTAAAAAATGCATTATGATTAATAAAACAGCTGGGAACCGTTGTTTATAGCAAGCATTACTCAAACAATAGTAAAAAGTGCTTTTCTTGAAGACTATATCCAGCAGCGGATTGATACGCACTGATTGAGTCATTATTAATGGCAGCACTACAAATACACTCCACTGTCCACTCATACTGATGAGGCAACTTTTAGTAGTGTTCCAGTGCAAAAGTGTGGCTCAATTATGTGTTTTGAATAGTTTATAACATCAGTCGGGGCACAGCGGGGTTATCAAAAGGCTTCTCTTTTAGCCAGTTGCATCAGCTAACACTTGTCCTATATGGATGTTAGCCAATAGGCTAACTAGCTTCAGTGCTTCGGTGCTTGCCTCCTCTACACAACCAGTTCTTCAACTTTACAGACCAGTTGAATCGTTAATGATGCACATTTGGATCTTATCCCATGCTGCAAGAGTTCACAACCAGCATTCACATTAAAACAAAAGCCGGTGGTTGACTTCGCCTTTTTTTTTTCTCTCGACCTTTTATTTGCGCTTTCACTGCTCACTGCTGTCTTTGTCGTGGAACCAGAGGAGGCCGGCAGAATTGCACGAACTCTGCATGACCCTGATTTACCGGTTGGCTTGTCTATAGGCCTCCTGGCCTGTCTTAACAACAACTCATTGTAGGTACCTATTCCCACAGTGACTATTATACAAGACAAGCAAGACAAATCAGGCTGCTTTGTAATGAAAAACGCAGCCTCCGCTCACACGTGTCTCTTTTGTTTTTGCTTGAATTGGAGTTAGTGTTCACCACATCAGTTCAGTTGTAGCCCTAATTTGTGCTCAATTATGTGACATTACAGACAAGGTCTTAAAACCTCGAGACTCCGCATGTTTATCACTGGGTTCTCCACGAGAGTGAGAGGACATGTTAACAGTGTCTGCAGGGTGTTTCATGAGCCCTGAGGCAGCCGTGTGAAGCCTGAAGGCCTTTACATTCCCTCCGCTACCCGGCACGAGGCGCTGGCTTGCTCTTGAGTGATATACACCAACTAATGGCCCTGCTAAATACTCTCCACGGGACTGGAGGAACAATCAAGCTTATGTTGGAGACATACAGACACATATACACACACTGCTGCATTCTGTAGTTGTGAGTTTATGGGCTGAGCTAATGACAAAAACTCTACACCGCATGTGGCGTTATGGTCCCCAGTGCTCTCACTAGCAACATCACTAGCGACATCGCATTGAGCAGCCGCGGAGGGAAGGAAAGGTAGTGCAGAAGGAGAGCGGGAGAGGAAGGCTTTGATTAGGTACCATCAACACATCAATTTATTTCTTTCAGGACCCAGGGAGACAAAGCGGTTGAAATTTGTGCTTTTCTCACAGGCAGTTGTTCGTGACCGTGCATATTTGTGATGTGTGTGATGTGTGTGTCTTTGTGGTCATCAATTTTTTTATTTTTTCGCAGCTTTCCTGAAGTCACTTGTCAGTTTCAGTGTGTCTTCTGTTGATTTATTTTGAGATGATATTATATAACTTCCAAGTTTTGTTGCTACCAATGGATACGCAGTTCCTAAATTGGTCATTTATTAAGCGTGTCACTCACTGGAGGTTTCACAGAGCTTTCAGCCACAAATCATGGCCTCAATCAGTGGATGTAACTGTGATTTAGTCATTTTATTATCCCTTTTAGTTTTAACTCAGTCAAGTAGAAAGAGGCTCTGTCATTAAAGTGCTATCCCAGTTGTTGTCTTCTGGAACAATAAGGTTCAGTGGCCTCATAAAAAAAATGTCCCAATTACTTCTCCTGTCCTAAGTTTCAAAGAAAAATGAGTAATTCCTAAACTCATGGCTGTTTCCTCTCCGATCGGACCTTGTATCTTATCTTTACTTAAGAAATCTTAACTAGAAGTGTAAACTCAGTTCTTCAATTGGCACTCATCCTGTCTTGCTTTTATCAAAGATACACAAGAGTTAGAATGTACACACACAAGACTGGCCGTATCTTTGATAAGACTGTAATATCAACAGCTGTTTTGCTTCACTTGTCACTGAGTAGCTTGCTTAGCTTGCTATAATGGACAAGGAAATACAGGCTTTCAATTTTAGAGCATGTGATAACAGCTTCCCATGCCTCCTTGTAGGCCTTTGCAGAGACAGAAGTTTTTGGTAGGAATTCTGGATTTAGGACAGGGTCTGTTCCTTACTTAGAAATTCTTATGTTAGGATAGTTCTCTATAGCTACATTCTTATCATGAGATAAGAAAGGATTGTTTTCCTAAATGCAGTTAGAACACGTTTCTGTAATACCCAAAATTGTCATGTTGCTCTCAACTAAGATTAGATTTTGGAAGTTTCTGTGATAAGCCTCCTGGTTCTGAATCGTCCTGTGTAGAACTGGGAAATTGTTGTGTTAGGATTGTAATCAGACCTGAAAACTGAGATTTGAGAGACTGACTGGAAACTGAAACTGATTGAAACTGATTTGATACACTAAAAACATTCAGTCACAGTTTTTGCTCAACTTTAATTCATACAATCAAACTGAACACAAACTCGACACACAATCAATCTTCGGTTTTACTGTGAGAGTGAATTTCTGCAGGACAGAAAGACAAAGTGGGACTGGCTGACTGTTAACTCAGATTTTCCAGCTGTGTAGACGTTCACATCACAACATGAAATCACACGAGAAACCAACAATGTTATCTTCATGATACATGCAGGAACAACACAACACAAACATGCATCCTTGCAATTGTGTGTGTGTCATTGTGTCTAGTTGTGGACTATGGTCCATCTGCCTGACCCTCTCCTTCAGAGCACTCTCTGATTGGCTGTTTGACATTCTTAACAGCCTATTTACATCTGCTTGTGATAGGCTGTCACTCCCTGCCATGCCTTTCTTGCCTAGGGAGGCAAATTGAAGTGGTCATGTTGCAAAACCAGGAACGTGACTTCCACTGTGACTGGATCTGGATCTGGAGTCGCTGGCAGTCGGGGGTTGTGATGTTTTTTCCAGAGTCAGGCTTGTTTACTGCACCAGATGTTGTCTTATCTCTGCGTCTGTAACACATTAGTTTGGTTGACGGAGGGAAGTAAAACATTCTGTAATCTGATAGCTGTCTTGTTAACTCCATTCCACCAAAGTCCTTATCGATGCACGTTTTCTCTGCAGCCCAAAGTTTTCTCCTGCTGTTGTTCTCAACCACAAAGCATACTCTCTCTCTCTGTCTGTTACACACTCTCACAAGTGTTGAAGATAGGGGGTTTGGATTTATATAGCTGAGTTATAAGAGGACTCCTTTACTGCTGTATGAAACACAGGGACTAGCTTTCTGACTGTCTATAAAATTCCTTTAGTGCACTCTGGCACTGGGAACAGGAACAGCTTTCCTGTCATTCAGGATACACACTCACACAGTATTCCGGACATCATGCCTTTGGGATCTCGCTGTGGGAAACTTTGAGGGGGAGTGTTTAAAGGTGGAGCTGAAGACTGAAGCTTGTGGGACAGGACGCAAGGACTGAACAGAAGTGCATGTTTGATGGTTTCACAATGGAGTGGATTTGATCACGACACAATCCATGAGGACTTAAGCTTGAGTAGATCCAAGGGTCTGCAAGAGGACTCTTCAGGGAAGTCTGAGATTAAGAGACTTGGTTTCCATGAGAACTTTTCCAGGAGTTTATCTGCACTGATACCGGATTCAAGAGGACTTGTTCCCAGCGCTGCTGAGATATCTTGTTGTCGGTGGGCTTCAGAGTGGAAACTCTCACCATGGCTGGGGTCACTAGGAAGGGGTCTGGGAGACCCTCGTACTACTACAGATTCCTGGGCAAGTCCCGACTGCAACGTCAGCGAAGCCGGTCCCGCAGCCGCACCAGGCCGTCTGCCAGCAGGGGTAATAAATACTACTACCACTGCTGAAAATGTTCACCATGCAGCAGTTTTAAACTCACGTGAAGTCTTGTAACTTTGCTATTACGACACACTGTAGCTGTAGCTGGTAAAACTCAGGAGGAGACACATTGTAGCTCACTAACAGGCCAATTACCATTTTTGCAGTGTTTCCCACAGGGTTTTGCTGACAGTGGCGGGGGACCTCCGGGTGCATGTTCCCTGCAAGACAGTTTGTACATTTTTAAAGTGTAATGTGTCAGTATGGCACACATTGAGGGCAAGATTAAGATGCCGTGAAGAACTTTGTGTCCTTGTAAACAATATAATCATAAACGCATCGGTTCTCTAGATATAATTGGTGATGAAAAAAGTCACCCACTCAAGAATTTGAACAAGACAGCATTGATGCAGCTAGATCAACACTATTCATCAGTGACTACTGCACTAATATTGTCTAACACTCACTGTCATATGTTGATAATGCTTATAGTTTGTTCCTACTGTAGCACTGATCAGTGTTTACTTACCACAAATGATGATGTAACATTTAAATGCCTTGGTGTCACGGATGCAACCAGGAATGTTCCTGTGTGTGTGTGTGTGTGTGTGTGTGTTTGTGTTTGTTGTCTTTGCTGAAGCAACAACACGAAACATGTCACAGATGTTTTATGTCATTCTGGGAAATATAGATAACATTTTCGCTGCATTATGAAACTGTGACCGCGCCGCCACAGAGGTCATTAATGAGAAATACCTTTTTTTTTTGTCATTAGCAAAGGGCATAATTGCGGCATTTGTTGAGTATTTGTCTTGCTACAGCTTTATCACCCACATTCTGTGAGAGCAAACATGAGAAAATGCAATCCCCCTTTAGATTCACACTATTTATCAGTGATGTGATGTCTGTTGACTGTCACACACTGATGATAATATAGTTTTTTTTTTGACTACTAGATAACTGCAGTGGATACTCACTGGTTAATGTTATTCACCTCAAATGGTGTATCCTCAAAATGCCTCGGTGTCTCAGAGGCAGCCAGGAATGTCTCAGTGTGTGTGTGTGTGTGTGTGTGTGTGTGTGTGTGTGTGTGTGTGTGTGTGTGTGTGTGTGTGTGTGTGTGTGTGTGTGTGTGTACAGTTGGGGTGAGAGATGTTCTGCTCAAGCAACAACACAAAACATATTTCACATATTTCATGATTATCATGAAACATGTAAATATAGTTTTGGTTCATTTTGAACTGGCTGAGTGAATAAGACAACCACAAAGGTAATTAATGGTTAAATGTATGTTGTTTTTTCATTAGCAAGTATGTTATTGTGGCGATTGAGTTTCTAAAGAAGTATTTCTCTGGCATGACAGCTACAGTCAGTGAGAACAACATGAGAACACGCAATTCCCCTTTTTCAAATTATTTTTTTTTAATTGTTCATATGAGAACTACTGCTTTATTTTTAGAACCCATAGCAACACATGTGTGTTCATGAGCGAGGTAGCAGTTTGGCGTCGCTATTCACAAGGTGCTGCCGCTGTATTCTCAAATTAGACCGCCAACACTTGACAGTTCACAGCTCAGTGTCAACTTGCCGAGTTCCACCCTGTTTGGGCCTGTGAATATTTTCGTTCTTAGTAACCAAGAAGCCGTTTCAGTCAGTTGATTAGTTTCTGCTATGTAGAACTGCATCTTTTTCTCTTAGCCCATGCCCCACGAGCGCTTTGTTTCTTCACTTTGCTGCGTTTCTGCCCCCTCTGTACTTACTGCTGGAGTTAGTGTTTGAACTGCCAGGTTACAGTGATCAGTCTGCCCCCAAAGCTTAGCTTGAGTTACTTGAATTTAAAGAAAAGAAATAGTTCTGAATTTCTCCAGCCTATTGATTTTATTTCAAGTGAACTGCTGTAACTCGCCAACCAAGATATCAAGTTAAAAACTGCTAGGTATCTGGGACCTTGTTGCTGTGAATATGATGCAAACTTTCTTTGAAAAAAAGAAAAAACAGTATAGCGTGGTAACATCAGGCTCACTTTCTCTGACTTTCACGATACTGATACTGACCCGTACTTGTATTCCTTTAAAAATAACTGGAATTACGAGTGGACTTCTATAGTGAGAGGCAGACAAAAGCTGGACAAAGTCACAACAGAGAGACACAGAATGTGTAGGTGCCCGGTCTTCGCTTTGCTTCTTTTGCTGATGAAAGAGGCACTTTGAAGTCTCCCCTCTGTATCATTCACTTCTCAAAAGAACACACGCATTTGAGCGTATGTACAAAGGCACGCACGCAAACACACTCTGCCTTGATCTTTGTGGCTAAGTGCAAGCTCCCCTCACGAAAAAAGAAAAAAACCTCCACACACCACACATTAACACAGAGGCAGGGTGGAGGTTGAGGTAACTCCCAGATGGTACAGAAGACCACTGCCGGCTGTCGAGGCCAACGCACGCCTTTTGATTCTTGTAGTTTTGGTAATAAAGTAGTTAAAGAAGCCGCAGTCGTGCTTTGTATGAGACTGAACTGGTGACTGTGTGTCATTGTCAGTGCAGTAGACACTATAATCTTCTTTAGAGGGTCCTTTCACCTAATCTCATGACTCTTGTTGACGCTCCATAGAATGTAAGAACAGCTGTCTTTGGCTTTATATCATGGGCAGTATTTTTGTACATTCATATAAAAAAACAAATACATGATTTAGCAGGAGACTGATATTGCATAGTTGTGTTCCTCATCTGTTTCACTCACTCCAAGCAGCTCTAATCAACAGTTTTAACTGTGAATCACACGACTTCTTGTATGTGAAGGGATATGTTTGAGCACCCAGTTATGCAGTCCCTCTCAGCGTCTTTAAGCCATTGTTCTGGTTATACAGCAACGCATAAGTGTCGATTGTCCTCTGCAACAGGAGTCAGATCAAGTCTCCAACTTGCTTGTCAACATACGACGTGTATCCCTGTTACAGATTTAGGGGTCTTCCTCTAATCACCACTTGTCCGTAACTTAGCTGTGTTCAACCTCCGATGCTTGAAACAAACTTATCCAGCTCCATACACAGAGAAAGTTGGTCTTACTTGGCAGGTTTAATTCAAATTAATGTAATTTATTGTAGTAACCAGCAAAAGGCCTCCTCCCAAACCCAAAGACAAAGTTAGCAGTTAGCAAGTATATTTTGCATACACCTGTCCTAACCGCCTCTGATTCGTGAGTGTCTGTTGACTCCGTTGGTTTGGATTGGATGGGTTCCAGTTAGAGACAGAGCAGGGGCCAATCTGAGCCGAATACAGGTGTATTCACCAGAAAACCAGCCTCCACATGGAGGCTAATGTTGCTCTGGATCTGCTGGATGTGTCAGTTGGAAAGTTGTTTCTGAACACGTTGACCAACTTCAGAAGATGATAACATGTTGTTGTGTAGTTAACGTTAACCGCTTGTTTACACGTCAAATTCAATTACAAACCGGTTAACGCAGAGAAACGTGTTTCCTTCGAGGCAAATCAGGGTTCTCAAGCGCCACATAAACAAGAAGTTTATTTGGCGTTGTATAACTATAGAAACCAGATAGCAGTAAACTGGTTTAATTGCATTGAATGTCGCAAATCTGCTTTGCGGCTAAAGTTATTTTGCAGGAGTTTCCAATACAAACCACTTTGATTTCTGGGATATTCAGTTTGCTTGATTAGCCATAAACAAACACTTCGATCTGATATCCTCAGTTTCCAGACCTTTTACTTTATCACTGTATGGGTTTTGTTTGTATCGTGATATAGAGTTGCATAAACAGCGACAGAACCACCCTTCATGTAGTGTGTATATTTGCTCTAATTCATTGAAATAGGGTTTGTGCAGAGAGAGAAATAAACTTCTCTCAGTAAACAACTCTATGTGCCTGGAGCTCGATGATGTGATATCGCTGAAATGTGTCTCATTCGAGACGCCCGGCAGCTCGGTTCAAAAATGGTGTTTTTGTTCACACCACAGCCGTGAACAGCCCTGTGGGTTTATCTTGAGGAAGTTACTGTCGCCCCGCTTCATGTATACACCGGCGCTGGGACAGATCAGGTGGCGGCTGCGTGAGCTCATGTGTTATTGTTTTCTCAGCATGTGTGCGTCCGTGTCAGTGCGTCATTATCAGTGAATGGAAAATCTTCTATCAGTTTTCCCCCCTTCTTTCGCCAGGGTTACTGACATTTACATAGAAAATTACTGCTTATCTCAAAGAGAGACAGTCAGGGAAAAGAGAGAGCAGTGTCGTCTGATCTGACATGTTCTGCTGGTGTGTTTGAAGCTCCTGTTGCAATTAAATACTTTTTCTATCCTGAATTGTCCTGTGAATAGAATAACATAATTTTTCAAGGCAGAATTCATCATCTGGTCCTTGTACAACCCAGAGCAGCCTTTAATCTGTAAAGAAGTTTCCTCAGAAAAGTTTTTATTAGCTCTCGTAAACTTAAAAAAACAGGTCTTTGAGGAGTTGATGGTTCTGTCAAAGCTGAGTTTTCCTCACTTAATGTGAGATTCCTTGCTTGGCTGAACTGAGCTGTTATCTTTTGCCATCACGTTGTTTTGATGTCACACAGACTGTTGTCAGGCCCATGCAAAGCTTTTGGTCTATCATCCAAATCTGCTGGTTACTACCTGCCTTTCTTCTGATCCTTCCGCTGAACTCACTCGATTCTCGTGACCCATATTGTCACTTAAAAGCTGGCAACAGTTGACATAAACACCAGCTGGCATCTGGGTTACGAATGTGTAAATATCCACACATCACCAATATGTACATGACAGTAACAGACATACCGTAGTTCTAAATGAAGTAGTGTGACATTTTCTGAAATGTGTTTGTTCCCTTTTCTTGGTGAGAGTTGACCACTCCCAAATCTGTATGTTCCATCTGAAGCTAGCGCCAACAGCTTAGCTTAGCTTAGCTTAGCTTAAAGACTGGAGACAAAGGACGAGCAGCGAGCCCGCCTACATCCAAAAGCTGATTAGATGGCATGACTTTTTTGGGGTCTCCATTACATAAAACCTGTGCAAACTCATGAGCCTTAGAGGTGTTGGGGGCCCTCTAGCAGAGTCAGGCCAGCTGTTTCCCCCCCTCTTTCTAGTCTTTATTATAAGCTAAGCTGACCATTTTCTGGCTACAGCTCAAGATTATACAGACATCGATCCTCTCATTTCATTTTCTTGAAGAAAGTGAATAGCATATTTCCCCAAATGTCTGATCATTCCTTGTGAAACTCAGCTGCTAAACATTTCTTCCATGAATAAAACATCAAAATGAAATGCTGGATGAGGCAGCGGCGGTCTGTAGCCGCAGCGCAAGTCAGGTCAAGTTGAAGTCTTTGTGTAGCTCAGAATCACATGCAGTCTCTCAACAGACTTTACAGATACACATCAACAATGGCTGCAAAAAAAAAAAGGAAGAGCAAAACAAAGAACCAAGAAAACATTACAGGAAAGGGAAGAAAAAACAGAAGCTGTAGCAGGGTAGTGAATTGATGATAGGAACCAATAAAAGACAAATACAGAACAATTATCTCTGACAGTACAAACCAAAAGTCCAAAAGTAGAACTGGTCAAAGTTCTGCACAGTATGTCCAAAGAGGTCATCTTTAGATTTAGAAAAAAAGTGTCTCTCGAATTTTTTTTTGCCCTTTTAAAGAATCGTGCTTTGACGGATGTCTGCTCTGATGGCTCGGTGACTGAGAGCACACACACACACACACACACACACACACACACAGCACGCAGTGACAGAAGCAGAGTAACAACTGTGTGAAACCATGAAATATCACAACACTAAAGGGAGAGTTACTGCGAGCAGCTTGGAAGAAAGTGTTTGAACTACTCGATAACAGCTCAATAATGCATTACCACTGACAGTTATTGCGCGTAATCATATTCTCAATGGGTCATTACCAAGAAACACTTTTGATCTGTGCTACCGCGTCATGCTTAGATTTTGTCACGTTGTTTGTGATGTAGACGTACTTCTGACTGTGTGAGTGTGTGTGTGTGTGTGTGTGTGTGTGTGTGTGTGTGTGTGTGTGTGTGTGTGTGCGCTGATGGGAAGTGAGGAGAGAAATGAGGCTGATAGATGGGAAGCACGGCCAGAACAACACAGACGATCATAATGACTCAGTTTCCGATGCTTAAGTCATATTTACACGTAAACACGGGAAGGCTGGAAACAAGTCTGTAGTAATGACTCGCCTCTCATGTGATAATCTGCTTTAAATATTAACACGACGGAGAGAAAAGGAGAGATTTAGAGCCGAGCAGTGCCCCGTTTAGACCTCGGCTTCACAGCCGGCTGAATCACTTTTTTTTCCCTGTTTTCCTCAGATTTGCTCTTTGATCTGTTTTTGATGTCGGTGCCTGAGCATCCTCGCTGAGATTAAGGTCATGTTTTAGTAAAACAAAGGCTTCACTAATGAATTTAGGCAATCTGATGCTTTGATCATTTTCGCCTTAATGTTTAGCACATACAATCAGGCCAAGGGCGAGGAGAATATTTGAGATAAGAGTGTGGAAATTAACTTGAGCACCAAAGAGTAGAAGTACTTCCCATCTACTTTGTCAGTTCTGTATTAGAGGAAGAGAAGTGAAAAGTGTGATCAATTTGCCTCTAAGATCTGATAATGGGAGACGGAGACACGAGACAGACGGCAGCGACAGTTAATAAAGCAATAAAGCAGCGAAGTGAACCGCTAGGCCTCTTCACATCATCTCGATGTTTAACCCAGGATTATTCTTCTGATCTGCGTCTCATCCCTAGAGTCTGTCCTTGTCTACCCTCTTTGCTTCAGCCTGGTGAATCATGAAGATGGGGCCGGATGACGCAGTGCTTCTGCGAACCCGAAAGAGTCCAATAACGGGGACAGGTGCAGGCTAATCCCCCTTAATCCATAGATATCAACTCAGATTACAAGGCAGAGCCAGTTATGGAGGAGTAGCTGTATAGCTATAGAGGATCATTTCCATAGCTCACCGTGAAAACAGCCTCTCAACATACAGCTGAGCAGCAAGCAGTGAGTTATTCTCACATGCAGTCAAACTTAGAAGATGAATTACAATGTAATGTTTAGGGTTGCAACTAAATTATTATGCCAGTCATTTTCACGATTAATCAGCGTATTAAATGTCAAACAATCTTAAGAAATGCCTGTCACAATTTCCCGGAGCCCAAATTGACGTCTTCACGCCGCTTCTTTTGTCCAACCAGCAGTTCAAAACATAAAGACGCTCTTCATTCATCATCACAAATAAGGAAGAGGAAAAGGAGCAAGTTGAGAGGTTGCGCTCTGAAAAATCACTGAAACGATTTATGAAATATCAAAATAGGTGGTCATTAATTTTCTTTTGATCGTTGCAGTTGTCGTTGTGTTTCTCCAGTGAAATGCGAGGTCTGTTCAGCCGTTATTAGCCTCGTCATTTCCAGAGCTATACAAAAATACTTGAAAGCAGTCCAGCTCATATTTCCTTTGAAATCCCAGGGTCTTGATGTAACATAACCATGATATGCAATAAAACATGAGGACTGAAAACAAATAATCCACAAACGGATCTGAAGAAATGCATCCACAGCCCCCCGGAAACCAATCTCAATACGTCCAGTCTCGGTAATCATGCATAGATGATACGCTTGTCATTTTCGGTTTTGTCTTGTGCGGTGTGTGTTTCTGAGAGCTGCTGTCACGTGTCATTTTATCAACTGACACCGGGGTGTTTGCTTCATGTTCTACATTCTCCGTGCTCGTGGATGTTATTGAAGTGAGTTCGGATCTCAGCCGGCAGCGGCAGGAATGTTGCTGCTGTGTCGCCCTCTGCAAGAACACAGACTTCCTCCTTCTGCGACCGACTATCCTTCTCCTCCACCTCCTCCTCTGCCTTCCCATAACACACTGCAGACAAAGGCATGCATGTGCCAAACTAAACATGAATCAGAGCCCCTCTCTCTGGTTACTACTAAAACATGGTTGAATTTAGATTGATTGTGTTTGTGAGGAAAAACAAAAAAATTCCGTCCTAATGCAGCATAGTGCTGCTCAAAACTCCCGATATCTGGATTTTTACCAATTTATTGCCTGACTGTGTTTCATAAACTTAATACAGAGTCTTGGCTGCTTCGATCTTTTTTTCATCACTAGCCCTTAGTCGATGTAAGATAAGGGGCTCAGTGTTAGCAGAAAGTTAAGAGACTGTTGACCGTATCCACACTAGCGGCTGTTGTGGGTTGAAATGATTCTCTTTTACTCCCCTCGTGTCCACAGAGTCGCTCCAAGGAGATGGAGCAGCACCTCTTTATCGCCCCATCATCGCTGCGCTGAGTAAATACCGCGTCTCAGAGGTCAAAAGTCCAGCGCTGTCCTCACAGACCAGTGTTAGCACACGATAGTGTACCCACACGAGGAAAGATTCTCTGCTCCCTCCCCCACTTTCGTCTCTCCCATACACAGACACATGTTTTTTAAGACAAGACCTCAAAGCTTGACGATTCAGAGCTGTGCCTTCATCACAGCATACGCCTGTGTGGGTCTTGAATTACATGGACATTACAGTACACTGAATAAACAAATAAAAATCTTCCACATTGCTCTTCGATTGACATTAACTCACAGTTTATATTCTAGAGACAGACAGAGACCTTTTTTGCGGCACTATCCGCCTGTCAGGACAAGTTCTAGCCGTCTCGTATTTGAGGGAACAAAAACAGAGGAGGCTTGTATTTGAGAAGGAGGGAGGATGTGAGGCAGGGTGGACCAAGAACGATGGTCCTCCAGGTAGAGAGAACACAGTAAACACTGCTTGACAGCCTGTGATTTTGCTGCACATTTCACTGGCCCGCAGAGGATGTGTGTGTGTTTATGTGTGTGCGTGCATGTGTGTGTGTGTATGTATGTGTGTGTGTGTGTGCTTGCATCCTCCTCTGTTTTTCCCTCCTGTCTAACACAAAAGCCCTGCCATCTCTTCTTATGAGGCTGTTCTTTCAGCCCCGAGGGTGCAGACTTCTTGAAATGCAGACACGTGCTGCTGTTGATAGCTGGATGCTGTTCTCTATAACTTTCTGCTCATTAGCTTGGCAGGCACAGTTCGAACTATTTGTCTGCCTTGTTCAAATAAACCCTTTAAAACTGCTATGATAAATCTTTTGATGTTAGTAATGGATTAAATGCTGTTACTCATAGTGATAAACCCGACCCATAACTCTTCAGTTACTGGTCACATCACCAGTCTTATAGCTTGTCTGTTGCGTGACGGAGGGTTTTTCTTGTTTAAGCAAATCCATCAGTGGATCACCACTATACCATCAGTTTCAGGAGTCACACTATCCCAGTTAATGTTTAGTTTATACCATATCAATACTAGAGCCAGACCAGCATATCGGTTGGCCAGTATAATTTGGCCAATCACAAATATATTGGTATCAGAGTAAAAGGTGTCCTGTACTGTATGTGTGGACACGATTATAGTTCAGAGTATAATTCATATAAAAGATGCTTGGGATGATTTATAATTACTGACAAAATTTAAGACTTTACCGTTTAATGCGAAAGTGTTAAAGATCTCTTTTACGTGTGTTTGATAACCAAATCATTGGATCACTGCAAAGCACGGAAGTATCAGAACACAAGATCAAGAAATGGTCGGGCTCTCGTCGATAGATTTAATTTAAGCTTATAATTGTAATATTTTTGGATCAGTATCTTCTGCATTTGGATAAAGTGCCTCGGGACAATAAGCTACTGTTTTATTAACAGCTACATATTGAGTTTAAATTAAGATTCATGATCCATTTAATTATATTACAATTGGGACTGTGCCATGAAATAAAAGTTGCTTATTAAACAAGATGATATAAATGGACCAGATGATATATTGTAAAGATAGAAAAACAAAAACGTATTATTTCAGGTGGGATGTGAAGGTTGATTTCAAGACACTAATCTGAAGAAAGAAGCTATGCAGCTTGGTGATTTGTCAGTGGATACTCTTGCCAGATAGCAGCAGGGTGAACATGCTGGCTTTGTTGACAGTGAATTTAAGTAGAACTATTTTTTTTTTCAAAGAAAACTCTGCAGAGTGCTCTTAACTACCATCCATGCAAGCCAGTGCACCAAAGCAGTCACCGAACAAAAGTTGTTCAAGATGTTTGGCCGTGTCTCATTTGGCTTCGATTGCAATAACGTTGCCACCAGATTGTAGAAACTTTCACTGCACAGAAACAGTTTTTTGTCATTAAAAAAACAAATGACATATAAAAGACTAAATAAGATCTAGAGTGATTACAAGTGTAACACCAACAATACAGTGCTGAATGTTCTTTTCATGTTGCTATCATTTGCTGGCAGATTAAATACCCTGTGCGGCAACAACAACTTGCTAACAAGAACCGTTGTGAATTTCCTCTTTTATCATGGATCCACTCGGCGCAGCCAGCTCCTTGAGCAATAAAGCATCATAAAACACATCACTCCAGGCAAAAGAACAGCGTTTATTTACAAAAGCCAGCCATCATCGTTATTATATCAGCCCAGCACTTTGGCGCAGACACACCAAAAATAAGTCGTTAGGCAAAGTGTTCATTCCTGTTTTTCCTCTTCAATGATTAACGAGATGCTATCAGTCTGTGTTCTGAAAGTCTATGTGACGCATTACCACCGTTTTTTTTTCGCACTCATCAGAAAAATGAATCAGTCGTACTTTATTCATCCTGTTTGTCTGGCCTTACTAACAACTAACAAAACATTTGACAATATTGAAGTTAGTTTTTCAGAAGAAGGAGAGGCTTTTCCTCCTCCACCTTTGTCTGCAGTGGTTTTTTTGCAAGCTGGAATATCCTGTGTCGGTGAGGTCTGAGAGGAAGGGAAGTTTAGTTGGCGCTGGGCACTGGATGGAGCATGCCTGGTTGGGGAACACTGAGGAAATATGTATTCTGACCTATATAACTGAATGTTGATAGGGAACGGATGTCAGGAGGAGAGGAAGGGAGATTGAATTGAACCATTTAAAAACGATAGAATGACAAGACCCACTGTAAAACCACAACATGTGGCTTTGTATTGATTAAACTAGCAGGATGTAGTGTGTTTATTAGTGAGTTAAGAGATGCTTACCTTATTCCCATTAGCATGTTTCCAGGATAAGCTATGCTAGCCACCTTATGACTCTAGCATCATACTTGACACAAGCGGTATCAATCAAATGTAACTCTTGACAAGGAATCGACTCTTACAGGAATAATTTGCTTGACATTCAGTCATTTTTTTCAGGCTGCAATGCCCCTATCTCGCCTGGCCAGGCCGGTACTAAAACACACTCCTCTGCTCGCACGTAATGCAGGCGGCTATCATCCCGTCTGTGCCCATTAGGCCCCCCGGGGCTCTCGCTGGCACTTTCACGATCCCAATAACTGACTGTGAGGAGGCCTGAAGGTGGGTGGAATCAGGACAGAAAGATGGCTCTATCTGTGAATGGATGGTGTTGGAGGAGGGAGAGGTGTGAGCTTTTTTTTTGGAGGGGGGGGGACGTGAAAGGATGGAGAATAAAAGGGAAGATGGGTACAATGGGGAGAGGGAGCGGCAGATGAGAAATCGATTTGATTTGATGTGGGAGGTGAAGATGTCACGGCGCAGTTACAAAATTCAAGGATGCAGGTTTGAAGAGGACGTTCATCAGAGAGCACACAGAGGGAAGAAAACCGAGCTGGTGAAGGCAGAATCAACAATGTTATCATGATACGGAAGAGGAGGGGGACGATGAAGGTCGATATAATAAATAGACGACCTCAGTTCAACGACACCTCACCTCTCTGGGCCCTGTGACCCTTTGACTGACCTCACAAAAAGCGCCCGCCATGCCAGATGCTCCACAACACACACATACAGCTCACAAAATATCTTAATCAAGAACAGTTTGACAAACCCCCTTTGAAAAGGAAACATTAATCTGATACCAGCCACCACATACTGTACAAAACAGCTCTTTGATGATTCACTTCAGTCGGAAATGTGTCTTTTAATTGAAGCTTTATTGAGCGCTAATGTCTGTTCATGGGCTGCTGTTGGTTAGGTGGGGGTCGGAGGAGAGAGTTTCAGCGAGGGGAATTTTCCATTCATTTGTAGAGATACAGTACAGGCAGGTGGTAAAAGCATGTTGAAAGCGCACACTTCAGTTTCACACAGCAATTAGTTCGCAGCTAAACGATTTGTGTTTGTGTGCGTGAGCTTTTCCTCTGAGTGCTCGTAGCAGCCAGCTGTGCACAAGTGGAGAGATTTTTCTTTAAAAAAAAAATAAATTAAAAAAATTAAAAAGAGGACTAGAGGGGTGATTCGAAAAAAAAGACGTTTGAGAAATAATTTGACGAGAGATGCGGGAATTCACTCGGCTGATTTAATTCGGTCAGTGTTCAGATTGAATGCCTTTATTAGCTTTATTTGGCCATGAATGGTTTTCAGATTTAAAAATGATTAAATGTGCTTGTTGTCATGGAAACAGATATTTAAATGCCACCTCTTTTTTTTTTTTTTGCATCTGTGAGATTTTAACTACATAAAATTGAGCCTTGATTGTTGACTCATAAACTTCTAGAAAAACTGGAAATTAGATAGCGATGGAACAGGCAGGGCTTACTTAACCACAACCCTTATTTGTATAATTATTAGACCTTTGCATTAAAAAGACTAAACACAGAAACATGTACAGAAAGTGTTGCATTTTGGCTTGAATTGTAAATTTGCTCATGAAGGCCTGTAAACTTGACTCGGACCACCTCTCTGCACTCCTTCTGTGTAATGACGGGTGATGTTTAAAGAGGCTCATGTAGATCTCCTCACCTCTGGAAAACATAAAGGCAGGCTCAACACGTCTCTGTTGCACAGTGACTAAGCCGGTTTAAAATCAAATCCTTCTGACCTCCAAAGAGCAAAATGGACTACTGCTCAGTGGATCCAGATGGTCCCAGTTTTCAATTATCGAGATCTGATTTAGCAAGAGAGGACGTCTGCTCTGTGTCAGAGCATGTTGTTGTTTGTCTGCCGTTTGTTGTTGCGGGCTGCGTTTATGTTAATGTTAGGCTGAGAATTATGTGGGTTGGGATGTGAGCCAGCGTTCTGCACAGCAGGAAGTGCTATTCCTCCATTCGTTCTTCAATTACAGCGTGCGCTAATTCAGTCAAGCGGCCTGTTAAACAGCAGACAGCTAATTTAGCACAGCTGAGCTTGAGAAGCTAATAGAAATGACAAACTCCAAGAGTGTGCACTTGTGTGTGTGTGTGTGTGTGTGTGTGTGTGTGTGTGTGTGTGTGTGCGTGTTAGTAGAGGTGCTTTATATTCAAATATAATATTGGGCACAAATATTTTTTGGCACAACATTTGGTCCATCCAATTTTTGGTAATTTAACTGCAGTATTTGATCACTGCAGTCCTCGTTTATTTGAAGCCAGTGTTTATCCCAAAATATGAAAAATCACGCCCCTCTCATTTGTGTTGTTGCACATCCCAGAGTGAAAATTGATACAAAATTCAGCGCAGTAATTTAGTTTTTCTGGCCAAATCTTAACTCATGTTGCTGTTACAGATTAGCCTTGAGCATCAACTTAAGAGAACATGGGTAACATCCAAAACAAATCAAAAAAATGTGGTATGATGAAGTCTGATGAAGAATTATGACCATTTATGTCAACGTTAATGAAGTTTGGAGCCACATGTTCACTTGTTACAAGTCACATTATTGCACATTTGCATAATTTATAATTTATTTATGCCTAGCAGCTAGTTTGGAACGTAAGAATCGAACTAGCACATCTGCGCTGTTGTTGCTAGCAGGTTGCGGGGTCAGGTGTGTGTAAACTGACCAATCGGGTGACTGAGTTTTCAGCAGGCGGGCCTTAAAGTGACAGGAACTGAAACGGAGCATCAGTATGAGAAAAGTAGCCCAAAATACAATTCCTGAAACTCCTGAATGATATGTCTCATTTGATTAGAATTAGAATTAGAATAACTTGAAGTGTTGAGAGTTAAGAGATGTTGTCTCCTAAATCTGAAGATGATTGGTTCACCAGTCAGCAGGAAGTTCCCAAAAAATGGGGAACACTTCTTCATATTCATAAATTCATAATATATACTCACATACTGCAGTGTAGCATGTGAGAGAGGGTGGGGGGGGATAAAGAGAGAGAGAGGAAGGAGGAGGAGGATTTGGTTCATAATGCAGTTTCATCCTTATTAGAGTCACACTGCCACGCACACTTAACACTAATTTCATTAGTTCGCAATGTTACAGACATTCATTTAAATCATTTTAATAAACGCAGCACAGTCCCGGTGAAGCAATGACCCCGTCTGTTTCAAAAGATTAGATCAGAATACAGCACAGTGTCTGACCTATTTTACACATTTTCTGCTTCGTGATCGAATGTCTTGTACTTTAAGTCTCAACTTCCTGTACAGAACAGTGTGATCTAAATTTGTTGTACTACTGGATAACAGGCTGTATGTTCTGTACCCGTGCGGCAGCAGTTAGCGGTGATGGCTAGCGGAAAATCTGCGGAGACATGCATGCTCAACATCACTCACATTCCTCTCGGACATGTCCAGATTTGCCGCTTCCGCACGCTCAGTCATTGACTCTAGAGCGCTTTGACGGCACGTTCATGCCAATCTGATGTTGTGCTGCACCGTGTGGCCAGGATGAAGAGAAAGAATTAGACGGACGCCCACGCGATTACAGATGAGTTTAGCGAAAAGAGAAAGGATGGGAAATCAGGAATGGGGATCAACAGCCTTGAACTCCCTGAATGGGCTCATACTTACACTGATGGAAGATTTGGTTTTATAACACAGTCCAGTGTTTACAGGATGCATCCACAAACACTTATTTTTACATGTCCTCAGTCTCTTTGTTCGTGTTCTCAGTGTGTTGAACGCTTCATACAGTTTGTCCTTCGTAAAGGTCGTTCCTGTTCTGAGTTTAGATATTCTCCATTGCCTTTCTGTAAATTTCTTTTGTGGTACTCTTAATTAAGTGTGGAGGCAGGTTTGATCAAGTGGGTCAGGAATTTGAAGATTCTTATCACACTGACAGCAAATCACACAGGATGCGCTTTGTAGAATGGAAAAATGCAAGATGTACCGCTCTGACGCTGTTTGCAGTCATTTGACTGGTTAAAGAAACAGTTCGAGTTTTTTGTGGAATACTCTTAATTGTATTCTTGCTGAGCTTTAGACAAGAAGATCAATAACACTCTCATGCCTGTATGCTTATGATAAAGCTGCATCTAGCATGTAATTAGCTTAGTTTAGAATCAAGACCAAAAAATACACTTCCTTAGCTCAGTAATCAGCACATTTTCATTTGTACGTTTGCTTTTTTACTTTGGAGAGTACCGAACTAACTGTTTCTCCTTGTGGACTAAGTATGTGAAGCTTAATTAAGTTTAAATAAGTTAAGATAAGCTAATTAATCAGCTTTTGTTCCTGAGTTAACAGCAGAAATAGGACTGGCATCAGTCTTCTCATCAAACTCTTGGCAAAAAAAGTGAACAATTGATTTTCCCAAAATTCTGAGCGCTTTAAACATTATTATTATTTTTTTTTTTCACAATTTAAGGATCATTTTCACGTTTTGCAAACCTCTCTCCACAGAGTCTCCTCCAGAGAGGACAGGACGCCGACGCAGCATGCCAGGCAGCTCCTCGGACAAGACGGCACCCGCCATGGAGGCTACGTCCACCGCTGCGACACCTTTCCGAGTCACCGTGAGTACTGTGAGTGTTTTTATGTTGCTTCCATGTATCGTCCCTGTCGTCTCTATTTGTATGGCCTTCTGTCTCTGTCTCCACCTCAGTTTGCCTTAGGAGGTTCTCCGCTGCAGATCAATGTCTCCAGCGGTCTGGTGTCCAGATGGAGCCATGCCAATCTGAAACACATTTACATCAAATGTTGGAATGGGGACTTTGATGTTTGGCGTCTACACATCAAACATCTCCACATCTTGGCTTTAGGTTCAGCACTCCATTTTCCACGGCCCTCTTACATCCTGTGATTTTTCATTGCATTTCACCGCAGAATTGTACAAAGCTGACACACACACACACACTCGCACACCTGTGCACGCACAACTCTTGTCACTCAGTCGCCTAGAAGCAAACTGTCTCTCTTCCTCTCTGTCAAACACACACGCAGCAGTCCTTTGTCTGTCATCCTGCTCTAATTCAAATCCAGTATGCTTTCTGCCATGTTTAATTCAATAGATAAACAGCCGGTTAATGAAGCAAAAAATTCCGCTATGAGTCATCAATTTAAAGCTAATTAGCAATTAGCAGCGCATATTTCCATTAATAAATGATGAGTGGGGAGATGACGACCTGGAGGTGAACTGTAAACATCGGTTGTTAGGACAGCGGGGCCACAAGCACTCCGTCTCTCATAAACAAACCCTCCAACTTCATGTTGACTTTTAGCCTTTGTCAAGGCGCAGCAGGCACACTAATGAGCCAAGCAAAAGGCTAAAAGGCATTATGTTCTTTCTGAAAGATAGAAAATATTTACTCATTATCTCCATTTTCTCCCTTTTGCTGTCCCTTCATGGCCTTCAGCCGTCTTCAGCGCTCAAAATTTCACAGAAAAGGTGGAGTTTACTCTGCAAAATTCAAATTGACGTGCCTCTGAGGCTTACAGAAATCCCACAGTTAATGAAAAAAAAAATAAAAAAATAGGCTAGACTCACAGATGCTGTACCAATTGCAGAGTGTTGCATGAATTTCATTTTAGGAGATGCACACATAAAATTACCACAGTCTAATGATCCATAGATTATTGAACTCTCATCTGGTGGTATAAAAAGTGAGGAGCTTTTTACCGGCTGTGTGCAGGTTTGCTCTTTGTCAGTCTTTCATTTTGCATTTTCAACTCATTTTACCATATACAGAATGTGAATCAAGTCATTGAAAATTGAATCATTGAGTGGATGAAATCAGATATTAAAATGGAAAGTAGAATAAAAAGCCTGTACGAGACAGAAAAAGGTCAGATAGACGGGCTAAATATTGATTAAGTGTCTCTTAAGCAGCTCCTTTCGCTCCTCAGGGAGGAGAGGGAGCAGAAGAGCACTGCAGCAAAGTCATCCTGCCTCGATCACATGACCACTTTACTGACTTCTGTGGGCTCATTGCTAAGCAGCAGTGACTTCTTGCACTGGGAAAGCATGCCCAGACCATGTTTGACCCTTTGCTGCACTTTTCCCTATACTGCCCCCTTCTGGCCTGTGATGGTAACACAGCAATCTAACTTCCCAGCTTCCTCATCAACTTTTGATGGACGCAGACCAGTTAACAAATAAGATTTTTAGGTTTTACAGATAGAGAAATCACTGATAGGGCCTGTGCAGTTTGAAAAAGACACATTAGTGTATGTTGAGGATGGGTTGGAGACGGACATGTGGGCATGTAAACCGGGTGACATGCAGCCATGGGGTCATCTTCTCCTCCTCCACTTCCTCCTCTCCTGTATCTTCAGCACTTTTAGCGATGACAAACCACCCCTCACTTTTCTCCCTCCAGTGAAAAGAGTTGCGGTGACATCTAAAGTACCCCTCCTAGGCCTTGAGCTAAATCTGTCAAAATGTTTTTCTCTCATGTTCTTTGCAGAGACCGAGTTCAATGTCTGCACACACAAATGGGTGCCACACACACACACACACACACACACACAAGCACATCTCAAAGCATTTATAAGAAAGAGGAGAAAAAAAAAAAAAAAAGACTTCTCACCAGCAGGCATTGGAGAAAAATAAAATCTTTCTAAAGCCTAATCTTCCCCAGGCAATTCAGAAATACTAGAATATTGCATAGCTTAAATATAAAAGTTGCTACTTGGTACTTTCTCATACTGAGTGCTTGTTTTAAAAAGCAGACAAACAAACCTTATCTAAGTCTGTCACGTCCAAGTCCTGCTGATTGCACTCGTTGGATGGATTGATTCTCAATTGTGACTTAGCTCCTTATCCAATCTCTCTCTGACTCCATCGTCCCTACCTGCCCCCCCCCCCCCCCCCCCCCCCTCTCAGATAATAGCAGGGGGTCTAATTGGACAGGTATGTCTCTTGTTTTCATCAGGTTAGAGCTAGAGGGGGACAAGAGAGGTTGATGTGGAAGCAGGGAACACCCTGCTGATTGTCCAGGCACTGATTCTATCAGCCCCCATTAGGGAAGCCTGAAATTGCCAAAGCCAAGGGAATAGAATTAACTTGTAGCAAGCATTTGCTTTAATTTCATGGGAGGAAAAAAAAAAAAAAAAAAAAGCAAAAACCCGGCGATAAAATTGAGCTGTCCTCCTAGTGCTGATTTAATGGGCTTGGACAGGCCGAGATTACCATCAAGTATGCAAGCCTGTTATGCACTCTCACACAAACAGACATGCGCAGAGGTAAGCCTACACACATTTGCACTGTAGACACGGTAAATATGGACAAACACATTCTTTCCACAACCATCAGATTCCCCTCGGAGCTCGTACAATGCAGCAGAGTTTTGCTGGGTTGGTGGAAAACCAGCCTCTCCTCTCCTTCGAGGATGCATGTTGAATCAGATTATTCCATCCCCCCCCTTTCCCACTAATTAGCTGTCAACCGTGGAAAAGTGGAATAATTAAAGAGCGCATTGAAATTCACGCTAACATGTGACACTGTAGTGCCCCTTGTCAGGTTACACTGCCTGTAATAGCCTTATCATGTTTTTGTATGGTGAGTAGGTGTTTGCAAAATGAAACGTAAAGGGCCTGACACTTGAGCAAACCCAAATGTATGTAGAAATTAATTAATGGAAGGCTCTCTACAGTATTCATGTCTTTCCCATTCATGCAGTGATGTTTATAGCTATCAGTCATCCATGCACTCAGGGAAATACCGTATTCCCGTGAGTACATTCATGCATTTTCCTTTCCACAATAGAACAATGACATGATGTATGACATCTCATGCAGTGTCGGTTTTCATTGTGTATGCTGGAGTCGCCGGCCGTGCTGCATTTAATAACTGATCACCTACAGCAAGGCGTAATAGGTAGAGGTCAAGGCATGCGTTTATGGGAAATGTCAGGCATGGATTTTTATAATAGATTACCTGTTTGGTAATACCTCTTTCACACAAGACCCACGAACATACATTTAAATCTGTCCCTTGTCTTTAATGTAGACGTGTACAGTCTGCATTCACTCCTGTGGTAAATGACCTCTGCTGTGGTCACAGATGTTTATTGGCTCCAGTCGGCTGTGATGAAAACCCAACACACTACATGAATACTTCGTCGGTCGATGATATGATGCACGCTGACCTAAGGGCTGTCATGGTATCAGATATTCACTCTGCCATTATCGTGGCCTAAAAAGTTCCCTGTAATGATATTATGATGATATCCACCTACTTCATTGTAATAACACTTGAAAGCTGACTCACGATTGAATTCAATAATTCAATTTTCACAATTAATTGAGCTGCTCAATCTTTTCCATGTACCCCCATGTGCCCGTACCATTTACTGACCTGCGCCCATATGTAGGCATTGTCAAAGACGAGCAGTGATCAGAATGTAACCTGCAGGGAGGAGCAGATATAATTCTGCTGCATTCGACCAGCTTTTGTTTCAGCTGCAGGTTAATTCTCTCTCCGTGGCCGACGCTGTGCTCTGTTAAACCCTGATCTGCCGGCGACCTTGTCACTCATTTGCTGCACTTTTCTCCTCACTTTCCCCCTCATTTAGTTTCACTCTATTGCTTTTTCTATCAACTCATGCTCTGCCACCTCCACATTGTGCTCCACTTTTTCCATTTATCCTGCACCTACAGCTCATCCCCGTCTGGCAGGCACTCACTGTCATTTTTCTGACCAGTCGTACCTATTTCTGTGCTTTGCTCCTTTACCATGCGTCTCTGCCTCTATTTCCCTTTTTGCATATACTTTTTTTTTTTCTTTTCCCCTGTCATCCTCTCTGACGTCTCATATGAGCAGGGGCTGAAGGTGAATTAAATGATAACATATTTGCAGTGCTCCCAGTGTGTCTTGCCTCCCATGGGGGTTTAATCTGGTGTTAATATAGGCATCAGTCATCCTTACTGACTGATTGTAAGTGGGTGGAAAAAATAAGCCATCATATCTGTTCACCTTTAACCTGGACTGCATCTCTGCAAGAGCTTTTGTCAGACTGACTGCATGAGATAGTAGTGTTAATGTCGCATTGCTGCAGAGACTGTTAAAGGCAGGACAAGAAACACGACATAATCAGAGAAATTATAGGTTTGTTCCTTGGCTTCTCTGTTTTGTCTGCTCGCTTCTGTTTCTCCATCTCCCTCCACTCTTCAGACTACATCCATCAGGGGAACGAGAGAAGTTAAAAAACAGAACAAGCAGCCACTAATCAATCCACATCGCCCACAGGGACAGGTTTCTATTCACTGACTTATCTCTGCGGATGGGGGGGAAAAAAGAGAAGCATTTTAATTTTTTAGCTGTGAATATGCCAGCAGCAGCCGGCACACACACGCACTCTCTAGGGGCTGCGGGGAAGAGGCATGGAATTGCTATGAATTTGGAGGGTGTGATTGATATCCAGAAAGGTCGAAAAAGGTGTGTGTCGATTCTCCACCTGACTTTTGCTTTGACATGTCGTTGAAGGAGCCGATCTCTGATGCCACATCCCCTCGAAAAAAAAAACAATATTCCTGCTGCACGCTCTGACTCATATTTGTCTTTGTTTAGAATGGTGCCTATGCTAATCCAACCACATGCCCACACACTCACACACGCAAACACACACTCTCACACACACACACACACACATATGGAGTGATGTATTGATACATTAACCACTTAAGACCAAGGAATGAGAGTTTGATTCAAAAAGCACCGACGCTGGGAGCCGCGGGTGCTGCGCTCATACGAACATTGGTGACTCAGCTCTGTTCATTTAGCTAATAGCCCCCGAAACAGCTCACAAATGGCAGGTAGCAATAATAAGCCATTTGCTGCCCACTTCCTGTCGACTTACTTATGACATAACAGGTCCAGGAGAATTAAGAGTTGATCACATAGCCACAAAGTCGGATCACTATTGAGCAGGCACACGATAGCCGTTGCTGATAATGATAAATGACAAAGAGTTGATTTGTTTTGTCATGTTTCATGTGACAATAGGAATTAAAGACTCCGACTTCCAGAGACATTGGCTGTGTCCCATTTTCATACTACAGTGTCTACTTGTACTGCATTTGCCATACTTGCACCAACCCACATCAATCAAATTGCACCTTTCGATCGCCACTTCCAGTTTTGCTTAATCAGGAGAAAGTAAAATCTGTTTTCACCACTGCGGCAATTTAGTGTCAGACGTTCACAAAGTTAGGAGCACAACAATACTTATATGTAATGGGTCTCATGCTAGTAATCAGAGCAGCAGACTTAAAGATCTCCTGACTTTAGGCTGTAGTATTTGGTTTTTGAGCTCCCTAAACACCAGACTCACATTACCCTTAATGCAACTCAGAAGGGTCTTTTGTCAGACTATTCCTGTCCGGGAAAGTCCGCCTTCTTTCAAACTTAATTTTCCAGTTTTGTAATGCAGGCTCTCTGTTATGTCTGCTTTCCGAGCCCAAGTTGAGTAATTTACCTCAGGAAGTACACAACTGTTTTCATCAGCTGACTTCTAAAGGAGTCATTCTGTGTCAAATCAAAAAAGGCTCCTGTTACATTTTAGATTTTCAAACTTTACATAAAGGCTATATGACAGCCAGAAATGTATTTTCATTATATATTTGCACTGGATTTTTACAAAATGGTGCACAACAGCTCCAAAATGCATGATAGGTGGTTTTTCGAGCCCCAGGAATGTTTCCATATTTTGTGCTCAGGAATTACACTGATTGATGTTCTGCCAATTTCAAGGACTCTAACATCAACAGAGTCTAAGGTATGGCAATTTGCTGCTGTCATAGGACCAAACATTTGTGTGAAAGGAGTCTATATGAGGGCGTTTTGTGTGTACAAGACGTTCTGTCCATGTTGTCATATCTACTACCAATGAATAAACCTGTGCTGAGTGTATAAACACACTGAAAAGACCTTCTTTGGACAGACACTCACAACAGGCAGAGACGCTCCCACGAACAGCGTGAGCGTAAACACTAGCGAGTGTTTGCTCTCAGCCCAAAGTGTTTTGCTGATGACAGGTGTGGTTCATCAGGATGCTGCGGCTCCTCTGTGATCAGCTAGCAGGCTGTCTGGGAAGTCGCTCTGTAATCATTCCTATTCCACTGTTGCCCGGGGCGACCTATTCACAAGCTAGGTTGTAATTATACAGGTGTGTTAATGGCCCGACTGGGACAAAGGGAGGTCCTTTTTTTTTTTTACTCCGCCATGTGTGGCCTCACCATTTTTGTGAAGCATCTGCATGTATGAGAACGCGGTTAGGTCAAGGCACTGTGGATATAACTCTCGGTGTTGTATAACCGTATTGTGGCCTCCTGAATTTGTCTATAATTCAAGCTATGAATTGGCTGTTGTAATGTGTGATTGGATTTAAAGAGTTGCACCTGAGCCCAGGCTGGTCTCGTACTTTCTGCTGCATACTGACTCACTGGTTAAGTTTCTGTCTTTATCGCGCTGCTCTTCTAAGTTCCTCGATCGACTCCTCTGTTCACCCTCTTCATTCAAAGGCATTTTTTTTTTTTTTTCCCACCGTCATCTTCTTCATCCCCTTCTTGATCTTCTTCCCTGCGGTAAAAACTGAAGGAGAAAAAAAAGGCAGAAAGAAAAAGATTACTTTTGTGTGTGTGTGTGTGTGTGTGTCTCTCAAAACTTGCAACAGCCTGCCATTTCTGCACCACATCTCGTTTGTTCCAGTTCTCTCACTCTTAATGCCAGCCAACAGTTGCCATGGTGACGGCGAGGTGCTTGGGGGAGTGTGATTGCAGATGTTAGAAGAAGTAAACACACAGACTCAGACAAAGAGAAGAACGAGGAAAACTAATAAAGGGGCGTATTCGCTGAATTAGCGCATGCTGGTGATTACAAAACGCTGTTTGCACATTGCTTAGATTTGTCGCGAGTGCTGTTCTAATCGCAGCTGTGGGAGACGATCTGTAATTTTTTTGCGTGCATATTATGCACCAGCTTATTATGTCTATTGTCTTGTAGAATCTGTATGCGCATGGTGTTATGCCTCTTTGTATTCAGTTTGCGTTGTGCGTTTGACCTTGTCCTCACTTCCAAACAACACCCTCAGCCTGATATGAAGATCTATACTCATTTATTCCCCCTTTAACTATTCATGACATCCTGCATCACAGAATTTAGGACATGGATTGTGAATGTCAGTATTAATATGTTCTGTCCTGCTGCCAAGTTGCGCTTAATGATTGACATCTGGGAGACTTCCCTCGCGGTGACACAGCTTTATTGACTTCCTCTGTGTCTCTCCGTCAGGGCTTTCTGAGTCGACGGCTGAAGGGCTCGATAAAGCGCACCAAGAGTCAGCCCAAACTTGACCGCAACTCCAGCTTCAGACACATCCTTCCCGGCTTCAGGAGCGTCGATAATGACAGGTAGGTGTTTGTCCATTATGCTGAGTCTGATGCGTGTTTGTGTATGCTGGATTTGTTTTCTATTCTGACGTCTCTCTGCCTGATGGCTGGTTAATCGGGTCATTGTTGACATTTTTGTCTTGTGTTGTCAAAGTGTTGTGAAAAGCAGTGTATCCCGAGTCTCCAACCTGTCACTTCTAATCCATCTCGCTCGTTCTCATCGTAATACGTGATAATGAATCTCCCGTCCTTCTTCGTGTTTGGCATTAAAGTAATTCATTTGGAAAATGTTGTACTTCCTCTGAAATATAATTTATTTAGCCGTTGGTTGTCATGAGGGCTGGGCAATAGAAAGCATAGGAACCTTTTCTTGATAAGACAGGTAGAAACTTCGTTGTAGTATATTGAGTCAGCTGAACAGACCACATGCTGCTACTTTGATCAAAGACAGATCATTAGACTACAGCAGAGTTATTATCGTGACCTTAAACTGAAACGAAAATGAAAATAGACAGTGAAAGAAAACTTTTAAGCTGAAACCACACATATGGACTATAACGATATTTGAATTCAAAGCATTTAGAAGCACATTCTGTAGTTGTGTTTTGCATGTATACATAGCTTCAATATTTTGACATGTTATTGACATGCGATGACAAAAACACAACTACAGTCACAAGCAAGAAACAACTGTAAAAGTCAATAATTTAACATGAACATTAAACTTTTCTGAAGACCTGAAACTGAACCACAGATAGAAAAAGATTAATAATGAAAACTGAACTCAACCTTAAACATAAACGAGTTGTTGTGGATGAACAAAAACAAAACAAGACTGTGTGAGACGGTATCAAACAGGAAACGGCTCCATAAAATAAGTCATTAAAGGGATTGGTCACTGTCAACCTGTGGCAACAGAAACTGCAAAGTTCATCACCAGATGAATCACCAGCAGAGCATAAAAGAAGCTCACTGTGGTGGCATGCAAAGGAATCCAACAAATATCTTTTAAACGTTCTATCAAAATACAGAATGAATGAACAGAAATGGAATTTGAAATGGGTTTGTTGGTTCCTGACATGTTTTTGTGTCAGCCTGCTATGTAGTCACATTCATGCACGTCGCACACATCATCCATGATTATAGCTACGAGCTAAACTCAAACTGAGATGGCAACATCGGAAGTGGAGGAAATACGAAAGGTTCCAAAATATCACAAACAAACAGCAGCTCTGTGAATTTCCCAGTGACAGCCGAAGCAAACGACTGGAGGAGAAACGCACCTGATGTTTTCACTGTTGGTTAACAGGAAAACTAACAGAACTGTTTTGTGACAAAACTTTAATGTCCTATTTTAAAACTGCCTTTGTTGGGATTTTTGGATAAAGAAATGCAGCAGATACCCTGTGCCTGGACAAAGCAGTGACACTGTATTTTAAAATTAACAGTGTTACTTAGAGATCTGAATATTTTCTGAGGTGGTCTATGTCGTAAAGAGTTTGAGAAATACTGTACTAAAAAAACTGTTCCTCTTTTCAATAGACACTTAACACATGCCGTCGCTTCTTTAATGGCAAAAGAAATGATGCCAATAGGTACCATTAATGAAAATAACCGACCCAAGGTATCAGTCATGTGAGACGACCTTTCATACCTGAGAACTTATGCAAGATTGACACGTTTTGTGTATTTTATTTATTGGATAGATAGAATTTCAGTTTGGAGTTTTTCCAACTGTTGTACATTTTTCAGGTTCTGGATCTACTGCAAAGGAATTTTAAGCAGCAGAGAGTCTTTGAAGTCAGATATAAGAAGAAAAAAAACGTGATATCTATGTCATGATATATTGATATCAGCTGATAAATAAATATATCTGTAGCCCCAGAGTCTGAACTATACAGCTCTATTCTGAGTCTCCACAGCGCTACATGTGTGATGGTGTTTCACTTCAGGCTGTGATAATTGCCAGTTTCTGATAACTTTCCTCCTAATTTCCTGAGGAGCTCAGCCACTTGGCAAACATTTGCCCCCGCCTAATGATGTCAATTAGGATTCCGGACCAGGCTATGCTGACCTGCGGTCGCACTCGCCTCGCTCGCTCTAGATTTCTCGATTGGTCCTTCCATGCGTGCATGAAAACAGCTATAATTCCCACCACCTTCTTTTTTTTTTTCCTTCGCTGCGTCTGGAAAAAAGCCAAGGTGTCCATCTGTGGAGTTTAATTAATGGGGGTGCTGCTTTTGAAGAGACGTTCCGCGGCTCTCGGTTTCAAAACTCGGAGCCGAGTTGCTGCCACTCTCCGTACTTTTTAATGAGGCATTAACATCACTGTCAAACTATCACAAGGGAACACTGGCGATTGTTCAGTGTGGAACACGGTGAACTATTCCTCTGGTGCAGTCGGACAAATTGAGCTCCTACCTCTTCTTTGTCCCGCTGTCTTTTCTCATCCTCTTTGCTACTTCTGCCCATCTCTTTATATACCTCGCATCCCGTCTATCCATTTCAAACTCATCACTCTC
This sequence comes from Acanthopagrus latus, assembly GCF_904848185.1. Classification (NCBI taxonomy): domain Eukaryota; kingdom Metazoa; phylum Chordata; class Actinopteri; order Spariformes; family Sparidae; genus Acanthopagrus; species Acanthopagrus latus. The sequence continues at coordinate 22,346,708 of NC_051050.1, read as the reverse complement.
CAATTTCATCCTCGTCTCCCATCCCCACCCGCTCCCTCTTCCTAGTAGCGAGGTGTCCTACCTATCAGCATTTATGTGTTTCATTCTGATAAAGCGCTCGGCAAAGAAGGCAAACATCGGACAGGAAATTGGAATTGTCCAGGAGGTGTCTTATCTTGGCCAGTTTAACCTGAAAACACACACGCTACATACACCTTGCTCGCAAATGCACATATTGACACCTATACTGTACACTGATAGGTCTCCATAAGCTTATCCTGGTGTAGCAGGAAAAGGAGAGAGAATGCCTCTCTGGTGCTTTCACTCCTCAAGGACATTATCCAGGCAAATGGTGGATATAGTAACACATGACGGTGTGTGTGCAGTGGCGTTTGTTCGGAGGGGAAGAAAAAAAAAAAAAACAGGGGAAAAGATAGTAATGTGCTGTGAGAGGAGTATGTGACACTCCTCGTCAGCCTGGGAGCAGACTCCCCACAGGGCAGAAAACACTGCAGAAGAAGAAGACAGGCTTGGGAAGTGGCAGAAAAGGGAAAAGAGATGATGAGATGAAGGAGAGATGAAGGGAGGAGGAGGGAGGGAATCTGATACCCTGAAAAACTCCCTGGTGTGCAGATGTGCAGGCCTGAATATGAGAGATGCAGGGAACATTTAGTATTCACTGTACGTCTCAAACGCTGTATTTACCTCATGATGTTGGAGGTTGTGTGAAGTTGTGTGGGCTACATTGCACAGCAGAGTTTGATTACTTAAAGCAATCACCGTTTAATTCTCCTATTGAGGGCTGCAGCTAATCATTGTTTTCATTATCAATTCATCTGTTGATTATTTCCCCAATTAAAGGTAGGGAAGGTAATTCTGGAGGAAGGGAGTTGATTGTTGAGTCGTCAAAATACTGCCGCTTTCGGAGGAAATTTAACCCTAAGCATCAGTATTTGAGGGCCTGAGATTATGACTCAGTAAACATCTATCTTTCTACAGAATCACTGATGCTGCCATTGATAAATATGTCGTTTCATCTAGTTGATTATTATAATAGTTGCTGATTAGAATAAGTGCTGTGATTTTGTTTTTTCAACAACTGCTGAATGGATTCTTTGATTCCTGAATCGATCTAGCACTTAGTCCTTTAGCTAAACGCTAACACATAACAGGGATTACCATTAACATGCTAAGGTAAATTAGCATCGCAACCCTGATGATACTATCTGAACAAGCGACTCATTTTATTTCACGTTTCAAAATTCCAAATCAGTTTGAAAATGCAGCCAAGGTATCGTAATGGTATTGAATCAGGAGATGAGTCTGTTATCCCAGCCCTGATAGATTCCTTCTTCTTCTTCTACTACTCTTTTTATTTCACAGAAATGTATTTGTGTGTATTTTTAGTATTACTATCTCTTGGGAGCAAACACACTCATCGTCCTGAATACACTCAGTGTGTGTGTGTGTGTGTGTAAGCTGTGATGACATTGTTAAGCCTTGTAGCCTGAGGCGGTCTCAGGAGAGTGACCTGCAGATGAGGAGCAGCTGGACGTCCAAAATGAAATATTCATCTGTGTTAATCAGAGGCAGAACACTCACTGAACACTCCAATCTGCAGCCAAGCAGAAACACAGCGATGTGTGGGCGCACACAAAACATGTGACCGGGTTATTATTTTCATATTCATACTTCATTACACCGACATTGTCTTAGAAATATAGTCAGGTTATTTTTTTTTTTTTTTCACAGGGTATTCAGTTGTTTGACAGCTGGAGATGGTGAAAGGTTGCACAGTTTCTGCTGCAGCTTTCAACTGAAGCGAAGAAAGTTACAGCATCTCAAATAAACCACAATGAATCTTTAATCAGACACATTCTCCTTTCTGCAGTTACAGATTCTTAAGGAACTGAGTTTGAACTCACGGGGGAAACGGTCAGATTAATAACAACTGAACTGTTGCTGTTTGTGCCGGATGTTGTCCTCCGACAGTATGGATCGCCATTCACCTCATAAATATCAAACTCATTACTCAGTGTGCACCTTTTTTTTCCTGATGGCACCTTGTTTGTCTTGTGTTGTTCTCTGCTGCTCTGACCCGCTCGCTTGTATCTGAGGGATGATCTGACCCTGACTCGCCTCTGCTCCGTCATCTGATCCGCACTGACCTTGCTCGGACCGTGTAGACACACTGATGAATATCACAGTGGTTGTAACTCTTTAGCGACAGCAGAGTGCAACATATGGTGGGGGTTGATGGCATCATATTTTTTGCCAATAAGCTCCTGGCAGATTTTACTTCAGAAATAGAAAATTAACTCATCAAGTACAGTCGGGCAGCACTTGTCTTTGCCCATCTCCACGTACTGAAATATTGATACGTATGAGTGACGGTTTAATTCTGAGGCAGTGCATCTATTCATCTATATAACCCCTCTGGAACTAGCTGCAGTAATTAATCTATAAAGGTTCCCCGAAGAGTTTTTGAACATTAGTAGCGCTGTGGAGCTGTAGCACACATTACACAGGCAGCACAATGCACATCGCTGCCAAAGCAACACCCAAAGCATGGGACTCACTAAAATCTTGGACGGGCTTTGCAGGATGCGGCAGTTATGTTACAGTCGGAGCTCGTACTCTGAGTGCATGTTGTTTTTTAAATAATTTATGGGTTTGACTTCACATCTGTGTGCATGGGCAATGATAGTCCGCCTTGTAAGAATGTTACGATGGTTATATGAGAAGCTTTCTGCTGGAAAAAAGCATTTGGAACGTTGTGCTCTTAGGTGATATGGTATAAAGATTAAATTATTTGTGTTTATACGTGCCGGATGAATGGATCTTTATATGACTTTTATGCAGCTGACCAGAGTGTGTGTCCCATGTGTAATTAAAGTTGTTTTTTTTAAATAGATTTTTAATTTTTGGCTCAGTGAATTTGTTGTTTTTAAGGTATTTAAAAGAACATTTTCAGTTTTCAGTCAAGGTTTGCTTCGGTTCAGGCAGTTAAACTACTTGGTTCCGTTGAAGAAATGATCTTAGATTAATTAAAAGTTCATGTTCACACGGGAAACGGAACAGAGATGATCACATTTTTTTTTTTTTAAATGAAGTTACAAGTGACGAGACACTCAATCAGGCAGAGTGACATAAGGTGCTATCCTTGAGCGAAAAAAAAAAAACATGTTTTAAGGGCGCCCCCTAACAAATAAACATAAATGCAAACAAAAAAAATGGGATTTTAAACATTTTTAAAAATGGCTTGAGAATGTTTGATGAGGAAGGAAATGCATTTTGTTAAATTAATACGCTTTTTGTTGATAAATGCCAATGTTAAAGCAAGTTTTTTTGTGTGTTTACTCCAAAACTCAAAGTGCACCTCAGATCAGGCTCCAGTGCCCTCTAATAAAAAATAATGACCCTCCCGTCAGTCATGTCTCCTCTCGCTGCTTTCCTCCCCGTTGCATCACGCCAGATGTCACTGGTCAGTGTAATTCAGGGTCACTCATGTACCGTTTGACTCATTAAGCACACAGGCAAGAGAGTGCTTCAGAGTGTGTGTGTGGATCTTCTCTTCTTCTCCACACCTGCAGCATCTCACCCTCGACAAAAATATAATGCACACACTCACATGTCACATACAGAAATGTTTCTCCAGAGCTTCCCTAAATGCATCCGAAGCACTGCTGACATCATTGCTGTCGACAGTACCGCTCTTCTTCCCTGCTCCTCCTTCCTCTCCAGACTTTAACTATATAATGGGGAGTACTTGCCTGTGTGGATTTTGCGGCCTCAGCACTGGTTGGGTGGAGTTGACCGATTATCGTTATGTGTTTTTTATTCTCTGTCTGTAATCGCATGCACCCAAGATGCACACACACGCATATTGTATGCCAGTGTGTGTGTGTGTGTGTGTGTATGAGTGTTTGGGTAACTGCAGCTCTCAGCACTGTGGGCACCAGTGACTCATGCATTTTCATGGAAGGACTGCTTCTATAACACAGCAGGAAGGCTTTTCTTGCCGTCACTCACGGCACTAAACATTAGCAGATGGATAAAATGGCTGAACCGATTTATTACATCCGTCTTTCTCCTCCTGTTTCTGTCCCCAGTTTCGCACGACATATGGTTTGATTGTGTTTGCATTGCATGTACCATACTGTATGCCGGGCAGTCTCAGTGAGATGCATGCTGGGAGAGATTCCCGGGGTGCAGAAGATAAATGGATACAATAAAACGTACAGAAGACAAAGACATTAACAACCCCAACGAAGAGCGCAGGGAGGGAAGCTAAACAAGGCTTGTAAGGACTTAATAGGGTGCCATTGTTCGCACATTTTGTATTATCCTGATCCACGATTTTAATAAACTGAGATCAGGACTCACAGCTTTTGACGTTCAACCAAAATGTGTTCTGGAAGCTCTTCTGATTAGGCTTTTATTATATTTCCAGATGCTATGTATTCATTGTATATATCCATCTCCGTACTGTACATAATGGCAGGGAATAAAGACTCTCTCATTTACTTTGAGATACAAACTCCATTTCTCATTAGCGTTTAATTAGAAAAGCGTCCTCGTGTCATTAAAGCACTTACAGCAACTTTGTCCTTAATAGTAGCTGCAGGCGTCAAATTAAGAAAGAGTGTATGCTTTCAAAAACGCACTTAAGTTGATCTGTTTGATTATTAAACGCACAATATGTGATTTGGGGGGAGGGCCAGGCGGAGCGGGGGAACATAGCGACTGCAGCTGCTAGCTAGCTCTGGAGGAGGGGGGTGGTGCAGAGCCAGATCTTCTGGAGGAATAAACACCAAGTCAGGTCTGCTCTAGCGCTGACCGGCAAAATGAAGGCTCAGACATAACTTTTTAACTTTCAGAACAAAAAAAGCAGATTTATCTTCATTCCTAGTTATCAACCCGACTGCAGCAGCAATCCGTGATGGTGACCTCCATCGACAGGTGTTCATAAACTGATAACAGCTGACTGGAGCTGGGGTGGAAATGTATTTTACTACATCAAGATATTACAGAGAGGGGAGGGGTAGTGCTGAGTTCATTGAGAGTTAATCTGAATTTAAACACACAGACACACACTCCCTTGGTGTGTCTATTTTACAGCTAATGTACAGTAAAGCAATCTGGCTGCTTGGGGAAATTTCGGAAGTCGCAACAAGCGACCAAATGAAACACTCTGTCACCTCGAGTAGACATACAGACTTGTGGATTTCTCTGGGATTGAACATTCAAAATTTGGGATAATGTAAATACACAGCTCAACACAATAGGTCTAGACATTTTTTAACATTTTATTGCAGAATCCTGACATATTAAACATCACAGCATCCCAACATTTTTGTATATCGGTACCTAATCTCTTCTCTTGGGTTGGGGTTATTATTGATTTGAGGTTGTATATCTACCCCCTCACTTTATTTATCTTGCTTTGGATTGAGTTACAGTTCCAGTGACCATATAAGGTGGTGAAGCAGCGGCGCCGGCCTGTGTGTTGTAAGTAGCTTTCCCCTGTAACTCTGAATGGCTGCTTTTACAGGATTCAAGAGCCCTTGATGGAAACCCCCCTGTCGTTTTCCATAAAACCACACCAAAGGGTGCCATGGTAATTGTTGCAGGTGGGGATATTGTAGTGTATGTGTGTGTGTGTGCGTGAGGAAGATCCAAAATAGAGCGGCACAGTGAGGGAGTGAGAGACATCCATCCATAAATCCAATAAAGTGATGCCATTTAGAGTTATTAAATTCTGTAAACATTCCCCAGGTGGATTGACTGTAATATCCAACCTTTTTCTATGGCTCCCTCCCTCGTTCCCACCTCCCTCTCACTTGCTTAGTTACTGACATTCACTTTTTTTTTTTTTTTTTGCTTCTTCCAGCATCCCAACATCTATTAACCCTTCATGTTACAACCTCAGGGCTTGTCCAAAACCCCGAAAGTTTGGGTTTAGGTACCTTGAAGTGCTTTAGTTTTAGTCCGTACAAACCCTACCATCATCTCTCCCCATTTGACTTCCTCGTCTCGCTGCTTGCATCCATTCCTTCTATCCCTCTGTTTTGCTATCATTTGTCACTTTGGTTCCCTCTTATCTACTCCGTTCACGGTAATAGTCGTGTTCGGAGCTGTTGTTCGGAGCTGCGGTTCACTGGTGGATTTCTGCTACATTAAACTCAATCCAGCTCTTGCAGACTCGTCCCTGGATCCTCTTCTGTCTCTGCCCTCTCTTCTTCATTGTCACTGCACCAGCGTCCTCCTTCTCGCTCCTCCTCATGTTCGAATTTGTCATAATTTGCTCACTCCCCAACCTCTCCTCATTTTTGAGGGAATTATTTACCAAGTTTCCATCCTCCTGTTTCCCCCCTTTCATCTCTGCAGTTCCACTCTCCGGATGCTGAATGTCACAGGCTTGTTGATCACACGTGCACTTCTAGGCCGAAGAAGAAGGAATTTCCTGAAAGAAAAATAGAATAACGTGTCTAGACCCTGCCTGTATTTGCCCTAGCCTTTGAGCAGTAGGTGTGTAGCCACCATCCATTTAACAGCATGTAGGGTGTGAAGGCAAATCTGTATGAAGACGTAGCGACCAGTTGCCAGATCTGAAGCATGCATCCAATAACCCAACCCAATCATGCTGGATTTAAAACCCCACCTAATGTCGGGCTTTTGTCTTCATTTTGGAAAGTACACAATAGGCATTCGTTCCAGTGCCAAATGACTCTGCAGCAGTTACGGGTGTTTATTGGCTCCAGCTTTGATCGGCAGAGATGGAATCACGGTGGCTAATATTTAGTCCATTTTCAGGCGCAGTGCGCTGACGTGTTAAAGTTAAGGACGTTGGCGTATAATGCTTTTCTGTCCATCTCCGCTGAAGCAGTGTTCGATAATCTCTCTCTCCCGATGGAGTGGAGTGAGTGAGCAGCAGGATTTTTAATGGTGGGGCAGAGCTGCCTTTCTGAAAAGGCCTATCCCCCAGCGCCATCTTGCTCCAATTTTACTCTGGTTCCACTGACACCCTGAGTCCGAATCACTTCTTCTTTGAAAATGTGATTTTGGCTGCTCGGTTTATTTTGGATGCTAGTCTACAGTTTAAGCTACAAATAAAATACAACTGAAATTTCTCTTTTGTTTTTGGAGCAAGCAGCGAGCGATTTGAATGGAGCGGGGTGAATCTGAGTACAGCTCAGGATGATAATTAGTGGAGCGGCCTGTAGAAGCTTTGACGAGGGGGGGAGGGATGATCAGCTCCGTGAGTGAGTGATTCTCAGCCCTCCACTCTGCTTTACATGCTCTGATTGGTGCTGCGCTTGTCTCCTCTCTGTGCCGTCAGATGAGATACATGATCCCTGTTTTCTGACGTGTTTGTGACGTGGAACATGACACACCGAACCAGAAAAGAAAAGAAAAGAAAGGCAAACTCATCTACTGGCAATGACAGAGGAGTCAACAGCCTAATTTTGGCACAAGAGGATACAAGCTGGAGAGGAGGGGTCGACTTTGAACGTTTCTTTTCACAAACCTAAACTGACAACTTCTACCTGTTCTACCTGTAACCCTCTACAACACACACTCATGCCCACATAGACACACTCTTTCTTTTTTCTTTCACATTCCAGTAAAAGTAGTGCTCCATCGTATAACTGATTCATCCTGGCATCGTTCATTCACTTATTCATTCACTCCATGGTCTTCTCAAATGTTGATTCATCATTTATTTGTGATGATTTTAAGCATGTAGGCCTGGACGCTGCCCAGAGAAGTAATGCACCACATAGTGCCAAAAATCAAATGCCCAGTCGCAGATTTTGTGCCAGTCTGAGGAAAACACAACAGCCGTGCTTTCATTATGCTCATCGCAGCAGAGTAATTAGGCAGAGGAAGAGTGCATCCTTCTCCCTCTCCTACTCTTTTTGGCGTCCCTCCCCTCTTGCCATCTCATTTGCAATGCATCAGCATGATTTGGCGTAGATGAAACAGAGCTCTCAGGGTAATAATGTGTTGTACAGAGCAGGTTTCACCTACCACTGTGCATGATTAAGCTCTTATCCCGTGCAGACGAGGATGGATTCAGTGAACCCATCAATAGTATCTCAAAAAACTTAATGCCTCTAATTTGGTGATGATTACGAGGCTTCGTGGCGTTATCCTTTCTTCTATTTGAGATCGTAATGAGGATTTTATTAATTCAAGAGTCATGTGGTGTTGTTTAGGTGCTTACGCAGAGGTGGGTGTTTTTGAAAAGGTTGATTTATCCTGCTCTCATAAACAAAGTGCTCTTCATCAGTTTCAAGGACAGAGATGGCTATTCAGTTTAGAAGTTCCTGCACATCAACTGAGACAAACTCTCTCTGAATGAGACCGGTGTCAGCCTCAGATGTGTTTAAACACCCTCGAAGACAAAGAACCTCGGCACCAACCCACTGAAAATCCTTCTCTCAACATTCAGGAAGGACACGTTGATGAGTGCTTACAGTTTAAGAGACAAAAGCATTGGTGTCTGCTGGTCATTCCATTCAAATTAATGAAAATGAACTGCATGTTCTCATTTTATTTTAAATATATATTTAAACAAGTTGTTAAAGCTGAAGAGCCCAGTCGCCAGGATAATGCGTTGGGATTGTACGTCTCTGCAAACCACAGATACGCCTGATGAACTTTGTCACATTTCTACAGCTCAATTAAAGTGACACGGTTCAAATGATATGTTTATGAGCTGACCTTCTTTAATTAGAGGAGTGATTGAGTAAACTTTTTTCTGGTAACAAAAGCGTGTGTTTTTCAAGACATCCGTACATTTTTGCAGGTGTTGTTATGGCGACCACACCAAGTATTTTAACCCAGTTTTACAATCATTTCTGACCCCTTACCAATTGGTTTCTGTGCCTAAACCCAGCAAGACCTCAATCACGGCGCTGTCACAACATAAAATTGAAACAGAAAGACTGAACATATCCTTCGTTTTGCAGAAACGCATAATATTTATTCTGCCCATTGGGTTTAGCTGCGAGGCCAGGAGGTCGTACTCCGGCAGCTTATTCCTGCAATTATGTCCTGAAAATCTTTTGAAGTCTTGTTTGTAAACTGAACAAATTAAGTGATGCACAAATTGTTCCCCTTAAAAATATCCATGGAGCATTTCAGATTCAGCTAATAGCCCTAAGCACAGTCCCTCAAACAACTTCAAGAAAGCTTTTGCAATTGAAGGTTCCATTACGATATGCTAATGTACAATTAGATTTCACATTGCCGTGGTTCCACTTCTCAACTCGGCTCCAAAACCTTTTTTTTTGGTTGCTTGTTATTTTCTTCCATTAAGGAAAGTATGCATCCCTCATCCCTGTACTTAATGGACAGAAGGTTTCTACATACTGTTTACAATTTACCAAATGAGTCTGGTCTTCAATGTATTCCAGGGAGCTGTGCTGTGTATTGCTTCTCTGATCACTTTACCATCTGCATAATTTGTCGCAGAATCATCCCCGGAGCAATGCTCGTGGTGTTGACACCTGCCCAGCTGGTAGGTTTTTCGGTGGCTCGGTTGATGTTTAACCCTGCTGGACCTTCTGTGAGCCCGGGCGAGCGTGGCCAAGGGTCTCCTCTCTTTCATTCTCTCCCCGGGTAATGAGCTGTAATGGATAGGGCCTTGGGCGTGACAGGAATACCGAGGGCCCCATCAAAGCGGTGCCCTGCGCATCCCTTTAAAGGATTGCTCAGTGCACATGCAAACACCCATTTACTCATTCATTCCTGTCTTTGAACTACTCCTGTCACTGGCTTTTCAGTTATTTATCATGCACCAGTATTATAGGTATCAGACCTTTGTGGCCTTCTTGAAGCACTGTTGTCTAAATTTAAGGATTACATATTTTTACTCCATAAAAACTATACGTATGAGGTAAAGTGTAACATAAAACCAAACAAGGGCTTTCATATCCTGGAAGCTCCGACATTTTCACCACTCAAGAGTTGTTACCAAACTGTAATGGATGTCTGTTGGCGACACAGAGGCAAGAAGAAATGTCTGCAAAGCACGTTTGCACAAAACCAAAGATACATTTCTTTATGAATCAAGTTTACATTTCTTTAGGTGCAATTTTAAAAGTTTTTGTGGATGATCTAGTTAGGTTTCTGCGCGAAAGCCACTTGGTTAGGTTTAGCAAAACGTTGTGTCTCGGTTCAAAATACCTGTTGCAGATTGCTTGACTTTCTTCAAGGAACTGTCAGTTTTTTGATGCTACCAACATGGCTGGAAATTGTCCTGCAGTCTCCTTAAAGATATCCAGTCCTGTAGAGTCTAAAAATGTTGGAACATTGTCCCTTGTCGAGAATATCCAGTGCGGTCAGTGGCTTCTACATCACCGTCCCCTCCACCTCCTGTCATGATAGTCGAGTAAAGACATGTACTGTGACACAATTTGTGTTATCCTGGTGACTGGGCTGCTGTTGGCACATGAGATCCATCAACCTCCACTTTCCACCTGAAATAACCCTTGCACAAACTGAAAAAAAAGTTTAAAAACTCTGTTTGAGGTGGGCTGCCACATAAATTCTATATATTGACTAGACACACACACTGAGGCACACATTAGAGAAAAAAGAGTTCATGGCACTGACAGTCCAGATGGTACTCAGTGACTCTTATAGACCCACTAAATTACGATGGTGATGACTCTAGATGGTTTTTCACCACTTTCGCTTCACTAACAGGCCTCTCTGCCACTTTACTGCTGCGCTCGTCCCCCCCTTCACTCATTTTTGTAGTGTGAGTACATTTGTATGTGTGCGGTGTGTCTGCCAGGGTTTTTATTCTGCCATGTGCTAATAAAAGCCCATGTATTGCAAAAGTCAGGCCCTCTCCCTGTGTGCATCCAGCATACCGCGGTATGAGTATCACTGCACTTAATTCAAACTGGCCTGCAGTGAGAAGACGGGTATGAAAGCTTCAGTTTCACCATTTAGATCAGTATCATTGCAATTAACTGATGGTAACGAGCCAGAGCGCCTTGACAGTATTCGCGTTGCCAAAAAAAATTAAGCTCCAGGAAATTTAAACTAAGACTTACAGTGGGTGTTTTTGTTTTGTTTGTTTTTTTAATGATCTAAAATGAAAGTGTAGGAGAGCAGACGCGGTGATGGCAGGCGATATTTCAGTCTGTAAGAGGGATATACTCAGTTTAGATTCGGTTGCTCTCTGATGACTGCTTCTGCGATAACAGGTGATGTAAGTAGAGAGATAGTACAGTGAAATGTGCACTTGATCTTAACTCACCGAACTTCCTGCGTCTGGAAAAGGGAAGTTTTCTACACCGTTACCATCTGTCTGTCCGCTGTGTTTCGATCATTTGCAAAAAGGTGAAACTCCTCTCAAGTTTCAGCTGTCTGATCATAATCATCATCCCCACTTCTGTTCCTGTTTGTGATCTCGCAAGCTGGCCCTCCATCCAGATTTTTTTCATCTGGTCCTTCTGATTTCACATGGACTGATTGGAATCACAGGTGGCTGCGTCCAAAAATGACTCGCTTGTTAACTTTTCCTTATATAATACACACTCAGGAGTTTACTTTTGTGGTGCATTGCATTGTGGGATTTCTTTTCTTAATGTTCTCAATGTACTGAGCCATCAGTGTGTGTGTGTGTGTCTGTGTGTGTGCAACTGGCTTGCAAAGATGAAGGAATCACCTGACTACCTGTCAGACTGTATCACCTCGTACAAGCCGGTACACAATCTCTGTTCACACGGGCTCCCCAGTTACTTATCCGTCCTGTCACTCCACCGACATGTTCGTAAGCAAAACTCCATGTCTCGACACTGTCTTATGACCTGCCGTCTCACATCAGCTTCTGCCACTTGATTTCGCATATTTATAATTCAGGTACACAACTGTAAGTGTGCTCAGAAACTTTGGTTTTAGAGGACCACAAGTGTCAGGGTCATAGTGAAACGTTTAACTTATTGTCCAACAAGAATAAGCAATAACAAGTTGGTTTACAAATGAATTGATTAGATTCAGTTATAAAGTAAACCATCAATTAATAATTCAAATTAAAAAGGGATTGACAAAAGCAACATAAAACAGAACATGATTTAAAAATGCATTAATTAATTCATAAAGAAAGAATGGAATTTAAAAATCTATTTGAAAATACAGGTTAAAAAGACAACATAAATAGCTGGATTCACAAATTGACTTAATACAGATTTTAATCAGTCTTTCAGTGACATTTTGAGCTTTTAGCTGGTGAAACAATGCAAATTACACATTAATAGGCTGATAAACTGATTTATATTCTTAATTATTAATGCCTATTTTGATTGTACAATTAGTTGAATGCTTTGTTACTGTTTCCCTGACACTGGTGGTCATCCATATGAGAGAAGGCTTAAAGGTAATAAAGCTTCACTACCCACTGCTCACTGTGCCTCCTCCAGACACTGCTGCATCATCAGACTGCCTTATGTCTGTGTCAGGGCTCCGCCGCTGTAATAATCCACATCTTTATTAAATAAATGCACTGATGCAAAGGAAACGCGGGCAGAGATAAATGCTCGGCTCTACATTCAAACTATTCCTTATTGATATTTTATATTCTTTATTATTAAATGTCTCAGCCTCAACTTCTTCTTGATTAATAGGAAGATCAAACACCTCTGTAGATCAACATTTAATATGGGCACCGCTCCTGTTATTTATCATTCTTCTTTGTGCTCCATTAATTATATACCGCCGCTGTAATATTCATCTCATAAAGCTCAAACTGTGTGAAAAACAGGAGACAGACTGGCATATGTGGCGCAACAGCAGCTTGGCTTCGCTGGTGCAGGCTGACCTAGTTTAAAACAAACATTTAAGGTGCCGAGCTGCCTGTTTACCACCCGGCCTCTTCATCGCACCTCCTGTGAGCACAAGGATGCACTATCGCCAAAGTCAAAGGTGTATTAGATCTCACTCTGTGCTCTTCCACCACTCCCATTGACATTTAAGATGCCCCTTTCTCGCTGGACAACAGAAACACGAACACCCACTTGAATCTGGCTTTTGTCTTTAATACAAATGGGAACAGTCGGCATTTATCTGCAGGTCAAATGACTCTGCAGACGTCACAGGTGTTGCTCCAATGTTAAACCTTAATACTTTAATGATCCTCTGGAATCAATCAAGTGTTTCTGACTCTGATTTGACACATAGCACCAGGGTGGACACACTAATTTGGACCCCTTCTGTGCTATGAAACGCACTGAAGTTTTAGACCAGGGCTGTCAAGATACCAGATTCTTTTACTGCATGGTTTTCATGCCCAAAAATTCATAATAAAGCTAATATAACATTAATTAACAAGCTAACGAGGGTAAAGGTACATTACCACCACCTACATTTAGAATGAAAAGATTGATTTTGGACTAGGTCAATTACTTTGGTGTGTAAGATATGAATATTTCATTTTAAAAAATCAAGATTGTCATCGTTATCTTTGTCGCCATATCACAGCATCCCTATTTCAGACGTCGGTGCCAAAACAGTTCTCCGTTTGTGTCCGTTTAAGGAGCGCTCGGACCTCATTCAGTTGATGAGTTTGATAGAGGAATTAAAGCATAAGATTTAAAAAAAACAACAAAAAAAGCAGCTACCTCTAAAGCATTCACGATGTCAAATATCACCAGAAAAGAAAACGAAAGGCAAACTGGTCTACTGGCAATGGGAAATGATCCATTCCCATTTTCAACCCGCTAGTGTACCCACATAAAAGAAATAAACTGCATATATGCACACATTTTGTTAGTGCGTTGCGTTCACACTATATAGGGAATTATGAATAAAGGGGCACAAACTGAAGTGAAGGAGAGATGAGATGGCACCAGACACATCTCGCCTGTGTTCTCTGAGTGCTGTTATTGTGAGCAGGATTATGTCTGGGTCAGACGTTCAGCTTTTCATTGTGCATTTACAAACCCTCTCCAAAAAGCTCCATGCACTCAGGCTGCACTCTTCTCCTCATATCAGAAAACGCTGCTTGTTTTGTTTTTTTTTTTTGAATGACACATTAACAGTTTTTGAGCTTGTCATTCATTTCTTTTATGTCATGCACCACATATTTCATGGCTTATTATTTCTGCGGAAGTTTCTCGTTTATTTGTACACTTGCAATTAGCAATCAGGATTAGAGTGTGTTGTAAGACTCACTAATTGAGATAATATTACCTTCAGAGGTGTTCTGTAAATCAGTGATGCTTAATAATTGGCGTCAGCATTTTTGCAATTAGGATGTAATGTTTATATCGAGTTGGAAGGCAGCAGCTTGGATATAAAGCACCGAACACGTAGATAATGCATGTCTGGACAAGAGTAAGATGTGTAAGAGTGTACTGCAAATATGAAATACAGTTTTTATTTTTATTTTTGCTGTCTGTGCTGATACAACTTTGTTTTCCTGGTGCAGAAAACACAGCTAGTCTGATCTAACACCTGTTTTTTGGAATTTTTATAAACACTATCAAATTACTTATTCTTGGGCTGCACTTTAATTCTATGTTAGCGGGAATGATAATATTGTCATCACAAACTTTCCTTTCCACTGAAATAACTATTAAAGTCATGACACCACAAAGAGCTCAAGGCATCAAACTGCCATCCAAACTCCACTTTTTTCACTTTGGTTTACTCCAGGAACGAACTCAATCATTGACCCTACAATAGAATGCAAGGTAATATAAAAGCGTGGCAAAAATGATCTCAAAATGTCCCATAGAGTTTAATCACCCACCTCTCATTGCACCGGATTGGCCCAGACATTGCTCTAACTGTTGGTATAGTAATTAAACTATAATCCACAATGGGGAGATTTTTGATCGTACAAATGCTGTTATAGTGCAGTCGTTCTCTGGACTCTGGATAAAGCTGTATTATTCAAACGCTTCTTGGTACTGTATCAATATATTATGTTCTTTAGACGATGTTAGTGATTTAAATGGGAATGTAAACAGAGAGATTTTGACCAAAATAAAGTGACCTCATCTTCAGCTGTCACTGGAAATGTTAAACGCAGACGTGTTCGTCAACTTGAGCAGGAAACAGGTGGCCAGCGGCGAGTTAATGAGGTACTTTTCATGATTTGGTCATTTGAAACCCAACAATGTACCTTTGACCAGTGCTTTTGTTTAGAATGGGTGTGAACTCAAGAGTCAAGAGTATTTGTACCCTCCTCCACCCTATAGTGTGGTCATTTGGTTTACACGTGCACTACTGTGTGTGTGTGTGTGTGTGTGTGTGTGTAAGGGGTAAGGGTGATGTCATGTTTGATGACATCATTGCAGACGTGCAGAGAGTGCAGATTAGTGGCCGTGGCTCTCTTGAACCAGCTCTCCACAGCTGTCCTGCCTTATCTTGTGTCCCGCCCGAGCCCTTCATCCCCCTGTGCCAGCTCTGCCAGACTGTAAGCTCTAGAAATAGCCTCAAACTCACACTTATCTCCTCTGCCAGTCTACCAATCCCGGCTCAAATTGAGCGTGGCAAAACCCTCCCACCCACATTCCAGTCTCACTACCACCAACCCTTTGGCCGGCCCCATCGGCCAAGTCACTTTGCCAAAGCTGAGCTCCAGCCTCATATGCACAGTGTTTTTTCTGTCTGAGCCCCAGCATGAGTCCTAGTCTCACAGCTGCACCGAGTCCATGCTCAGGGCAGGTTGGCGACACAAGCAATCCCCCCCCCAACCCCTCACCCCTCACCCCCAGTCCCAGCAACAGCGGTGGTAACAGCAGCAGCAGCAACAGTGGCTGACAGGGGAGGCAGCACACCTCGCAGCAGAGTTGACAGGACAAAGAGCACACACACTGGAGCCACACAAGTGGGGGGAGGCAGGGCCAAGCTAGGCTGCACCGCACACACATACATGTGACACCCACCCCCACCCTCCTCCCCCCCCCTGCACACCATATGCAGGCTCCTCCCTGCGCAAGGAGACAGAAATGGGAGGTGCAGTCAATCACTGACAGTGAAAGGGAGAGCTGGAGTTGGAAAGAGGAGGGAGAGACAGCAGAGCAGAAAAGGGGACAAACCCTCATCATTCTCAAATCAGAGTCAAGTGTCGGGATACCCTTAAATTCATTCATGCGGAGTGAAAGACAGCAAACAGAAGAGAGTGTGTCCCATTTCAGAGACAACACAGGAAGTAGGGCATGCTCTCTATGGGGCGAGCGAGAGAGGGTGGGAGAAAGGCAGGAGGAGAGGGAGCTGGGAGAGAGAGGGAGAGCATTGTAGCGCTCATTCTCCACCCCTTGTCTTAAAGCAGCAGCAGGAGGAAAGAGAGAAGGAGTCAGGGAGAGAAGGAGAAGAGAAGCACAAGTGAGGAAGCAAAGAGGCGAGCAGCAGTCTGCATCGGCAGCAGGGGGGGAAAATGGAGCACTGAAATCGCCTCAGCCCTCAACATCCCTGCCTTTCTTTTTTTTTTGTTCTTTTTCTTTTTTTTTCTGGCTCAGCCTCGGTTTCTCTCCTCGCCTGCCTTTGATTGTTCTGTGGAATTCTGACAATGCCTGGTGAGTGTTATCCTGCTTTTCACATGTCACTCGCCGTCCTTTGTGTGTTGGTTTGCTGGGGGATCATGCAGTGGGAGATTATTTTTTCGTGTGTGGCCACGAATAGAAATGTGGACTTGATGCTTCATTGGGACTGTTTACGCTCCTCTGCCCTGTGCACTGTTTATACTCCAGCTGTGCCGTCCTCTTCTTTCTATGCTTGTCTCTCAGTGACAATGCAAGGGAGGCTGCTCTCCTGAGCACACACACACACTCTCTCTCTCTCTCTACTACATCATGCGTACATTCAGGATACTCTGTCAGAATTATATAATTGCTTTAGGTCCCTAAGGGCTTTCATTCAGAGCATTTATAACCAGTGATATTATATATA
The DNA here is from genome assembly GCF_904848185.1 of Acanthopagrus latus. Classification (NCBI taxonomy): domain Eukaryota; kingdom Metazoa; phylum Chordata; class Actinopteri; order Spariformes; family Sparidae; genus Acanthopagrus; species Acanthopagrus latus. The sequence continues at coordinate 22,329,812 of NC_051050.1, read as the reverse complement.
ACACCAGGGATGATAATGCAGCAATGTGTGGCAACCACATCCTAATTGTAGCAACATCACACAAAGCTGGCCTGTGTTACAGTGGGCAGCCAGCTAACACAAATCAGATGACTGGGCCACGCTGTGAGGTCAGCCGCCGGTTTTGGCCAATGCTCTCAGTCGAAGTCGTATGTTGGAAGCAATTAGCTGTTTAAAGGAAGCTGTGCTTCCCAAGTATACCAAGTTCAGAAGTCTGTGAGAGCAACAGCTCATTTCATTGCAGGAACATTGTCATGTCTGCACAAGAGAGGAGGGGATGAGTGGAGGGGCTCTTCTTGGTGTTAGTCATCGTTTTGTGCCGGCCTTGGGGAGTTTGTCATCTGTTACTCTAATAGTCTTGCTTACAATTCCGAATAACTGCGGAGAATAGAATTAAGTCATTCGAAGTATGAGAATGTCATCTTTCTCTTCCACATTTAGAGTTTACAGATGGGTAAGACATACATTTCCTGACAATAATTATTTTTTTTTTACACATGAAAATCTACAGTCCATATAATGCATCATACACAGCTGTACAGCTGCAGCAGGAGTCACATGGGTGTCGGCACACTGCTTACATGCATGGAATTAGTCAGCAGCCATACATCAAGTATAATTAACAGTTATTAATTATTGCAGTTAAGTCTTTCATTTTGATTTGTCTCATTAACAAGATGCCTGAAACACAGAGGCCGCCTGTCAGTAACTGTTCAACACACCCTGCCAACTTCCCTGCCACAATACGCAGGAAGAGTTTAGAGCAGCATTCAACCAAACATTTATTTTCCTCGGAGGCGGCTTCACCGGAGGAAGCCATCTTTGGTTTAGTAAACACATAAATGATAGTTTGATGGTTCTGTCGCTTGTTTACTGCAGCGTGCAGATATGTTTCAGTGTGAGAGCTCGGCTGGTGGTCGTCCTGATTGTAGCCCTCCAGAACAAAGCCGAGCTTGACTCCTACATGTCATGCTCCAAGCATCGGTGTCAGTCTGTGTTTGGAAGCACTAACTGTGATTTTTTTTTTTTTCCTCTTCCTTTTTTTTTCCCTCTCCCAGCCTGGGGTTCTGTATCTGCCTGTATGCATGAGCGAATGTTGGTCCACACAGTCATACGTGTGCACATTCTGAATGCAAATATGCATATGTTTTCACCGTGTGCACTTCCTACATTCCTATTTTAGCTTTCGAGATTGCTAACCAGCAACCCAGACGAAAGATGGCAGAGCGAGAAAATAGAGCTGTTAGTCATTTTCACAGCCCTTAAAATGCAGTTGGAGCAACAGGGAGAGATGGTAGGAGCGAATGTGAGATGGAGATAAACAGTGTGAAACAGTGTGAGGAAATAATAAGATGATTGAAACGAAGACAGGGAGGGCGGACAGTCTGCTATTGTTTATCTTGCAATATTTTGTGTACTAGTTGTTCGGGCTTTTTTAGAAGGAGATAATCGTCACGATCGATGAATCTGTCAGTCATTTTCTTGATTAATCAGTTGGTTGTCACTTTTTGGAAAGCCCAACGTAACGTCCACAACTAAAAGATATCCGGCTCACTTTCGTAGAGGAGTTAAAAGAACATGAAATATTTGTATCTGAGAAGCTGAAATCAGAGCATTTGGAATTGCAGCAATGAACTAACCAATTAATGGATGTTGATGCTCTGCTAGTTGTATGCTAGTACTAACTAGAACTACTTATTCTACCCACCTTGTTCCCTGCGTCATGTCACCTAACCTGAACCAGCATATTGGATGGTAGCAGGAGGTTAATCCTTGTTTTTAAAATGATTGGTACGGTGTGTCATTCATTTATGAAAATCTAGGTTAGTGGCTAACACTATTGCTAAGCCTGGCTAACTCTTCAAAATGCTTGAAAGTCTCGCCATTGCTTTATCATATTTACCACCAAGCCCGGGAACTGTCACCTCAGCTCGTTTTACCAGCAACCTCCCCAGTGACGTCGAATCATGACATTAAACACTAACATAAAAGGTGTGATATGATATGCAATGCATTGTATCACTTCCTTGATATATCTGTGCTGCAGGAAAAATTGGTAATAAAAGGGAATAAATGCGGAGCTTAGCTTTATAGAGCACCTTTCTGCTGCTCCTCCCCATCTCTTTGTGTCATTCCCAGAGTTTTCTGTCACTGTGTAATTACTCTGTCACAGATCATCTCTGTGTTGTTCATTGATTTACTGCGAGCTGATGAAGTGGGGCAGAGCATTTGATCAGACACTGTTACAGGGAGGGAGGAGTGGGTCAGGGCCGCACCCACAGGGCTCCTCGGCTGGGGGTCAAGAGGTCCGAGCCGCTGGCGGTTTAGAGAGGGGGAGGAAGAGAGCATGCACGGTTTCACACTTAATCAACAGCACTTCATCATGACCACACAAACATGAGGGTCCAAGGAAGCACAGGTGTTTGGTACAGAGTCTGTTGTCCAAGTATCTAATTCAAGCAATTGTCAATTTTCCAATGTATCATCACTGTCCAGACAATCGTGCATCGAAATGTTAATTGGGTCTTTTTCAGATAAATTAAAGGATTAAGTGTTCCGTAATGGACCAAAGAGATGCTCATGGTTCTTAGAATACTCTGAAAACATTTGTACTATCTGTTTTGGTGAGTCATGTTTGTGGCAGGACAGTAACGATTGCTTTAAGTCATTGATTAGAACATGAGAGGAGCTTTCACATCTGAAAAGTGAAGTATCTTGAACCTGCAATCATTCTGATGTCCAACAGGGGGCAACGCCACTGGTTTCAGAAAGAAATCAGATTGTGTGACCCTACCTCAGCAAACATTCATGTTATGAGGTTATGTTCTCACAAGTCTTCTTCAAAACAGCACGATGTTAATTCAGTAAATTATGCTCCAATTTAGAGTGAAGTAGACGATACAGCGGGGTAAGCTGTCGGGGCGCGGCTACCCTGTGATTGACATGTGGCTACCAAGGTTGTGTCCCTCCAGTTCTTAGTCGGATCCAATCAGTATCCTCCTCAGTTCCATCCTGTCATCCCAACATGGTCACTTCTGGCTCCAGAAAAACCATCATCTCAAACATGTAATATTTGCAAATTCAGTTTGAATAGATGGAAGAAATAGAAAGTGACACTACTTCCTGTTTATTAATTGAATTATTTTGGTGGAGGAGGAGGTTGCAGCTGGCGTTAAGAAGGTCTAACATCATTCGAATCCACCAATTTCATTCAAGTGCAGAGGCTCAAACATTTACAGAAGATTATGGACGTCATGAAAGGAAAGGAGAATGAAACAGATTTGTCTCAATTTCCGTGTGCTTGTGTAAAATGACTCAAATGCTTTGAAATTTTTGATGCGTCTCAGTCAGTTGGAGGTTGGAATATTGTCTTTAGTCCTGCCATTGTGACCAGAAGGGACCGCTGACGCAGGCGAGGACTTTCAGTAACATTTTTCTGGATCTCCTTGACGCTGCCTGCGAGAGGATGAAAGAGGAGCATATGCTCGTGATGGGGCAGCGTTGTGCGCTGTCAATAATTGAATCACTCATTCGCTCTCTCCTGCCCTGAAGGCCGGAGTGCACAGTCAATAGGAGCGACGCGAGAGGAGAGCTCTCAAGCCTCGGTCCTACAGTAAAGGTCTCTTTCTATCCTTCCGCTCTCGTTCTCTCATTACACAAACAAACACACAGAAGAGCTGATGTCACTTCCCCGTCTCTGGTTCATCTGCCTGTCTCTTTACAGTAAGCTGCTTTACAAAAATTAAATGGAGGGTAGGCTATAGAGCGCTGAATGGAGAAATGGAGGGAGTGGTCTCTAATGCCTGCGCTGCTCTCCAGCACCCACTTCTAGAGGAGAAGACAGGGAGACGCTGTGTGTGGATTAGGCTGATCTTTTATCAACACTTTGCAACATTACCAATGGATTATTGCAGCCACATACATTAAAGGGACAGTTACCTCGGTATAAATCGCATAAGAAAAACCTTTGACGGTTGATGAACTCTTACAACATATTGTTATATTACGTAATTCTTACTTGGGAGTAGACAACCTTCCAAATCTAGGCGCCTAATCAAAGCCAATTATCAGCCATGATTCAGTTATTATTCTTGGTCTTACCGTAGTGCAGCGAATTTCATATTCTGTCTACTTGAGTTACAGGAATGCTGATGTGAGTTCTCTCTTCTCTCGGTCTGTTCGTCTTTTTCTCCCTGCCTGCCTCTTGCCTGCCCTCTCTCAACACATGCATGTCCAACACATCTCAGCCTCTCTCTCTCTCTCTTTCTCTTTCCATCCGCCACCCACCTCCCTGCGATGCAGACTTGTGGAAGCCTGCCTGGAACGTACTGTATCCAGTCATTATTTTTTTTTCTTCGCCTCCCGCCCTTCTTCTCTTTACCTCTGTGCAGGCAGGTGGTGCTCCACTAAACAGGTTAGTGGTTAGCAGGGGAATAGCTTCTCGGAGGCGAGGCCTCCCAGGGACTGCCAGCAGACAGACAGTTAGCTGAGAGAGCCCCGTCTCTCCCACCTTCTCTCGTGACCCCGTCCTTTTTTGTCAAATCAGGCCGTGCACCTGGCTCATGACCTCACCAGTGCCCACCCACACACTCCTTGGCATGATTTGACATGGATTTTTTTTCTCTCATGGAATACATATACATTTTCTGTTTGAATGTGTGTGTGTGTGTGTGTGTAAAAATCTAAATGTCGTGCAGCCACATGACTCGCTGAGCACAGAAGGCTATTGTTCAAAATGCTTTTTCCTATGAATAATGAAGATTTTGTGTTTGTTTTCTGCACTCCTCTCCCGCTACAGTGATTACAAGCTTCCACAGATAGAATAGCCTTGCCCTGTCCCACATTGGGAGCAGTCACACTCCAAACAACTCTGTGAGGTATGATATTATCATGACCCAGACCAGAAGAATGAGGAAATCCCCCTGAGTGTTTAGTCTCAAGGCTTTGCCTTGGCTTTGTAGTTAACCTTTACCCAGCCATTCTCCAAAACAGCACGCAGGCATGCAGGTCTGTTTACTCGTGATAAGAGCAGGCAATTCCAATCCATTGCATCGGGAGGAACGAGTACATTGAACCTCCTTTAGCTCCCAGATCATACTTAAATTGTTTTGGAGCTGGAGAACAGGTTCACATATATTGGGGTGCAAAGACTTTTTCTACTGCATAGGTTGCAGCAAATTCCATTGTCAAGGCAGAGTTTAACTCAAGACTTTTAAAATAATGACATCTGTGTAATTTCTGTGGAAGGACTGAGCTGAAATGTTCGACTGTGGTTCCGAAAGCTTTTTAATAAGAAGTGCTGAGACTGGTCTCTGCCAAACTAGACCTTTAATCATTTCAGTGGAGATGACTGGCATCTCTGGGGCTTTGGCAGTGTTTGGTGCTCAAACATCAGTCTGAATCGAAACGTCTCTTGACAGCATGTCTGAGCTGTGACATCAGTCTTCCCTCACTGGCTATGTAAAAACAAGCATACAATACATCTGGCAGTTTGTCTCCTCCCCAACCCGGCTGGCTTTATTTTTCTCTCCTTCCCCTCAACTGCTCCCTCTTTCCCTTTTTTTGTGCCTTCCTCCCCTCTTTTTTTTTCTTTTTTCTTTTTTCTCCCTTTTCCTGGAGTCCCCCTCATCAGGCCAAGGACCCAGCATTTTCCCACAGAGTGTAGTGCTGAAGGCTGAACCATTGTTTCCTGCTACAGGGAAACAGGGAGGGAGGGAGGGGGGAGGCAGGCTGACTTCCTGGCTGCCAACATCGAGGTCTGTGTCAGTGTGAGAAAAAGCAGGGGAGACAGATCTGATGATGACAGAGAAACTGTGTAACCTACAGAGCGACTTCAGCTAGAGGACTATAGATTTTTTTCTAATTTTCTGACAGAAGCACCTAAATAACTTCCTAACAGCTTTCAGCTTTTCTAAGCTTTTATTTGCTGATAGCTTGTTCTCTCTATTAGGAACATAGACAGGAAGACTCTGACCTTTACAGAGCCTTTTTTTTTTTTTTATCTGAAAACATATTTTCAATGATTATTAAGAGAAACCACAGCTGAAACATAAGATAGATATATAATCTTGAAGAAAAGTAAAGTACAGTGATGTCTAAGGAAAAAAGAAAAAAATACTAACAAAGCTGCTATAAATGCACCTATTAGAATATATTTTGTTGGATACTTCTTCAGATTTACATTATATTCTTCCTAAAAATCAGGTATAGTATGTTGAAGTTGCATCTTATTTTGAAGGACGGTATCCAACCCCCTAAATCGTACCTTTATAGGTCCATGTCGTGAGCACAGTGTTTATAGCATTACTTCATCTCGGTATAATGTTACTCCGGGCTGTGAGGCAGGCTCGTCCTAAATAAGAGCACTGTCTTTTTAAATGGGATGTGGAGAGGGGTGTGTTAGTAGCAACAGACATCCTTTGGGAGCGGTGTGGTGTAACTCAGAGGGCAGAGGCTCCAGCCACGTTCCCAGAGACTCAAAAATAGTCGGGAAAAACACTGGGACCAGCCGCTCGTGAGGAATGCAACCCAAACTAAAGCCGTGCCGTTTTCTGGATCCAGTTTGGAGAGGTTCTGCTGGACAATGTTTCACATATTCAGTAGATCGTAAGTGTCATTTTTTTTTTTGTTTTAACACTTTGGATGGTTACAGCACAGCTGCATGCTGTGGCTTTTTTGGAAACCCCTGTCTGTGCATCCACCCACGCTTCGCTCAGGACCGTACATTGTGGCTTCAGCTAACTATTTTCGCTACATAGATGCCATGAAGTACTTTATGTATGAATTATGGAAGTAAGAAAAGGTCAGAATACTTAATTAAGAGAGTGGGGTGTACATCTTTGAAGGGCTGGAGAGGATGGTGCTCAGAGAGAAACAAGGACACGCTTAGACTTGAACAAGAGAACTATTCAGCGCCAGAGGCAGATCCAGTCTTTAAAGTGCAAATAAGAACGCGGTATTGACAGCGCTTGACAATTTAGAGCCAATTATGTGCTAGAGTTACTTCACCTGTCTAGATCTTCTATTAATAAAGATGCATCTATGAGGGCTGGAATAAATTGTGAAAAGTAGTATTTAAAGAGATCATAGGTTCTTAGCCATCAGAGTTTTGCTATGTTGCGTGGGAAGAGAGCCTCTGCCCTCTTTTTTCTCCTTGTGAACTCCTTGAGTGTTTGCCTGCGTCTTCGTCCAATGCCACAGGGATGTTTGAATATTCAGGTCAAGAAGTGAAAAACACTTCCTCATCTCCCCGACTCATTTGCACATGGTGTTATCAGTTCCCCAAGCACTTGCCGAGTTATGCAAGAGTTCAAGAGAAAAAGCTTTCTTGTAACTAATTTATATTTTCCTTAGTACGCGCCGAAGGAAAAGAATGATTTTTTGCATGCAGTTTGGTGTGTCTTTGCTTTGCAAACATACCCGATTACGGCAGTTTCATGTATGCCTTCACACACAGGCACTTAAGCACATGAGCACAGATGAACACACCATTTCCATGACCTTAGAGAGCCTTGAGTATTCTCAGACTCATGTTCAAGGCTGAGTCATACCCACTCATATGTGACTGTCTCACCCCTCGTACTCTATTATTGTTGCTGCGGTGCTTTGTGATTAAAATCAATAATGGCTAATGAGGAATAACATGCAGGAAATTTTAAACTCAATGTGCAAAATGTGTATTTCTCTGTCAGTGTGTCTTTGTGCCATGAAGGAGATAATTAGTAATATGACATCTAAAGTATAACAGATAATGTTTAACTAATTTATGTCAGGAACTCGTCTCTTTTCCTGCTCTTCTCTGCTACACTTGAAGGGCATTCTCTCAAACTACTCCGACACTCCTCTCGCTGCCCTCCAGGCTTTAACATCGCTGGATGGCCCGAAGCCAGATGATAAGTCATTTAATTGGGCAGACATGGTCCAATTAAGCCAGCGTTTCCACTATCCCCTGTCTTACCAGGGTGATAACTGTATTATCTTCGCCTCCGTCTTCTACCACTGCCCCACTCCTCTCTCTGCTGTAAAAAAAAAAAAAAAAAAAAAAGTGGTACTTTGAAACTTTGAATTACAAAGCGAAAAGTGAGAAGATGTGTCTTTAGTCGTGGATGCTGTTTTCTTAAGTTTAGAATAATGAATCAGCCCTGACCTGTCGAGTTTTTCTGCTGGTAGTTTCAAAGTGGACTGAGTTGGCTGTTTTTTTAAAAGCATCTATAATTATCACAAACATGTTCTCACAGGAGCCGGCAGACATCGAGAACACATTTCATCAGATGTGCTATAGTGCTGGTTGTACTGAAAGAAAAGGAAACCAGGTAGTTTTGAGTGAAACCAGTGTTGTTGTTAAATGCGGGGAATTAAATATACCAAGTATCAAATGTACATTAAAGCAGAATTTAACATATATTCACATGCACAGTATGTGTATTGTATATAATCATTATTAGAGCCGATATTCAGCATTTTTCTGATTTATCAAAATCTTTTGTATTTAATGTAATTGCCAATAAACTCAATTATCGTGCAATTAATCTGCAAAGTAACTTGTAACTAAGGTAACCAAATACATGTGGTAGAGTAAAAAGTTAAATTCTTGTCTCCAAGATGTAGTGAAGTAAAAAGTACTTACAAGTACCTAAAAAGTACACTTACTGCGGCACAGTAAATGTTCTGAGCAACAGTGCACATTTAATATTACAACAGTGTATTCAAGGACATATTTTAGATTTATTCAGTCAGTTATTCTCATTTACAAATACTTTTTGCTCCTTTTGCTTTTGCTCCTCTGCATTTCGTGGCATTTTGATAATATATAACACCGAATGTATATAGTAAAAAGCAGAAATCAATAGAAAGCATTTTATTGATTTGAGTTCTTTCCGTTTTTCCTGCTTTTTTGAATAATCAATTCTTGCCCTCAGTCCTCGACTTATTATGTATTGTATAAGTTACACAAAAACTTATTATTTTTGTGCAAATAGTTGTTCAGTCTGTCCATTTTCCTGTCGATCCAGTTAAAAACATACCATGAATAAATAGACGGCGGGGCTACTGGTCCGACTTGATTCAGAGAGAAAGAGAAGCTTGCATTTATGTAATGCCTTTTTCGAAGGAACCCAAGGACGCTTTACACGCATGGAGGGAGACAATACAAATAACACAATCACAGAAAATAATACTGGCACTGATAGCTGGGTCACAATAGACGTGGCGCTGCCCATCTCTGCCGACAGACAGCTCCAAACGATGGGGCCTGCCTCGCTGAAAGCTCTGGTCCCAAAAGTCTGCAGGCTGGTGTGGTGGGGGGATGGTGATCTGACCCGAGTCTGTCACGTCACCTCTCGTCTGTCGCTGATCGAGAAAACAGGACTGGATTAAATATCTTAGAGGGTATTTGTTACAACACAAGTACTTGCCTGTTAGGTAAATACTGTACCTGACATTTCAGAGAGGTAATGATTATTATTATAATAGAGTGCTGCAGGAATGATGTACCTCTGCGGGCTTACCTGAATGTTAGCATCACCCTGGCTCCCCTTAACAAAAAGCCTGTAGGATTTTTTTCAAGTATGTGACACTTCCGCATCTTATTCAGCAAGATATGAAGAATGAACGCCACTTTTATGACATTTGAAGCGTAGATGCAATCACCAAGCATACAGAGCTATCTTCACCACCACCAAGCTTCTTACTGCACTTAACGGTGCACACTTTAGTATGAATTAGTCGCTCTGCAAGTCGAAAGAGTTCCCAACGAAAGTCTGGCTGTGAAGACAGGCTAATGAGCATACGAGTCTCGTGTTTAACGTCCCTGACAATCTTTGTAGTTTCATTTAGTGGCTTTTTGAAGACGTGCTTGCTTTGAATTTAAGTGGAGGATTCGACGTATTATATGTACGTAGAGCAAAACATGAAAAATCTCTTAGGCTTGTGTTGCAAGCATCTAAGTAAAAACACATTAACTTTAACCTAGAAGTGCAAATATGTTACTCTTTCGTACAACAGTTTTTTTTTTTAAAGCCAAAAACATTTTAAAGAAGGCATCAATTTGCAGTTTGAGCAGTCACATCCACATTTACTCTTCTCTTCCTCCCATTTCTGGCTGCTTTTGGGGGGAAATCACATGTGTTAATGTGTCACACTAGGAATGGGAGACAGGAGGAACTAGGTTTATGACATTAACAAATAAATGTGTAAATTCCAGTTAAACACTATTCAATAATAACGTTTTTCTCCCACGTGTCATATAAGGTGCGTGATTTAAATCAATATCCCAATCATGCCACATTGGTGAGTTCCCAGAAGGCCGTTAGTCATCAGTATGACATTTATCCTTTGCCCTGCGACTATAGCTGCCACTTAAGGAGCTACTCATTAGTGCGACCTTTGACCTCATTATAAATTGTCTTTGCAGTGTTTGGGCTGTCTCATTTTGGCCTCACCGTGCTGTAATTACGGCAAATGGAATGATGGATTGACACCCACAGGTGGACGCTCCTTTCAGTCCATTATGCTGTTGAAGCTACATATTATTCTCCAGTGACCCATTGATTCTTGGCTTCCTAAAAAAAATGTAAAAAAAATAAGAAGAATGTATCTGGGAAGAGAATAAGATGAGTAAGAAATAATTCACCACATGTGTCACATCCTGCAGAGCTTGGCACAGATCAATATTCGCATGAAATCACCACAAATGCTCAAACACACTCCTCAAAGATCATCACAGGTAATTGGCATGCTGTGTTTCGCAGCTGCTAGCGTGATCGGCCGTGTCCAGCGGTTGTGCGTCGCGGCCAGCTGTTCTGTTCTCTTTCACTCAGCACATGACCTCAGAGCCAAAACCTCAGCCGGGCCCGCTTCAGAGCAGCTCCTTCATCGCTTGGTATTGGTCTCCCGCGGTGAGCGTCCTAGCAGATGTTACACTGAATTACCTCTCAGCCCTAGCAGGGAGGCTGCGCTCACGCTGTAATCAAGCTGTGCATGCGTATGTATGTGTACACGTGTTACCAGACAGCCTGGCTCAGAGGCTGCGTTAGCTCCCCCAACAGTTGTTTCCCAGCCACCTGATCTCAGTTAGCAGCCAGCCTTTCCCACACTGTAGTGTCTCTGCCAGTGCTCTGAGTCAGGCATCCTCAAAGACTCCTAAAAAGGGCCTAGAGGAGCTGATCATTTAGGAGATACTAAATGCTAAAGCTAGCTCCCTCCTTTCCTGTATACATGTGTGTGTTTAGTGGGGTGTGTGTGTTTGCATGTGTCTCATTCTTGCCTTTAAAAGCTTCCTTCCTCCTCACAAATGAAAGGCCGTCTTTGTGCCGAGCTCTCGCTTCTATACTTTGAGATAATGTGCGCTCCCGTCTATAGCGCTAACTGGTTTTTCGACATAAAAGTGGTCGCACCACAGCTTCAGTTTTTATTCCCTCTTGTTTGGTGCAGCGATGCCTGGGGCAGTGTCTCTCTCTTCCCCCTTCGCAGCATAATCTCTCTTTTGTCTTGCATGCATTAGACCGCTGGCGGTGTAAAAGCCTAAAGAGCCGACGCCGTCAACCAGCCCAGGTGCTGCAAAGCGCTAATGCACTGGATGCGGACCAACTCAGACTTGACTGTGCCCACTCATCTATGTTACCCATCTGTTTAAATGTACATTTTCTTGTTTTGCCGTTCGCTGTCATTGTTATCGCCTGCACAGCCATCCACTACGCAGCCAATCAGGACTCAAAGAGTTCGCGGATGGATGAGCAGAAAGGGTGTTTTTTGAGTGAGCGTGTCAGTCTGAATGTGTGGAGATTTTCCTCTAAGGGTTATTGGCAGAAGGGAATCATAGTGGTGCTGTCACATTAGCTGCTGCGTCTCCAGCTCTCTCTGCTCACTCACAACCTCAAACTTTGTCTCCAGAGATCAGTGTTTTCTCTGCAGCGTGTGTGACTTCGACAGCGAATAAGCTTTGTTCTGTTGACTGGATCTTCTAGCCGCCCTGATTGGTGTGCGGGCTCCAGTGCCTATAGCCACATGTCAGTGGTTCAGCTCACACATCCACCGTTCTGCACCAGCAGCATCTGACAGGACCCCCTCCCGTCTCTTTCCCTCGCCTCCTCTTGAGTACTTCTATCTGTCTCTTGCTGTGGGCCAGACGTTTGTATTGTTGTCTACAGTTTATTCTCCTGCTACCCATCGCCCAACTGTTCACTCCGGTGCAGACGACGCTCGACAGATGGCAGGTTGATGCACAAAACCATACATTTTACCCAAAACACAAATGCAATTGTAATGCTGAATAACAGAGACACGACTCATCCAAAACGTTCTCACGCTGACTGCGGCAAGAGTTCGACTTCCCCTTTGAGACAGTAGTGCCTCATTATTCCCACCAAGCACTAAGAAAGACAAACCACATCTGCTCGGATCAAATGAGCGATCGGGCCCGTGACAGAGGACTCTGCAATGTGACAGACACGTAATTGTTTCATCACGGCCTGTGGTCTTTTCCACTGAGTCAGCGCCAAAGCAGTGGGAATAATGGACACTTTATTGTACCAGGCTTGATGCAGGAATAATGGCGTATTTGTCCGGATGCCTGCCTCTGCAGTGCATGTGTTTCATAATCAAGCTTGAACAATTACTGTGTGATTGTGTGTTTGTGTGTTAACTGTGATGTTTTTCCCGCTTTGATGTCTGAGTCGGGGCGCAGGTGTGTGTGGAGTGGTTGGTGTCGCCGTCTGGCCAGAGAGTTTTAGCTTGAGCCCCATCTACAAGCCGAGCCAGCTGTGAGGAGACTCTGCAGGGATGTAAATATGTTGACAGCTCCGTGTGTTGCAATGTCATTTTAAGCACACTATTACAAACCACTAGTGATGCAGTTCTTAGCAAAGCATTACATCTGGTTTCACAACCACAGGTTACCCAGCTTCATGTCCAACATGCATCATTTCTTGCTTATTTCTGCTCTGTGGTGGATGTTCTTCGGCTTTTATCAGACGACAAAACAACAAGATAAAGTTCAGAATAGTTTAGATTAGATCAGCTTTCCTGACCACTTCAGTGGAAGTGTTACAACAGAAGTACATAAAGGTACGTACACAACACGTAGCACAACATACCACTAAAAAAAACATTCAAATATACATCATCCAAGTGTGAAAATGAGCCTGTAGAAGCAAATAGGTGATGTAAATATACATGAGGTGGTAGCAAATGTTCCCTGATGCAGTCATTATGTGTATAGCGCCTGAATGGTACAAGGAATAAAAGACTTCTTATATATGTTCCGGCTGGGCCCTCTGAATCGACGGCCAGGTGGGAGCAGCTCTGAGTGTAGGCGCTGTGATATATCAGCACTTATCTGTTCCGCCTTTCAACTTAGAGCGCTGTCAAATATATTTCGGAGTTATTTTTCTGACTTGCCAGTCACCGTTCCTGCAATATTGACAGTCGTGGGGAGCTTGTTTTTTGCTCTTGGCAAGTTTCTTGATAAGGTGTTGGCTCACAACAGAGCAAAGCATCAGACAGAATATAAATAATCAGCCTATCTTTGTAAAGCCAAGAAGATCACCTATGTGTGTTTATTAATATCTCCAGACACCCCCCAAAGACTCATTTAACCAACTGGATGAGAAAATATTCTGTCAGCTGCATGACAAAGATTTTTAACCTCCTCTAAATCGAGTTTGACCTGTGAACTGTTTCCTGTCCAGGTACAGCAACATGAATTGATGCGCCTGCCTGACGTGAAGAACATGAACAAAGTTAAACAAAGATTGTCATTAACATTTACACCAAATATAAGACAATACATAATCTCATATCATGATAAGGATGTAATATCAGTATAATGCCCAGCTCCACTTTGAATTGTGTCTTATTTATGTGTGAAAATATTTTCTTTAAAAAACTGGCTCTGTGACAAGGAAGTGACTGTGGACATTAGAGGAACAAACTGTGGCTAATGATTCATTACATTTTCACACTCAACCCATCAGTGAGGCGTCATGCTATTTATGGAAGTAGTCTTTGTTACATATCTCTTACTCATTTAGCCTTTAATGTAACACTTGATTACTTTTATTTGGCTGACATTTTTGTCCAAAGCAACTAACAGTGTCCAAAAATTTAGCTTGCTATAATTCGTCACCCTGTACGTCTCTGCCTGGTTCCACTTGTTGATATGCGCGCCGACTGGCCCCGAAGGTCTCGGCTGTTTGTTTGGTAAAGAGCATTATTAGCAAGTAATTGCTGTGCCAGTCTGCAAGTGGAAAGCGTATTGATTGTTGCAAATGCTGGTCTCACAGCAAAGCAAAGCAAAGCGCTGTGTGGTGGGGGAAAAAAAAAAATGCAGGGCGGTAACCACAGTTAACGCTGGAAGCAAGAAGACTTAACATGAAGCTGCTTAACACTAGCATTAAGTGGAAACCTCTCCTGAGACAAATATGTGTTGTTTGAGGTTATGTCAGGATCTTTAGCTTTGGTCATTCGGCTCATTCCACATGTTGGTTATTACAGTAACATGAGCGGCAGCACGACACAAACAGGGTCTCGTATCCCAGATTAACGCACTTCACATGTGCTTTGACGTGCTGCCGTTGTTGTCGTTGTGGCACATGTGATCACAGTGAAACAATGCACAATCTTGTAGCCAACCAGTAGGAAGTAGACTTTCAAAGCGATGTTATTTGGAGTGCATTAATTGAGCCAATCTTGTGCTATCAGTATAAACACACTCCCTCGTGGTGCAGCCAGCTAGCCAACAAGTCAGTGTGTTAGAAGTCTTAAGTGCACTGATGCCTGTATGGGCCCGAGGTTTCAGACTATATCAGATCCCAGACAGGCTATCAGATGAACTCTTTTTACAGGATGCGGAGACAAAGCACACTGAGTGCAGCCCAGACACACTCCGAATCCATTACTCTACTCCGCTCTCCCAGGTACTTACTCCTAACTGAGTTTCTATTGAACCTTATCCTTACACGGCGCACCCAGATCTCAGACTGTGCTGATAGGAGTTTGGCCTGATGGCACGAATTCCGAAATAGTAACTGTACGCTGCCAGCCAGCTGGGTGTTCAAGATGATAACTATCTAAATGTAACAGATAACTCAGCGACACTGACTGCAGAAAGTCAAAAAGTCTTAGACTGTAGAAGTCATTACATAATTGTCACGGCCACCCGCTTCATTAATCCATTTATTCATCCATTGTTATTTATGTGTGACATATTTCAGACCCATAAATCATCTGTCTAAGATTGGGAAATTTATGAAACCTGCTATTTATCGGTGTTGGTGAAACTCCAGCCAATAAATCAAGCTGGTAATATAAAACCAGATTGCTTTTATTGACTTAAAAAGTGCAACACTTCCAATCCCACGTACATGAGGTGACGGATTGCACCTCGAAAGTCTGTTTGCAGTCCACAAAAAAAAAAAACACTGACAAGAAGAAAGAAAAGAAGAAAATGAGGAATAGAAAATACAAAAATGAGGAATTGTCAGTTATCTTATCACCACAAGGACATTATAAACAGGTAATTATTGGTTATTTGTCCAATTCCATATTCCTCCATAAAACCTACCTCTGCAGGGGCGCACTTAAATAATACGTACCTTTATTCTAACCTGCAACATCTGAATGTTATCCAAGTCATAATTTTGGTTCAACACGATCGTGAGAAAAGGATTAAAATTGAGTAGTCTTACTGTGTTGCATAAGTGTTTTTGCTGTCATTCTTGCTCAGCTCCAGACTTCAAGCTGCTGTTGTTATTTCAGCTTGTGCATTAGACATCTTAGGGTCACTGCCAAAAAACAAAGTCAGCACATCTGGCTGAGCTGGAATCAGAAGGCATACTGATGAAGAAAGTGAAGACAAGAAACATGTTTTTTGATTTCACCTCTTTGTCAAAAAAAACAAACAAAAAAAAAAAACAATAAAGGATCTGCAATTTCCCAGGCTTGAGTGTCGGACGAGGGGACTTCATTTAATTTCACCCCCTCCTCTCTCGAAGTATGCCACTTGGTGAAAAACACCACAGGGTTCAGGATAATCACAAGAGACACATTCATTCATTAAAAAAAAACCACAAATGGATGTTGGAGCTGCCGGTGCTCCATTAATTATGTGTTTCTGTCGCGTCACATGCACTGATTCACATATTACTTTGCCAAACTTCCCTTGAAACTTGTCCACCGTTCTAATGGAAGTTATTTTCCTACAGAAATACAAATCTGTGCATCTATTTGTCCGTGTTTTGTAAGGTTTTATAGCTTCAGTATGGATCACAACATCCCCTATAATTCTGACAATGTCTTTGCAAAGGCTGTTCTATACAGCATGACCTTTTCAATTATGTACTTTCACTCCAGGGCTTCATATCGCCCCTGCCTGTGTGTAGGAGTCACTGGAAGTTTGCGAACTATCACAACTACAGCTTGTGTGACTTCCACATAGTGTCTGAAATATTCAGGTGGCCCCGAATGAAGCCCAGAGGACGACGAGGGCTAGACTGATTGGTGGCCAAGAGAGGGGAAGGAGGGGGGAGAGATAAACAGAAGAGTGAAAGAAGAAGAGTCTGGGAGGGGAAAGATTTGTTCCAAAGAATCGTCCCAACATAAACCATCCCACTGCCACCTGAGGTAAACACAGAACAAGAGAAGGATTGGGACGGGAGAGAAATGGAGGCAGGGTAACGGAGGATTGTCAAGGACAACGAAGGACGTTTGCTGAGAATAGACGACGTTGGGGGAAGGGAGAGGGACGAGATGAGGACAGCGGGCTTTTTAATACCAGTTATTATTTGCAGGGGCTGACATGAACGGTGCGATACAGAAGTTATGAGCGGATTTCACACGCCAGACAGTCTTTCTTCGTCATTGTTACAAAGTGGCCGACAATAGGCTGTAAATTACACGTTACAGTACAATTTAATACAGTGCCACACAGATGACAGGCAGCATTATTATTCATCAATTCTTACCCAGTCTCCCACCATCTCCACTGACACTAATGTTCTAATATGATATGCTGAGAGAAAAAGAAAATCATAATAGAAGAATAATAGATGCATCCCTCCCTCTGCAGCTATTTCTCTTCACAACATGCAGAATATTACTCCTCGGGATCTTGCTCTTGGCAGGCTGCTCTGGCTGCATGTTTCAGTGCATTTTCACAGGAAAAATACCGACACGCTTCGTATTAGTTGTGACTAATTATTAGGAATGTGTTTGCTACCGGTTCGATAGTATTTGGAGCATTTCGAGGTCCGTTTCCGAGGCACCGTGCAGGTTTTTGGGACTGTGAATAAGTTCCCTATCCCCCTCCTGTGTCTAACACCACATCCCACTAGAAAACCCCTGTTTCCCCTCCTCTCCGCTTCCTTGACTCGCTCTCTGTTCTGCCCGGTACCCAGTCAGCCAATCACAAAGCAGAGCTAGGTGCAAACACACTTCCCCTGCAGCTGTGCTTTGGAAAAGGCTAGAAGCTCCTCAAACTGGATCCTCGTATGCAA
This sequence comes from Acanthopagrus latus, assembly GCF_904848185.1. NCBI lineage: Eukaryota > Metazoa > Chordata > Actinopteri > Spariformes > Sparidae > Acanthopagrus > Acanthopagrus latus. The sequence goes on along the minus strand of NC_051050.1, from coordinate 22,312,305 downwards.
AGCAATCCTTGAGCTCTTCGCACATGTTATTTTTCTTCCCCTTTTTGTTCAAGAGGATGAAATGTGCCTTGTATGCATGTGCGAGATCAAAAGGAGAGCGAGCCCCGATCATTATCCACTTCACATTGGACAGTGGATTTGACAACAAAGCCGGCTGGCTGTATAAAGGGCTGCATGCGGTTGCTAATCTGTCATTACGGGTGCTGCATTTTTCCTGGAATGCTCTTCTTTCAGTCCACAGAAGGGATGTACAGTACACACACACACACACACACACACAGGCTTACTCACATACATGGGATTAGTTTGTAAGCCGTCCATAGAGGGCACTATTAACAGAATACTCTCACTCATTACACTAGCAATTGACCCTCTGTCTTCCTCGTCCTGCCAGTGTCTGAGTGTCAGGGGCTGATGTTTGTGCAGCCCGCCTGTCCCTGCGAACATCCCTCGCTGGTGTATTCAGCTTTTCATCCTCTTAGCACTGTGAGGCTGACTGGGACACGGCGTTGGGCTGATGGTTCATAGAAGCACAACAGCACCCAGGGCGTCCGACTCTTTATATTCAACTTGAGTTTGCTATACACAAGACTTGGCCACCTGGCAAATTGGTACTCCAAACACATCGGGGGCAGAATATCACCAGAAGGTTGTTAAGTTAGTTTCTTTTCAATTAAGTTAAGTTACTAACTTAGCAGACCTATTAACACTGCCAGTAAAGTTATACAACTAGCTATTTGTTTAGTCTAGAAGAGGCGGTTGTGAGTCTGGCATCAAACTTCATCCCCGTACTCATGAGGAGCTGTCGCCAGCGGTGGAAAGCAGCGCACGTTAACTCGTGTTTTGCTTCTGTTTTCGTCATCTTTTCCTGCTGGGCGTGCAGGGTTCGAATACACCCTCAGGGCAGCTCCACTTACTTAACTTCTCATGTTGAACTAATGGTAGTTTTTGCATAGCCGGATGTCCTCGGGCATTTGTGTGTGCAGGAGAAAGACGTGTTGTTACAGACTAGGTTTGGGTTAGGGTAACTTATAGTTGCCAGTGTTTAGGTTGCTAGCTAAGAGGTTTTGAAAAATGAAAGAGGCAAGAACAAAAGAAGAAGGGGGATGCTTGCTTAGATAGTTGCCCAAAGTTCATGTCAACAGTCAGACGAGACTGAGGGTTGACTGGATGATACAGTGACACACTATCAGGGTTCACAGTGCTATGACAAGACAGGGTGGGTTATAGCTAGCTGGTTGGCATGCTAACTTCAGTAGATTTCTCTGCAACGCAATATATAAACATCTTTGACATGTCATAAGTGTTACTACTTCACATTGTGTTCATAAGTTAATTGTTGAATGTTTGAACTGAACCTTTAAGTCTTGACCTCATGATATGATGGAGAATAACACGGCTGACCTCAAAATCACTGGCTGTTGAACCTCAGCAGAGATCATCTTACAAATGCACTGAATGGAGCCACATTTGCTCTTTCCTGTTGACATCAAACACACGAGAAAAAAAAACAGCAGAGAGCCGTTCACTGCGTCTCCTAATACTCTCTGGCTAAATAATGGCCATGAATAGAGCTTCAGGGCTCGCTTTGTCAGTGTATTGAACTTTCTAAAGTGCACTCTGAGCTCCTCTCATAATGCAATGGAGAAGAGTTGACCGGGTTATGAGTTTGTGCGCTGCGTGTTTTGTAAAATGGAGCTCCACAAAACAGATAGCAAAGTGGTTTATCACCGCGAATCATTATCACATCACGGAAATGATCTAAGTCTGACCATTAATGATAATCAATGATGTGAATTACCTCCTATTTATAGTGGATCCACTGCAGCAGTCTGCAGCGCAGCTTGACTCAAATCTTTTGTGCATTTTCATCCGTTCATCGATGTTTGAAGCTGTAAATGAGAGGTCGTGAAGCATCCATTAGCAAGTGAGTTTAGAAGTGGGTGCATGAACATGTGTTGCTATAGTGTGCAAGCCTGTCACTCTGAGGACTCGCCGACTTTGAGGCGAGTGGAGCATCTCGTCATCCTCACACTCTCTCGCTTCACACTCACCACGAAACGCTCGCTGATACGCGCGGTACATATGCTCCCGCTCTCTCACTTCCTCTCCTCAAGACTCTGCACCGTGACTCAATTCTCTTCCCTTTTTTTTTTTCCACTCTTAGATCTCATCTGATGCCAAGGCTGAAGGAGTCTCGCTCCCATGAGTCATTGCTCAGCCCCAGTAGCGCTGTGGAAGCACTGGACTTAAGTATGGAGGACGAGGTTGTCATCAAGCCTGTTCACAGCAGCATCCTCGGGCAGGACTACTGCTTTGAGGTACATGTACAGTACATGAACACACGTGTATGTATTATTCTGTCTCCACAGGTCTTTGAAACATTCCCGTGCTTAATTAAAGCGTCTTTTGACGGACATACCTCTGTTGGTTTAAAGTAGGAGTAATTTCAGGTATCCAAGGCTTTATAACTAAAGGTCATGTTCTGCATATACAATTTTGGTAAGTGGCATTTGGAGCACTTCCAAATCATCTGTAGAAAAAAAAAATGTGCATAAATTAGACATTTTCTATGTTCAAGCTGCACCCAGGATGCATTTCGGTGGGAAAAATGTCAAATCACTGTGCTTAAAGAAATATTATGTAACCTTTTTACTTTAAATTACAGCTTGTGTCTTGTGTTCAGGTGTCTCTGTCTCAGCCACTCCGCCCCTCCGTCACTTGTTATGTAACTTCAGTGAGAGGGCAGGATCACTACATGTTTACTTCAACATGCAAGTTTTCATCACATAGTAATCAGTTATGTGCCCCTCAAGGCGACGAAAACAAGTTAGCCTCTCTCAGCTTCATGTTTTGATCTGCTCTCACTGCTCTCTTTAATTTTCTGCGACAAAGCTCAGATAAACCACCTACGACCAGGAGACAGATGAAGTTAGCGACTAGCTGGCAAACAGTGTGAGGCATTAAGCTGAGAAAGAACAATTTACGACACCCAGAAATCGGTGAAGATCCAGACGGAGCCACCCATCAATCGGGTGACATGACATCAAGCTATTATTAGTTTTGCTCCATGTCTATTAGATGTGTACGGAACAGCTTAGCTAATACATGTCGATGCAATGTTTACAGCTCGCTCGGCAGCCGCCGTCAAGTTCTTTTGTGTGTCAGATTTTGGGCAGATGCTAAAGATTACGCTCTAGAAGTCAGATTCTGGGTCAGTTGTAGCTTCGCCTTATGTTTCAGCTTAATGGTTAAAAGCTTTTGTATTATGTTAGAACTTCAGGGCAGATGTACTGAAAAGGATTTACATGTAAAATATTGATAATCGCAAATGTTTTTTGTCTCTAAAAGGGGATGTTGTAGCATCGTGAAGGTACAGAATGGACTGTCGCTCCAGCTGTACCTCATTGGGTACCAATTCCGTACCTTTTTCAGTGGGAACATTTTTTTCCACCAAGAGAAAAGGGTACATTTTTGTCACAGGGGGTGCAGGAATGTTCTTTCAGAGATAGAGACAAGAAGGTGCAAAAATGCTTCAATATTTAAAAAGGTACAGTGTTCTTTCCCTGCCCGGGAACAGCTGGAGTAACGAAGCGTTTGTGATCTTTAAGGTCCTTTAAGTACTCCTGTACTTTTATTTCTGTGTGTCAATGAAGCTGTTTCCCAGTTGCAACAACAAACCATATTGAGTTTGGTAGAGCTCCAATTTAAAAATTTTCTCCTGATTTCTTTTCTCGGCTGGTTTAATAAAATAAAATGGAATAAAGCCCATCACAGTCATTCAAACACCAAACAGCTGAAATGTAAATGAACGGCATGGAATCAGCGGCTCCTCTCACTTCACATCTCATCCTGATTCACTGCTGATGGCCAATTATCGCCAGAGGTTCAGACATGTATCAAAGGTTACATCCTTATGATCATCGGTGGGCTGGAGTAATTTCCAGCAAGCTTCTAATTGCCGTAAGATTCACATGTGCATGATATGTGTTGGCAAAGCTGTAGCGTTGGCTCGGGAGCCTTCGAGAGGAATTAATGAATACTTTCTACCCTGCAGTGTGTACCGTCCAGACCTGAAATCTCCACTAAGCTTTATTATCCTGCTCATTACATCATTCTGTTAATTTTTTTTTCCTGTCCTCTCTGTCCCACTGTGCATTTTTTAATCATCCATTTATCACCCAGCCTGCCGAGCGATCATCTGTCACCTCTGTCCATTCACACATTTCAGTCATTTCAGTCCCCACGTATCCACCGGTGTGTATGTGTGCGTATGCCTGATAAGCTTCTGTGCTGTCAGAGACAAAGTGGTATTTATGAACTAAGTTTAGTAAAAATGTCAGTTCCACTTACTTCCCGTCACTGTTATGCATGAGTTTTTGATCATTAAAGCATTTGTTATCTCTCTCTCTCTCTCTGCGGTAGGTCACCACCTCCACAGGAAGCAAATGTTTTTCCTGCCGTTCATCAGCCGAGAGAGACAAATGGATGGAGAATCTGAGGCGAGCGGTACAGCCCAACAAGGTAAGAATGTAAACAAGCAGTAGGTGGGACGAGACGGAGTGCCGTAATCAACAATTAGAAGTTCGTGTCCCAATTCCAAACCACACTGCTTCGCAACACCGATGAGTGTATGTGCATAGTTGACGGTGTTGACATCCCGCTTCAGCTGTATGTAACTCAGACATAAATGCAATCTTAAATGACGACACCCTGCTGTTATCTTCCTGCAAGTGTAGAGGACAAAAAGGTTGCATGGAGGAACCTCCTAAAGCGTTATCCTCATCGAGCGCTGATGCCATCTGTACCCACAAACACAGCTGCGGCAGACGGAGAGAAGCAAACATATCACGCCAGGAAAATAGTTCTTTATCTCGCAGCATCATTACTCCTTCATCTGTCATTATTTAGCAAATTACTCACTAATTAGAACTTCGGAAGTAAAAAAAAAAAAAAGTTCCCCAGTAGCTCTTTTGGCAAGGTTGTGTTATTTTTGTGTCTCGTTTTTTAATTATTCTGTGATTTGGAGAGATTAGATGCAGTGTCATGTTCTTTGGCAAACATAGAAACTGGAAACAGATACTGAAATTATTTGGAATCAAATAAGGAATTCTCCAGAGTTCTACTCAATAGATTAAACAGATTTCACTTAAACTGCGAGCACTAGTACTGCTGACTGCGCCGCTACTCACAGACTAGGACAGACTTACCATCTAACATGAGGTGTCCACTACAGCAGACAGACATTTGAAAGCCCCGTTTAGCCATTTTTGTTTGAGTAGCGTCTTCACAATCACCTGGTGACAGATCTCCAAAGCCCCCGTCCAGGATTTAATGATTATCATTGTGTCTCTCGGCATCGTAAATTAAAACTGTCAGAAGAAAGACAAGATGCACCAAATACCTCAGACTAGTCATAGCCGGGCATATTGTAGTACTACATGACTGCCCCATCATGTCTACCCTGGTCCAAAATGGCAGTCAACATAAGACAGGGCCTCCTTCCGGCTTGTAAACAGTAGCTCTGTGCCACTGTGTGTTACTCTGGGGATGAAGTGTCTGAACATCTGAATCCATGGCCGTTGGAAAGTCAGATCTCTTCTGCTGGCGATCTCACAGAAGATGTAATCAGTGGTGAATCTTTCGGATCAGGTGCCGTAGGGGATTCGTCATCTCCTGGACGTTTCCTGAGAGATCTATGGCACGGTCGATATTTGGTTTCTATTGCAACTCCAGAACTGTTTTTTTTTAATAAGCCTGCTGCAAATTCCCTGGGTATCTGACCGTGCTCTGTCCGGTCTTTTAGACCCTTGATCCTCAGATTCTGCCGCTTTATATGTCCTTCCAGGTCCAGGCATTTACCGTCCAGTGGGATGTTTCACCTGCGCTTCCAAATCTGCAACACTGTGTGTTGTGCGTGATGCTGACTGCTTCGGTCCATTCAGTGTCTCAGCCTGTGACTCAGCTTGGGTCTTAAGTGTTGTGATACTCGCAACGTCCGCAATCTTTTCATCTATCTTGTCACAAATGTCAGTTTTCATCGTATATAACTCAGACTGTAGAGACGCTATTGCGGTTAACACGGCATTTTCATTCAGGTTGGATGCGTCGTCTCCCTCAGGTTAGGCTGCGACTCCACCTGGGCCTTCTTCAACAAGATCACTCATTTTCATAATCTGCCTTCTCACGCACATCTGACATTAAAGCTTTGTGAAATAAAAGTGTCCTTATTTTGTTGAAAATGAAGTTTCAAATCGAAATCAATGAGAGCTGTGGCGAGGCGCGTCCTATCTGCTCATTTCTCCCCCTAGAAGCAGATTCTCATATCGTAAAAATGTACAATAACAAAAGAAATATAAAATACGTTTAATCACTTTCAACCCTCACCTGTCTGTTGACCCACGCATCTCCTAATGTTCAACAGATTAGTCTTTATAACCTTCCTAATGCACAAAGATTAGATGAGATGTTTTCCAAAGCTCAGAAACACGTCATAGTAAGATGAATTTAATAATGAGAGCCCCAAAAACATAAAAGAAATGAACACAAATTTGTTGCATGCGAAAAGCATCAAGATGCTGTTTTAACATTCTTAAGCGGAGCTACTAGTATTTCAAATGTCCTCATGATGATGAGAGACTCCAGTATTTCTCTATAATAATGTAATTATTAGCTCCTCTATTCTTCTCATCATCTTCAGCGGTAGTTTTCAAGGCAATCAGAATAATGGGCCAAAAATATGCCCCTCTCCTGGCAAAATCAATTGATGACATAAGAATGGGTGAGCACTATGTGAAATAAGTAGGAGTGAGATTTCTTTTGCCTCTTTAAAGACCGTGAACGCAGGAGAGAAAAGGATTTTAAATTGCCTCTATGAAATAATTGAAGCACTGTCTGAAATGTTTTGGCCATTTACAAAGGAGAGGCTTCAAAATCGAGGCTGGAGGCAGATTCTCATTTGACTGTTACTGGATCATTCAGGCATTTATTGATCAATTGAGAAGTCCAGTTTGTTGGTTTTGATTTAGGTTGCTTGCTTTCATCCAGTGCATGTCCTCCCACTAAAAATATCAATTTATTTTTTTTTCCAAAAGTTTCCAGTGGTGATGTTGTTGTCAAAATATGTTTTCGAAGGCCCTCACTAAACCACCTCCTATCATCTTATCTTGTCTCAAGGACAACAGCCGGCGGGTGGAGAACATGCTGAAGCTGTGGATCATCGAGGCTAAGGACCTGCCGGCCAAAAAGAAATACTTCTGCGAGCTCTGTCTGGATGACTCACTCTACGCCCGCACCACCTGTAAACTCAAGACTGACAATGTGTTCTGGGGAGAGCACTTTGAGTTCAATAACCTGCCTGCTGTCAAGAGCATCACGGCCCACCTTTACAAAGACACGGACAAGAAGAAAAAGAAAGATAAAAACAATTACATCGGACTCGTCAATATCCCCGTCGCTGCTGTTACCGGTCGACAGTTCATGGAGAAGTGGTACCCAGTCAGCACGCCCAACCCCACCAAGGGCAAGACGTCTGGGCCCATGATCAGAATCAAAGCTCGCTATCAGAGTATGAACATCCTTCCCATGGAGATGTACAAAGAGTTTGCCGAGTACACCACCAATAACTACATGCTGCTATGCTCGGTGCTCGAGCCCGGGATCAGCGTCAAGAACAAAGAGGAGATGGCGTGTGCGCTGGTCCACATCCTACAGAGCACTGGGAAGGCCAAGGTTAGTACCTATAACACCATTTATCTATTTTTTTTTTTCCACCCCCCCCCTCATTTGTACTCTCCACGAGGAGATAATGGATAACAAAACCAGAATATCAGTCCATTATCTCGCCACGAGGTCCTGACAAGCCATTATGAAGCACACAGAGGTTAACTGTTCGGCCGCTGCCTGCTCATCTCGTGAACTATTGACCCCCTGCTGCTGTAACACAGAGCAGACAAAGACCAGACAGACAGGTGATTTCCTCCTGCCGCACCAGCCTGTATTGCATTTTTAACTCAAGCTAATCCCTTACATGTATCCCCTGCAGCGCTTCACGGCATACCGATGCAGGACAGAAGCACAATATATCCTCCGCTGTCTGCAGAACCGCAAGCACGCGGAGATTAGTCCACCACAGTAGGAGCTAAGTCTTCCATGACAGTCTCCCACTCATCCGTAACAGCAGTATTTTAGTTTATCTGACAGTACAGGGTTTGTCTTCGAAACAAACGTTGGCATTTTGACCCTGCACGATGACATACGAGGGGGCAGAGCCAGCTTTTTGGCTGATGATGAAAGGAGGATGGAAAGATGCTGAGAAGTAAATGAATCAGTAAATGTTCACAGCTTCCTTGAAAATGTTGCGCTTTTCTCTATTTTATTTCATTTTGAATCGAATCTTTGGCTTTTCGTCTGTTAGCCGGACTAAACAAGACGTTCAAAGATGCCAAATTGAGTTCTAGAAAAGTGTCCCGAGAATTTTAAACTTTTTTTTTTCATATTTTATAAACCACACTATTAACTGAATGGCACTTAGTAGAGTTCACAGCTCTGATCAGACCAACCCATGTTGTACTCACTCACAGATACCAGCCACCAAAATACACCAGGTTTGTTACATTAAGATCCATGCTGGATTCCCTGAGATATAAACAAAACCTCCAAAAAAAACATTTCTCACGATGTTTATTGTTTGTTGTTTCGGGGCCTTTTTTTTTGTGGCTTTACTAGACAGGACAGCAGAGAGAAGACAGGAAATGGGATGAGAGAGACCCGGGGGGGGGTGACACAGGTCAGACTTGAACCCAGGACCACTGCTGAGAGGACACAGCCTCTGTTCAAACTGAGACACTGCCGCGCTCCCCCTATCTTGAAAATGTTGCTTCATCAACCAACAAACCTTAAAGGTGTCTGTTGTGGGTCGAGACACGTCCTCCATCCAGATTTCATAGAAAACCATCCTGGTGCTTTTCCGTGATCCTGCTGACGAACCAACTAACCAACAAACGAACTGGCAGGGGTGAAAACCTGACCTTCTTAGAGGCGTAATTATTCGCGAAAACTTTTTTTTTTTTTACTATAGAAACAGGCGTCTTGATGCGTCTCTAATGTCTAAAATAACTGTCTCCCTTTCGAGGAGTTCTGCTTCAGGCTGCTTTCTTCACTGCAGACGAACTCCTCCTTCGTCTTTTTTTTTTTTTTTTCCTGCCTCGTCAGTTGCACAGAGACAACTTCTGCCTCAGTTTAGTTTTCTTGACAGTATCTCATCAGCGGAGCTTTGAAACTTTCTTTGACTTTATCACGGCTCAGCGGGATGATGAATGATCAGCGCTTAAGAAGTGATGTCTATCCGCACTGTACCGCCAGTCTGCGGTTTAGGGACTGATAGCTGCTGATTGATGGGAGAGAAGGCATCTACGGGTCCCCGGAGAGACAGACACATCCTTAATTACTTTCAATTAATCCCCCACCTTCCGAGCAAAGCACTAAAAGTTTTACTTCTCTCTCACCCCTCGGTCTTCTTCCCCGGCTGGTTTCCTGCCAGCTGTGGATGTGCTGCTTGTAAAAACGGTGTCGGAGATGCTATTTTCAGGGTTGCTCATCGTTAGAGAGAGAGACCCTTAAATCATTTCCAAGATTAAAGATTGTAATTGAAACTTTGTCAGGACGTAAATAGTCAAAGAGAAACTTGACATGAACGGGAGAATTAACGCAATACGCCATCAAACGTCATCGTCAGTGCTGTTTGCGACCACAGCTTCTCTTTTTTGAGAAGACTTTCATCATTCCGAACATTGTGATGTGATCTGACATATTTAGGCAACACACACGCATGCCCACACTTAACACACACACACACTCCAGTGCATGTTGTTCCTCTGGCACAGACAAACCACTTCTCATAAAATATTCCCCAGGCCTAATCAGGATATCCTCCGCTGCTGCGTAGATGCTCACGCATATCTTGGCCAACGTCGCATGGGTTGTTTTTTTCATTTCCAATCCAATGTGAAGTACATTTTTCCCTTGCTAACATGGCGAGTTATATTTGGGAATCGAGCAATTTAGAGCAACTCTGGAAAATCCTGTAAGCCTGGTTTTATTGTTTTTCTGCAAATGTTTAATCGAGCCTTAGGTTGTTTTATTGTGTCCAACTATCCAGGCTCAAGACAAAATCCATGAGTCAGTGTCTGATTCTGTCAGCACCACAGTAGATTTCTACAGTTCAAACACAGGGAGAGAGAGAGAGAGAGATGTTGCTTATGCATAAGGGAGTCACCCTCTGTTACACCCAGCAGAGGTGAACGGGAGGTGAACATTTCCATTTTTGCAGATGCACCGCTAACTCTCTGTAGCATTGAAGCTGCGCTGATGTGCGTCGCGTTTAATCAGCCGGCGCAGGTGGGAAACGGCTTCTAATTGCAGCTGGCTATTGTTACGAGACGCAGACCGCAGGTTGTAACGGGGCATCAGTATGCAACACCTCTGCACGTCTGTTTCTCCCTGTGTCATTTCATCACACGTCGCCGAATAATTATACCCCGAATATTCTGCTCCGGTGCACACTCGCTGCCTCTCTCTCCCTTGTTCTCCTCCTGCTTTTCCATCTTTGTCTTCCTTCATCTCGCGTTCGCGCTTCATTGCGTCTCGGGGCCAAAGCTCTCTGGAGAGATGTCATTACTGATGCCGTATTGATGTCTGGATGCATTGGTGAGCACGGCGGCCACGCCCTGCGTCGCTGCACAGATGCCGACTCCATGCGCACACTCCTACGTATGATCACCGTAGCAGGTGGTTGCAGGTAATTTGTTCAGTTTTATGCGAGTGGAAGGGGCCCTGCAGTCATTTTAGGTCGATGTTGAGGTCAGAGCTGTGGGTTGAAGCATTAATGAATGAATAGATGGTCTACTTTTTATGTTAAGTAATTTTACTTTAGCAGAAGTAGTAAATTCCTGAATGAACATTAGAGCTGTGGTGATTAACGATAGCTAACAAAGTCCAGTCCAGTACCATTTTTTAAATGTTTCAGACACAATCACGATCGTACCTCAATCTTACAGTTGATTATCACCTTATTTTTATATTTGCAATGTAACCTGCATATTCTTAGTCCCTTGTCACAGCTATCTCCCTTTTTCGAGACAGCGCAACTGAACAATCAGGAGCATCGTTCGACTTACACATTTCAATCATCTGATCCACCTCGTCTATTTAGTGTTTTGTACATAACACTTAATGACAAGACTTAAAAGCATGTAAGTCTCATTTTGAAGAATTCCACTCGAAAAACATTGCTGCTGAGTTTCTCATGCTGTTAGGTCACGACAGCAGTCCGAGGCCTCCCCTGTGGGCTGCACCGTTACATCCATACACCCAAACAGCACCACTGGAAGCTCCACAGCGAAAAATAACAATCCCTCCTCTGTGTTGCCTGGAGAAGTTGAGCTTCCTCTCATCTGAAAATATCCACTCCTGGCATGAATCCTCTGCGTTATTGATCTTGTCTTGTCGACGCCTCGGCCCTTGGGAAGATGATGTTCTAATTTTGTTGCCGCTCCGCTCAGCCGCGCCCGACTGTTGGAAGGGACGATAAGGAGGATTTATCCTTATGATAACTGGCCGGAGGAGGGGTGGTGCTCTGGTTATTATGCCATTACGTTTTTATGTAAATGCTCCTGGAGGTAAACTAACAGCCCTGCTTAAGAGGGCGAAAAATGTCTGAGTCTCTCCACCTCTTCATCGTCGGTGGTGAACTGTCGTAGCACGGCTCCGGTTATGTCAGGCACTGGCATCTCATTAATGCATTCAGCGCTGTCATCAGTGGGCAGCGATGCTCATCGCCGCAGCTGTGTCACAAAGGCACAGTTTGCCGTTCGTACATAATACGGTGTGACAAATGATTTACTAACGTGACATGAAGGGCTCTGGTAGTTCTCTATTCCTCTGGGCTTTGAATTCATCAGATTTTCCCCCCAGAGAAGGCCGGCGCTAGCGTGCTAGCCGCTTGTCAACTCCCTCCCCCTCCCGTTAACAGTCAAGTCATGGGCACTGCTTTTGATATTGACAATAACAGGTAATTATTTATTAAAGCTGCTTGTGTAATCTTTGCTTCCAGATGTGGCTCTGCCTCGCCTGGAGACGCTTTAATAGCTTTAATCTTATCTTTTGACTGTATGATGAGGTGAGATGGGTGTCGGAGGAGACAGGCCAACTGTAGGAGGAGAATAAGGGGGACGTTGAGAACAGGAGATGTTAGCTAATCATGAAGTCATAGATCCACAGTACAATAAGGCTCCAGACAGAACAGGAAATAAACAGCAAGAACATCAATACACTTCCTCTCCTCATCGTCTCTCCTGTAACATTTGCACTACAAAGGCAGCGCATCGCATCCTCCGTCTGTTTAATAACTCCAGCGTCATGCTTGTATTGACTGTATATCCTGGCAGTGATGGAGAAGAGTTGAAAAGATCCAGAGTGGCAAAGAGAAAGATGAAAGCACCGACGAGTGGGGAAGAGAAAAAGAAGGGAAAGAGCTAGAGCGTTTAGAGAGATGTAGTTTCAGCTCGCAGCAACACGGCAGCCGACTGTGGAGCCAAACAGCAGCGGAGAAACATCAGTGATGCTCACCACATCGATCTGGAAGCCTCCCGACGTCTCTGTTGGCGCTCAGATTACACAGACTCTGTCTCGCACCCTCCCCGTCTCTCCTCTCACTGTCTTACTATTCTGTCACTTCATTTCTACGCCCTTGATTAACATGTATTTAGTTTTATACATTTAAAGGTCATGTGCACAGCGAGGCATGCAAATAAAGTTCAGAAACAGTCGGGAAAACAACTGATTGAAGTACACAGAATAATAAATCAATACGCTGTTCACCTGAGTAAAATAGCGTTTGTGAAGAAGAGCTGGTTCCCTTTATTGTTCCATATCCTTGGCAACATGCTGGGCCTTGGCGAGCTTTCCCATCTCAGCTTCGCGCCCGGTGACTTTTGATTGTCCGCGCTTCCTGTTGCCTGGAGGAGACGATATCAGCAAAACATCTGCCTCCATTCGTGAATCACGCCATGTGCAGCACCTGCTGTCACCGAGAGATTATGGTTTTATAAGCTTGGAAAACTTGATAGTTGCACCGTTTTTGTTTTTTTTTTGTCTCTTCATGCAAAATCTACTGCTCTGACCACACTAGTTGTGTGGCTCAGTCGATGGCATTGTTGGTCCACCACTGTCATTGTTGTTGTACAGCGGTTCATGTTCCCAAGATGATGAATTCTACTTTTCCCTCTAAGAAACCTCCTCGAGGACGACGTGTTTGTATTTTTAGTAAAATGTCTCCACAGCTTTCTGTTAAATTTCTGCTCTGTATGACATGTATTCATATATTTAATGACAGCCTCAGTGTCATTTAATGGCGGTCTCAGTGGAAGAGCACCCATATATTCACAATTTAACATGAATGTAATTATTATTAGTTTCAGATGATGAAATAGATGTGATGAAAACACAATTATTATGAATATTAAAGTCAATTTTTGACAGTATATCCTCCTAAATCCTACGCTGTAGACCTTTGACTTCATTTAAAAGCATCATAGGTTAAAAATACAATCAAAAAACAAACAAAGGACCGAGTTGTTTCACTGGTTTCATAGAATATGTTAAACATGGTAAACATCAGCATTTAAGGAGAGAACATGTCAGCACACTGGCATTAACATTTATCTCAAAGCGTCACCGTGCCTGTGCAGAGGTCTGTGAAACATAATTATAAGTTTAAGGCAAGATAATGTCACTTTTTTTCTTATCGTATTCTGTTTCACATTCGTCTTAGAAAAAAAAAAAAGAACCCTGGAAGCAAAACTGGAAAAGAAAAGATGTGAAGTATGTCATCCCCACTGCGAGGGTTTTTTTTTTTTTTTTTTAAATAAGATTTTATGACCTAATATGAGACTTAATGTCACATTAAAGTTGGCAAGATTTAATAATCAAATATGCACAAGAGGGCTCTGTGGACTGCACTTAACACTTAATAGAAAATACAGCAGGGACTTGAACACACACACACACACACACACACACACACACACTCGGGAATACAAAGTCAGAAAACATGATGTTTGGATGCTGATGACACTTGCTGTAAGACCCCCTCCAGTCAAACCTATCCTCATAATGATCATGTGCACCAGCAGCTAAATCAGGAGGACTGCAGCTCTTCCTGTTGTCGCGTTGAATGATAAGCCTCTGTGCCTGCGGGAGGAACCGCTTCCATTTGCATTCGGCCCGCCGGTCCTCTCCGTCAACCTCAATGTGACCCTCACAGGAAGAGCTGCGGGCTACAGCGCTGTAATACTAGCCAGCAGTCTCATGGGAGGGAGATCGGGGAGAGGGGCGGGAGGCAGAAAGAGATGGAAAGACGAGGAGAGTGAAGGATGGAGTGGCGGGAGTGGTTCCTGTTTTCTACCCCCTTGAGTCTCTCCTCAGTCCTTGCCCCAGGCTGGAAAACCAGGCTCATCGATCAGTCAAATTGTTAACGTTATAGGGTTTCTATTTCCCCTCACATTCAGCTATTTTATTTGTATTTATTTATTTATTTTTTTTTGTCTTTCCACCCTCTAACAATACTCCCAATTACCCAGCCCAAATTTATCATTTTCCAAGGCCTAAAGTCGCGTGTATGCTGCATTGTTTTTATATGCACACACACACACACACACACATTCACCTGAATATCAATACCTGAAAACATCAACAGGTAATTTCCATTTTTGTTTTCTAATGAATCCCATTAGTTCCACAGCCCATGACTCCTCCAGTAATGGTGCGCTATAGCTGTTCACCAGATAAAAGAACAATCGACACAACAACGAACAAGCATTCATCCAAAAATGAAAATCTTTATTCATGCTTTGTCGGATGCTTTTGGAATATAAGAAATAAAAAAATAAGAGAAATCCTGCATTACAATACTAGTTCAGACACCTTGAAATGGAAACAAGGCGCTGGTATGAGTATATTTCTATATATTTTTGGTTTGACATCGCACAAAGTCGTCATTGTTTTGCCATTCTACTGGCTTTTTTTTGACATTTACCTTCACATTAAGTGCGTTGTCTCTCATTCACATCACGCAGAACGCAGCTGGGTAAAGTGATCCACCGGTGATATTTGAACCCACTTGAGTCATGCACAAATTCTCCCGGCGCAGACAGATTTAAAGAGGCTGAATTTAGAGGAAAATGTTCTGATACTTTACCTCTTGTCTCTTTCCCGCTCCGGTGTTGCCCTTTTAAGGCTTTTTATTGCACTCACGCTTGTGTTTTCCTGCTTTATATTGCCATAGAAACACAAAACACCATCTGAGGGGGATGCAAAGCATAACGTTACCCCTTTTTTTTCATTTTACTTTTCTTTTTCTTTCCCAGACTCAATTCTGTAGGTTTGCAAAGCAATCGGAAAGGGTTGTGCTTTACAAAAAACATCATTCTCCTGTTATTTTGTCTGCGACAGTGAGAGTCCTGATCAGGATCTTGATTTTGATTATGTCGTCCCTTCAGCAGGAGCCTGTGTATTTATATTATCAGCCTCAAAAAACTTGAGGCTGCACATTGTGCGGTGGAATATTGCCGAATAGAGATGTAAGCGCTACACACACGGGGGGCTGTGGAGATTAGATTGTTGTGTGTGTGTGTATAGCGGCGCAATGGACAGGACTTTATGAGTTTTACTGGCAAGTCACCCCATCTAGAGGGAGCTTCTCATCTTTTTCAGCAGGACTTTGTTCCCGACTATTTATTAGATCTGATCAGCCGTGCGGCACCATCTCCCCTCCACTCAGACCCTATCTTCATATCACCCTCCTTCCTCTGTGCTCTGTGAGTTGAGTTTTTTCTGTTTTTTTTTTTTTGTTTTTTTTGAGGCATGGTTCGGCTGATGAGATGTGGCAGCGATACAGAGAGCGCTCTACTTCTCCTTATTAGCACTGAAGCAGAGGGGAGGGAGGGAGGACGACGAGACGAGTGGGGGGGAAAGCTCCAGACTCTTTTTAGGACATTAGTGTTCAAAGTTTTACAATACCGGTGGTTTGAAATAGTGCTACAATTCACATATATAGCTGGCATTACCGTAGACCTTTTGTCTAAAGCTTTTTAAATTGATTTTCTACCCCTACACTCAGTCGTTGGTATGCAAAGTCTTGAAGATTGAAGACTCTGGTACTTGTGTGAAATTCTTTGGCTGAGAGGCTCGACTACATAAAGGAAAAAGAAAAGAAGTAATGCAGAAATAAACCGATAAAAACGGAGTATAGGGGATGTGGAGGTGTATAATAGCAGAACAATAAAAATTCAAACTACTCTCCCTAAACGATAAACCACTGTAACTAATTTAATAACTGAAAAATAAAACTCACCTATTAAAGTTATAATTTCAAAGCTCCCAGCATGCCGTCTGTCGTCTTGCCCACCGTGGTATTAATACCACCTGGCGAGACTTGAAAGAGAAACTTATTTGAAGGACGTAATCCATCACAGTTTACTTTTGGCTTCAGTCGTGACAGTTCCAGCGCGATAAGGCAGCGAGCCGGCCACCGTCAGTCCCTCAGGCAGTCCACCGCTTGGATCTAGACCAAATGCTCTCACTAACAGACATTCATGGTCCCCAGAAGATGAATCACAAAGATTTATATTACACCATGATTTTTTTTTTTTTTTTTACCTTGACCTGTTGCTGCAGCAGTGCAGTGCCTAACCCTAACCCTACAACCTTTGTAATATTGCTTTACTTGACCTGATATCAGAGTTGATGATGATTGAAAACTAATCAGGGTCACTGTATGTGAGTGGCTGCATCCTCATACCATGTCAAAAACTACATGCGAGCAAAAAATGGGGTGTGAATTAACATGAGGCTCCATCAACCAACTTTACTTTTCACCCCCTCCGACATTGTTGTTCCAACTTGAGGCAGCATCCCCTTAAATTTTCTCGGCCTGGAACTCATTTATTCTAATTATTACGACACCCCACGTATGCGCTTTTATTCTTGTTAAACATGAGAAACAAATTCATCATCTTGCTGGTTTGAATTTCCTCTGGTGACGGACGTGTCTTTGAACTGTTTTGGTCCCGACCGCGGCCGCATTAGCATTCTGCACCAACACAACTTGAAACAATCAAATTAAATAGTAACCAACTGTCCAACCAGTTGCCACTTGGTTCCCTGACTGTAAGAGATTGTCAGAGTTGGTTGGCTTCAACTTTTTTTAGGCCACCAGCACAGATTATTTTCTGTTATTTTTCTGACTCTCTTTTGATGTCTGTCTCAGTTTCCTTCCCCCTCCTCCTGACACTCCGTCTCTCTTCCTCCTCCATTTCTTCTGGCCGTCCTCTCTAATCAGGCCGGGGACTTGCCTCGCCTCCGTGGTCGCATAAGGAGGGTAGAGCAGAGGGGAAGGAGGAGGAGAGGGATGGAGGTAGCAGAGCCACAGAGGGGTAGAGGTTAGAGGAAAGATCATAATTGGGATGACATTTTCTTCGAATGGAAAAAAAAAAAAAGAAATAAAGTAATGGCCCTGGTCTAATGATGGGATGGGTGTCCATACACCACAAAAGGTCAGGTTTCCTCGGGCATCTCTGTGTTGAGTGTGCTGTTCTCTGCTGCATGACTTATTTATAATAACCATGAACCCCCCGATGTCCAGTGAGCTCTCGACTTGGAAATGAAAAATACTTAAAAAGCTTTGTATCGCCAGTAATATATGATATGAATTATTAATTCAATTCCTAGTCTAAAAGATAAACTTAAAAACAGGGTACAAGGATGATTTACAGTTAATTTTTTGTCATAGAAAGCTGAATTTTGTTATATACTGGATTATATTTAGTTGTGTTCTTATGTTCTTTCAAATGTTTCCACCAATATTCAAACCAAGAGAACACATAATTGCATTCCAGCCCACATTTTTTGTTTCTCATTTGATCCCTGTCGCTGTGACCTTTGGGGAAACTTCAAATGATGCATCAAACAGTGAAGCAAACGTGAATAAAACTTTAATACATTATCTCGTCCGTGAACATTTCTGCCTCGGCAGCGTCAGACGGAGCACCACCGGCAGCTGTTAACAGCCCTGAGCCGCTCCAGGACAAACATTGTTTTATAGATCTATGCTCGGGGTCGTTGTCTTTTCTGGAAGTCACACGTTTCTTGCACACTTCATCAGGTTTCTCTCTGGATCCCCTCTTGTATATTTCTGAATTCATTTCACCCTCTGCCCTCAGAAGTGTTCTGAAGGCGTCGTGATGCTGCTACTACCATGCTTCACGCTGGGGGAAATGCAATTTTGGTCTCATCAGACCGTGGAAATTTCTTCCAGCTGACTTCAGAAGCCTCCCCACGTGGCTTCTGGCAAACAGGAGCCGTCATGTGAGGGGGTGCTTTCATTTCGCCGCTCCCCCATAAAGCTGTGACTGGTGAAGCACTCGTGCTGCTGCACGCACCATCTCTCCGAATCTCAGCCTCTGAAGCTTGGAACTCGTTCAGGGTTGTCATAGGTCTCTTATGGCCTTCGCTTACAAGTCGCCCTCTTGCACAGTCGCTCAGTTTTAGATGCTTATGTCAAGTGTCGTGACTTGGAAATGTTCTTTGTATCCATCCCCTGATTTAATTATGCTTTTCTGTTCCCCAGTATGACAAAACTGATTCACCAAAACTTACATAATTGAAAAAATCCTCAATTACACCCGGGTGAACTTTGACTTGCACCAACAAGGATTTAGGTGTGAATGCCAGAATCCTTGAGAAAAGTTATTTTTTTTTAAAGCAATGGTGGATCGTAGAGCCTCTCAATAGTTCCTGAAGTTCGCTACAAATACTAGCAGCCCAGTACTGTAAATAAATCCATTAACAGATCACCTATTAACTCCTAAGTGCCAAACATCGTACTTCAGTTGCCAGCATGTTGAACTTCTGTTGCTGTCACCCTGTCTGCTCGAGGGCTCTGGTGACTACTGTGCAAACAAGTACAGCATTTACATCACTTTATTGACATTAAAGTGCTATTTTTCAGTTGATTAGTGTCACTTTAAAATTCTCTTTTGATTCTGAAGTGCTGTGTTATATAACTTACAACAGACTTGCACAAAACTGGACATACACACCGCTAATTCTGCAGCCTGGGTTTAATTTGAATGTTTGATATACGCATTACTTAAACTTAGATTTAGATTTTCTTCTTTGCAGGTTGGAGTGTGTGTGTGTGTGTGTGTGCGTATATATATATATATATATATATATATATATATATATATATATATATATATATATATATATATATATATATATATATATATGCGTATGTGGCTGGTGCATGTGTGAAATGTGCGAGTGCGTTAAGCTAAAAGGCTCCTCGCGCTGTGCATCACTGGGTGATTGGCTCCCTGTAGTGCATCTTTGATTAGCCGGATAACAGGCTTGTGCGGCAGCTATAGAAACCAGCGCGCGAGGCTCCGTCGCTTTCTTTCCGCCTCCTCCTCTGTTCTTTAAAGACCACCGCTCTGTCTCTTCTTCCTCTCCTTCTCCATTTCTCTCTGTACATCTGTCACTCGGCTCTCTTCTCCCTCGCTGCTACGCTGGTTCCCCTAGTTTAACAAGCTGCCAGGGGACTTACATGAGAGTACACCCAGAAATTTGTTGAAGGGATCTAAACAAGGGATGATTCATCCCCAGATGGCTCCATTTCCATCTCTCCCCTCTCAGACTTTTAAATTTCCTGAGCTTCACTGCACGTCTCCAACTGTTTTTTTTTTTTTTCCTTCACCTGATGAATATTATATAGTCCTTATGGAAATCAATTTAAACAGGAGCATTCAATCCAAATAATTCACCCTGCCAATTAAAAAAAAAAAGAAAGATCAAAACACATTTTAGATTTTGGCACGAGTCGGCATGTTGTTTAAAAGTGATGCTAACTTTGGTAGAAACTTGCCAAAAAGTACATCCACACTCCGTCTGCTGCTCTCCAGATGTTGTAAATAGGAAACTGAGACAAGCGTTTTTTTCTGTTTTCGCTCTGTCATTGTGCAGCAAAGCGGGCGTCAAAATCTGTTTTTTTTTTGAGACTGAAGAAGAAAGCTTTTGCTGCCATTATACGAAGAAATGATTCCTGTCGCTGGCTTTTGTCCCGCTCGGTGGTAAACATGCTGTTTTTCTCCACATGCTGAGTTTCAGTCCTGGGATCTGTCAGATTCAAAGGGATGATATGAGTATAGCTATTTTGTTTCCCCTCCCATTTATTGTTATTGTGAAGCATTACGCTTTGTTCATATTCAGCGATTCGGGTTCGGGCGCTATTTCCGAAAATGTCCATATTGAATCCAGTCGACGTGTTGTAAATGTTGACAGAAGTTATGATGAAACTTCACATTTCGGTATGTTGCAAACTCTTCTTTGCCTGAGGCTCAATTTTCTTACAGTGCTTTTCTTATGGTCTGGTAAGGTTTAGGAAAGAATCATGTTTTGGCTTAAGATGCCTCCTCACCACAAACACAGCGCGAGATGTCTCGACTTCTTGTCAAAAGTATCTGTATTTGCTGTCAAACTCATGTTGGAAATTGTCCCGAGGTTTAGCGTCTCACAGCTGATTGTTTTGGTTTTCTGACCAACAGCTTAACTGTCTGATTTAATCTCTCATTGCTCTCATCAGCATCATTTTCAGCAAGAAGTTCAAAGTGTGGACAGAGTGCCCAAAATTTAGCACCTAGCTGGTGAACGTGGTCGATAATTTAGATATTCAGTTATTTACTCCAGGATTTTGTGGAGCTAGAAAGACAAAATATTGGATTGACATTCATCAGGTGGCCAGAAAAGCGAATGAATGTCCAAATGAATGTTAATGTTGCTCCGTACCTGCTGGATCTGTAAATAACCAACTGAGTACTTGGAAGTCAGTGTTCAGTTTGTGTTTGACTTGTTTTGTTTGTGTTCATCATACGTGTGAATCTCTAGTCAGCTGATACGTGCTTTCTTTTGATCCGTTTTAATCATGATCAACAATTTATTTAACTGCTACTTGTTAACAGCAGACTACATTGAAACAAATCTAATGAATCACAGTCAGGCTCAGGCGAGTTAACAGTGGTTACACACTGATTAACTCAAACAGCGTTGTAACTAATTCCTGGATAACCACCAAACAGGATTGTGTGACTTGCAGTTTTTAACCGTGTGCTCGTCTCGTTTTACTTTGTATTTCTGCAGGACTTCCTCACAGACTTGATGATGTCGGAGGTGGATCGCTGCGGGGAGAACGAGCACCTCATCTTCAGAGAGAACACGCTAGCGACAAAGGCCATAGAGGAATACCTCAAACTGGTGGGACAGAAGTACCTGCAGGACGCCCTCGGTGAGTGCAGCGGAGGCAGCGGCTGTAATTTGTCTGAGAAAGGGCTGAAATAGCTGCTTGAAGGTGTTCTTTTCATTTGTCCATTTCTTCTGCAGCATGTAGAGAATCCCTCTCTTCTTTTCAGTTTCGACCCAATTATTCCGCTCACCTTGTCCTTGTCCACCTCTAAACTTCGTCATAATCGGCAGGTGTTGACTGCAGCATCAGTTTATGAAATGTAATGGCTACAGTACAATTTAGCAAAAGAACCAGAGGCATTGGAGATTAAATCCTCTCCTCCCAAGACGTCATTCTGACAGCGGGACAACTCAAGCAATTCTTCCATCATCTCGATTTTAGTTTCAGAGGCTCACCGTGGACAACGCAATTCAGACTGTGACAGGAAATGTGTTTCTGTCTCACTTTGACGGCCCCTTGTTGGAATTCTAAACTACTTACTGGATCAGCTTTGTAGAAGATTATTATGATGTGATTGTTTGACACCCCCCACACACACAACTGGCACGTCTGCAGTGTTAGTCCAAGGTTAGCTCAGGTGTGTTTGTCTGCCTGCAGTCCTAACAATAAGCACTCTGTATGCACCGTGTGCGTTTCTCCGTCCCTGATTCAGAAATGTACACAGTGGCAGTTTAATCTACAAACAGCACACATCCTTCCTGGCACTCGTCACATCTTCCTCTGTATGCTGCAAATATTAATGGCCACGTGTGTGTTTATGTCGTTCTCTGTGTGTGTCTCTTTTTCTGGCCTTGCAGCCGGAGAAGCTGTCTCTTCCTTTGTATGTTTCACATAAGATTGTGTCAGAGAAATATTGAGGGCTGGTAAATAACGCCTTATTGTTTCTGGTGGAGGTTTTGTCGATTAGCGTCTGGCTAAACTGTGGAAATTGTTGAAACTGCAACTGGGACAACACAAGGACAGCCGCGGGCTGCCTTTACAGGCTGTTGACTCGATGAGATCGAAGCAGTAATGGTGTGTTTTGTTTTTTTTTCTGAACAAAAGAAACAAGACGGACATTATTATTTTTTCTACCATTTTTGTTTGACCTTGTTTGGCCTCCAGGATCTTTACAGGTCTGTTAGTGTTTGTGTTTGTTGTCACAGGTCAAACTAAAGAGCGATGAAGGACAACATCAAAATCTGTCCCCTGCAGCTTTGGCATCATATTCCTCATCTGTCCCAGCTCAGCTCAGCACTTTGCACTCGTTTCAAATCACAAACAAACAAAGCACTTGCACAGTTCTCTTTTTGGGGGGTGAGAAATGATCTACAAATGTCCTTTTCATATCTCACAAATTCCTCTGTTTGTTCTCTGCAGGTGAGTTCATCAAGGCTCTGTACGAGTCAGACGAGAACTGTGAGGTGGATCCGTCCAAGTGTTCGTCAGGTGACCTGCCCGAACACCAGAGCAACCTGAAGATGTGCTGCGAGTTGGCCTTCTGCAAAATCATCAACTCATACTGGTGAATACTGGGACACAGACATGACCTGTTTTTAGTCGTCTGTAGAAAACTGGGTCAGGAGTGTGTCACAGAACATCCCGTACCTCTTAGCAATATCCAGACATCACCATCACTCATGTCCATTCTGCTCTATGACAAATGCCAAGGCACCAAAAATACAGCGAACAGACTTTCATTCCAGAGCGTCCTAATCACAATTAAAACAATGCTATGCAAGCCATTTTTAATTAAGTTCGTTGCCAGTTAGCAGCAGTTGTCATCTATAAAAGACATCTGTTGTTGAGAACTTGCTTTTTTAAAGCATCTCCAGAAATCAAGATCAGGAAGCCAACTTTGAAGTAAAACTTAAAGAGAATAAGACACGTTTATCCTACTGAGTGTAGGAGTGACCTTTAACAGCACATGAGTCATTACATGTACACTCACACGCTCAATTAACATGTCAAGTTAAAAATATCAATAATGTAAAAGTAAGGTTTGATAGACAGATTATTCCAAAATGCGAGCCAAAAGAAACAGAACTGGAGTTTCCAAAAATTCTGATAAATGAAAATAACAGCACATTGTCAAGTGCAGACAGTAAAGATGTATGGAGAGTGATTGCAATCAAATCTGTGTCTGCTTTGTTCTCGTTGTTTACACCCCTGACAAATGCAAAAACGAACTGAAAAGTGCAGTAACATCCTGCCAAGTGTTCAAATCAAATGCAAATAATATGCTAAAACCACCGAGATCTGAATTATACATATCGCTTCAGCTATCATGTCATTATTAATCATCTCTGTTTTCCCCGCAGCGTCTTTCCACGAGAGCTGAAAGAGGTCTTTGCGTCGTGGCGGCAGGAATGCAGCAACAGGGGTCGACCGGACATCAGCGAGCGTTTGATCAGCGCGTCCTTGTTCCTGCGGTTTCTCTGTCCGGCCATCATGTCGCCCTCACTTTTCAATTTGATGCAGGAGTACCCGGACGACCGCACAGCACGGACGCTCACACTCATCGCTAAAGTCACCCAAAACCTGGCAAACTTCACCAAGTGAGTGTTGTTCATCCCTACCGAGCTTTAAACAGAAACTGTTTGATGTATTTTTTTAATTACATTCACTCTGTGTCTCCGTTCAGATTTGGTAACAAGGAGGAGTACATGTCCTTCATGAACCAGTTCTTGGAGCACGAGTGGACCAACATGCAGCGCTTCCTGCTGGAAATCTCCAACCCGGAGACGATCTCCAACACGGCGGGCTTCGAGGGGTACATCGACCTCGGCAGGGAACTCTCCACCCTCCACTCGCTCCTCTCTGAGGTGGTGTCCCAGATGGACCAGGTACTAAAGAGGTCACACCGTATCAACTAAGCTAAAATTTAGTCATCACAAACTTTTATTTTCCAAAACTCTCTGTAGGCAACAATATAGATATGATCAAATTAACTTTTTTCCATTTATTTAAGGGCATTTATTGTTTGATAAGGATACTGACGGGTGGATCTTGATGATACCGATTGTAAGCTATGACTCCATCGCACGGCAAAAATTTTCTGTAGAAAATGATGCTTAAAAACTGTAATGCATTCGCTTTCTTTCATAGTTCTATAGAGAAATACATTGATATTCTGTAAGACCGGATCAAATATTCAACTGCGTGCGGAAGGTCCAGAGGTCCCTCGGTGCACCATCAGGATTTGAATCAGACTTGGACTACATTAAGATGTATATCATACATCTATCAATAATTTATTATTGCATTACATAAATTGTGCACAGGGGGAGAACACTGCGAAGCCTCGGAGGTTGGGTTGGGCATGCTAATGGATTTACAAGGACATTTACATTAGCTCTGGAAACAGATGGGAAGCAGGTAATAATCAGATAAAGCTCAGATCCGTGTTGTGTTTTTTTGGGAGAGCATCCAGCTCCCTGAAACCTCGTCTTTCAATAATTCAGAAATCACAGCGAGCCTGCTTGATAGTCCGCTCCTGTTTCATTATTTATTATGTTGTCTGAATAAGAGAGTTGATTGCACGGCATGTGGAAAATAACTCGGTCTAAAAAGTATGCAAATTCAACAAAACAGCCTGTAAATTAAATCCAGTCAATGCCCCAGCTGAAGTGGTCCACAGTAATATTTAATTTGGCTTAAAAAATAATTGCGTCTCTTTTCCTCAGAGTGCAGCCTCCAAGCTGGGTCCTCTGCCCAGGATCCTGCGGGAGGTGAACACGGCTCTGCTGAACCCGTCCAGCGTCCAGATGACATCCGGACCGTCCTCAGACCACATGGGCTCGCCTCCCGCTGAGGCCGGCTGCAGCATCTCCACCGGCCTGCAGAAAATGGTCATAGACAACGACCTTTCAGGGTAAGAGATAGTCAAGATGTCGACCGGTGCACATACGCTGTTATTTTTAAATCTTAAATATGATTAGATAGAAGTTTACTTGTACGATGCAGAAAATTGCTGCCTCTGCATGAATAACCAAAAAGCTACTATACAGCATCCTCCTCTGCCTAAGAGTCTAATATAAGTCTTTAAAGCAAAAATAATATCACTGGTGGAATGTAACTGAATACATTTATTATAGTACTACATTTAAGTACAGTTATAAGGTTAATTTGACGGTTAACAAACCATGAAATGCTATAAAAACATTTATTAAACAAATGTAAAGGTTTAAAACATCACTTTATAATGACCATCCAAATAAACATCTGTTGCAACTTCACTATAAAAAACTGCTCAAGTATTTAATTGTGTGTTAACAGTGACCAAGTTTAAATAAGTATAAATGTACCTTTAATTAATGATAGCTATTACAAAGAGTTCCCCTTTCAGTTACCGTTACTTCTATTCCTCTTCAGTTCTGAGGAAAATAGTGTATTTTGTTGTTGTTGTTGTTATTTTGACCTACATGTAGGATCTAAGTACTTGTTACAAAATAAATGGCACCATGCACAAAGCACAAGGTCTTCATCCATCCACTGGAGAGAAAAAACAAAGTCTCAAACCGCCGGGATGTCACTGAAAATCATGTTCCCATTAAATCCCAATACTTTAGCCTTCACACACACCTGTATCTATTTATAGTATCGCTGTCGTTTACAGGCCAGTGGGCCACCCAATAGTACTTATGTCCTCCAAACTTTTGCCTTTACCGCCTACGCCAGCAGCCGTCTCTTGGCGTGTTTGATCACGGATTGAGTCTGGAAGTGATTCAAGCATAAAACTAAATCTGGAACATGTCGGTTGTAAAGCCAGCACCGGTACTTTGCGCCCGTTGCTCCTCAAAGTCAGTTTGAGTGAGTTCTCAAACTACGAGTGTCGTCAGCCGAGGCCTCGACACGGCGAGCGTCACCCTTCGCTTGTTTACATCGGCCGCGATGAAACCTCGTCGGCTCGCCAGTGGATGAATAGACGCTTGGACAGCGCCGTGTCTCTCTTATCGGCTGTCCTCTTACTCCCTGACAGAACAAAGCCAAGGTGACACTTAGAAAGATTAACATGAAGGCAAAGGGAGCAACAGGAGGGGGAGAGATGTGTGATTAATTGCCCGACCAACTGTGTCTCATAAACACCAGTAAACACAAGAGCAGAGCAGGCGGATGAGATCATACTGTACATAACAGGAAGACGAGACAACAGGAAGAGAGTCAGACATCTGCCATCATTATGCTAACCAGGGGACCACAATCAATAGAACTAATTAAGTGAGGTCCCTATATGACCTGATGTCAGAGCCTCCCCTTTTCCCTTTATCACAACAACTGTTTGCTCATATTGAAGCGTGTGTGTGTGTGTGTGTGTGTGTGTGTGTGTGTGTGTGTGTGTGTGTGTTTGTGTTTGGCGTATCCTCATCAGCAAGCCGCGAGACTGAAACAGCATTTGAATGAGGCCACGATTCTCACCTAATTGCTTCTCATCCACCAAAGCAGTGACATGAAAAGTAGGAGAAAGCGAAGGAGACAGTGCCAAGATTGAGGAAGGGCTGGTGGGTGGTGGTGGGGGGGAATGGAGCAGAATGAAGGAGGAGAAAGAAGTTAGGAGGGAAGGGTAATGGAGGAGAGGGAGAAGGACACAGAAAGAGGGAGGAGACGAGCGTGATGTGAATGATAGAGATTATTGGAAGATAAATCACGTCTGTCAAGGTAATCGTCTTCTGGCAATAAAGCCTCCATCTGCCGGTTGACGGGAGGGAATGGAGGGAAGGTGAGGGGGACGAGAGACAAAGTAAATAAATGCAAAGGCCACACGTCCTCAGGAATCTATTTATTTTGTTTTTTAGTTTCATATTTCCAATTATAAATGTGGGTTTGTGCTTTGAGACGTTGCAGTTAGAGCCGTGTGCAGTGTAACCTTTTTTGTTTTCTTTCTGTGTCTTTCAGATTAGTCGACTTCACCAGGTTACCCTCCCCTACCCCAGAAAATAAGGACCTATTCTTTGTGACGAGGAGCTCAGGGATCCAGCCTTCCCCAGCGCGCAGCTCGAGCTACTCTGAGACCAACGAACCGGACATGGGCATGTCCAACGGCAGCAAGAGTCTGTCCATGGTGGACCTCCAGGACCCCCGCAGTCTGGAAGGTGGCCCAGGTCCAAGCAACTCAGATGGCCTGGGTGAAGGCCCAGCTCCTGGTGGTGGGTGGTCAGCCAGAGTCCCACAGGGCAACATCCCCGGAGGTCCCACCCTGAGGAGGCCGGGTCAGAACCCCACCACCATGGGCAATGAGAGCACCCCAGGACGACCCGCTCAGCTATTAGCCCCGCTGTCTTTCCAGAACCCAGTCTACCAGATGGCAGCCTGCCTGCCCGTGTCCCCTCGCGGGGTGACCGACTCGGGCTCAGAGTGCCACAGTTCTGTCAGTTCCCATAGCAACAATGAGGACGGACCGGCGGGAGGGAAGCACACCTTCTTGAACCACGGTGGAGGAGGAGGAGGGGGAGGTGGAGGCGGAGGGGGGGGGAGCAGCGGAGACGAGTACACCAGGCGATCAGGGGAGTTCAACCGCCGACAGCTGTCCCTCACAGAAACACAGCACCAGCCCACCGTCCCCAGACAGAACAGCGCCGGCCCGCAGCGGAGGATAGACCAACCTCCGCCTCAGAGCATCACTCGGGGCCGCACACCCCCGAATCTGAACAGCGGGCCCTACCCCCGGCCCTCCTCCGGCAACATGATGACATCTTCGCCCGACTGGCCCGGCGCGGGTGCTCGATTACGACAGCAGTCCTCGTCCTCCAAGGGCGACAGTCCCGAGACCAAGCAGAGGGCTCAGCACAAACAGGTACGGGACTCGCACTGCGGCGTCTTACACTTAACAATAACTGAGGATGATATTAATTAGGGCATTATTCAAAAGCCAACTGTAGTTGCTCGGTCTGTGTAATCACCTGGAATTACAGTAATAGATAAGATTCCCATTACAAAAGGCCCGTTTGTCTCGTGGCGTGTTGGGAGGAGGCTGTGTGGGTGGACTCGGCGCCGACACTCCGCACATTGTGCTTTAATGAACTGTAGTCATTGTGCGTGTAATAACAGCAATTTGCGTACGGGGCAGCTCATCACTTCACCACTGTTTTTACTGGTCAAGTTTAATGGGCTGAGAATGAGGGTGGTGGAGGCTCAATTAGCATCTTATTAACTAGCGATATATGTTGTCACAATCGCACAACACTCAGTGAGTACAAACACATCCGGTGTATTACTGCTGGGTTATTATTGTGTTGATGCGATGTGTGTGTATGTGTGTGTGTGTCACAGTGGGAGGTTTCCATTTGTAAATCGGCACTTTCTTTTAATGGAAGCTCTGTGTTTATTGTGAGCAGGTCAGGACTATAGGCGGTAATTAAAAATACCGGTCAGCGGTTGCCCTGGGTGACTGGGTGAAAGGGAGGCCATCTGCATATTAACCACAATGCCTTGCTCTCCTCTACAGCAGAATAGTCTATTGGATTTCTGTCAGATTGACGACTTACTGAAAGCAACGAACCCTAATTAAATTTGTGTGTTAGAGAAGTTAGAAGATATCACATTTAATCCTAAACACTTAAAGCCACTATGTGTCTATTTTTTTTATGTTATGATACAGAACTTCTGTACTATTTAATGTCACTCGGCCATTTCGCCCGTTTAGTCCAGACGGGAAAAAAGTTCAACAGCTTTTAGGTGGATTGTCATAAAATGATGCACTTGAATGAACCCCAGAGGATGAATCTGAACTTCTGTGATCCGCTGTCCTCCCCACCAGCAGGTCGGAGTCAGATGATGAATTGTTCTGACATTTGTGGTTTTGAGTGAAATGCCTAGACCACTTTACATTTGTGTTCCCCCGAGGATGAATTGTATTAACCTTCGGGATCATCATCACTGGGTTAAAATCAACACAAGGTACAGCTCAGGCTAACTGTTAGCATGCTTTTGCTAATCAAAGATGCATAAGGCAATGTAAAGCCTTTTTTGATTCTTCCACTTGAAGATGCCAAAGTCTGACATTTTTAGATCCTGCATCATAATGGCTTCGTGTTTCTTACCCACAGTTCCCTCCTCCCCCAAACCAAAGCTTTGAATGTTGGCTGTTGATTACTACCAAAGCTCTGGAGCCCCCCAAAATTTAGCCAACTATAATTAACTATAAATTTGCTGTTAAATTTACAGATGGTGCATTTAAGGCTGGTGGGAAAGTTGCCACACACAGTAAACTACTGTGAAACTTCCAAGAGCATGTTTTGTTTTTGTTTTTGTTTTTTTTTATCATCTGTAGAAGATTTCATGTAAAGTTTGGGTCACGTTAGCTTGCTACTGACGTTAGCGTCTGGCTGCTCCTTGAGTCTTAAATGACTTGTTACTTGTAGAAAGGAACTTTTTCTACCACGTGAAGCTACCAAAGCCGACAGTGGAGAGATGTTAGGCTACGTTTTCTCTGTAGACGGATCCAGAACTTCCTTTCTTTTCTTCTTTTATTCTATTTTATCCCTTTGCAGATATTCAGACTCAGATGTTTCAGCCTTTTTTTAAAAAAAAAAAAAAAAAAAAAAAAAAGTCCTCAATGCAAATGAGAGTGTTGGACTATAAAAACATCCTACGTTTTGCTGCGAACAGCCCACGGCCACTCTCTCTTCTCATCTGTCCATCAGATAACTGGCAGATAGAAAAAAAAAAACAACAACACACGAGCAAAACCGTAACTGCCAGTGTCTGCCTCCAGGTTGATTTTCAAGTATTTACCATGTCGCAGCTAAGGATTACCAGTGTAGGCGTGCGCACTCACACATGTTAAAATCAGCGCTTTCGAAGTGTGTGCGTGAGCTTGAGGACCGGAGTGTGTCTCCATTCCACCTGCTGCTTTCGATCCAGATGATTTGGTGCATTTCAAGCTTTTTTTTTTGTTTTTGTTTTTTCTGTTGTTTCTGTGCTGTTATTGCAAAACCTGCCTCCTCCCCCCCTTCCCCTCCCCTGTCACTTGCACTCAGCTCATGTGTGTGTGTGTGTGTGTGTGTGTGTGTGTGTGTGTGTGTGTTTGTGTGTGTGTGTGTTTGTGTGTTGTGTTGGTTTTACTAGGCCCCCTCCCCAGTGAACCCCAGTGCGCTGGACCGCACAGCAGCCTGGCTATTGAATATGAATGTGCAGTATTTAGACCATGAGGGGATGGAGCCCGAGTCACTGAGAAACAGAGAGGATCTGACTCAGGTGGAGAAGGTAACCAGCCTCCTCATCCAACCTTTGACCTTTTTACCAACCACTCCTTTCACAAACCCACCTCGACCTTCAGCCCTGATACTCCCACTTAACTATCCTTCCTTTCTTTACCTCTCATTAGTCCCCACATTCACCCCCCCTTTCTTAAAAACACCCCTTCTTCACTTAATGATGTGCTACATTTATTCCCACTTTGCCCTTGCCTTTCCTATTTAAGCCTGAGACGTACCCAGATTGCCTCTATATGCCATAATATGTGCATTTATAACATAAAGTTAAGGTAGGTAGGATATACCGTGCGTCAGCCCGGCTCTGCATGTGACCCCATAATGCCTCAATCTCCCATTTTCCCTGAAATTGGCTTTTCAGCGATGCTCAGGCTGTGTTTTTGTTTTTTGTGTTTTTTTTCTTTTCTGGGATTTTTGCCATTTTCACAGCCGGCAGTGAAGCTGGGTTGTGGCCATCCACCGCAGGAAAGTCACAGCAACAGCAATAATGGGCAGGCAGTAGTTATTACAGCCAAAGTAATTGTGAGGCTAAATATAGCAGAATATCAGCTCGGCTGTCAGCAGGTGCCCGCACTGAATATCAGAACAACAGGGATTATTTTCATTTTTCATTCATGGTGATTGTCAATAGTTTTTGTCTAGAAAAGGTCAGATAAAAAAATTTTTAAAAAATGTGGAAAATATTCGTCATTATTTCCGACAGCTGGAGGAGATGTCATCAAATTCTCATGACTGGAAAGCTGAAATCTTAGAAACAGACTGAAAACAACCAAACAATCGAGAAATTGCAGCTTATTTTTTCTGACCAGCAGTTAACGAAAGTGAGATCCGATCCGATCCGACGTCCCGATCGAGCGCCGACACGGACGTCACCCACACGTCTGATATCAGGTTGAGATCACTGATGAACATACTGACACAGATTACATAGTTTTAGCTTTTCATTATGGAATATAAGTAAGTAATGATGCTAATTTAAAGGTGCAGTATGTAAAAATATTAGCAAAAAAAAAAACTGTCAACAGAGTGTCAAGAAATAACAGATTTGACTTTACGTCATGGAGATATCTACTGAAGTTAGCATGCTAACGAGCTAGCATCAGTCCACAGGTTTAAGCTCCCCAGACCACTAGCTGCTGTCTTAGCTGACTAGCAGCAGTTAGCAGTTACTCTGGTTGCATGTTGTTCCCTGTTTTGTTTTGAGTGTGAGTTGGACAGGTGACAGCTGAGTGAGTTAGTAGCAGCTGGCTAACTCAACATGTCGTTAGTTTGGAGATTTTCAGTCTTGAAACACGGGAAAAAGCAACACAGCCGCCTTCCAAGTCCGCTGCATCGTATCTCTGTTGGCAGATTTTCAGATTCAGGTGTCAGAGCTCCGCGTAGAGACGAAGAATAACTTCTAGATATTTATTCTGCGACGAGACTTCAGTCAGTGTCGCAGTTTAAACCTTCCTCGTCCCTCCACCTCCAAAAAAAACTCCACACACACACACACACACACACACACCTCCCTCTTTCTCACCATCTTTGGAATGAAACCTAATAGCCCCGGTGTGTGTGTGTGTGTGTGTGTGTGTGTGTGTGTGTGTGTGTGTGTATGTGTGTGTGTATGCACAGTACATCCACACAGACGTGTTGCTGCTTGTGTGCGTTTGCATCTCATGTGAAAGACGGAGACAGAGCGCCGCTTCCTCCGCTGCCTACGTTCTCTCGCTTCTCTTCACAGCAACCTTTACAACTCGCTCACCCTCAGCTTCGCTTCCCTGCTTTGATTGGCTGCCACATTCTTTCCTCATCTCTTTTTTTATTTATTTAGGTTTGTTTTTTTGTTTTTTTTGTTTTTTTTTCCAGCCGTAATGAATACAAAACCTGTCATCCTAACATAGCGTATACTTTATGGAAGCCAGCAGCCCGGGCGAGGGAGAGCAAACCAAAGAAGGCAATAACTTCGGTCTTAACAAAGAAGCCGCAGCCACCTTAAAATAGCAGAGCGGGCGACGAGAGAAGGATTGGAGAACAGTACATCTTTCCACAGCAGCTTAGACACAGGCTGCAGCTAATGACCCGTACAGACTTAACAATACGAGCCCCTACAGTTGCCATTTCATACCATTTGCATGTACTGTATATACTCAGTGATCCATAACAAATTAGGTTGTGCGTTTGTCCTTTGAAAAATAACAGAGAACAGGACGTGCAAACATTCATTTGTGCAGCTTTAATGTATTGTTTTTTTTCATACATTTACCCACAATCCTTCTTGCCCCAACTTCCGTTTTGATGAAGGAGTTGAACGTTGTTCTGGTTTAGAAAAAAAGTAATTCAGCCGTGAACAATCGTCAGGTGCAGGTGCAGAGACGCATCTGTTCAGACCACCAGCTCTTCCTCTCTGTCGCGGGTCTGCGTCGTTAATATTCAGATGTGTTAATTGTGTCCTTCGAGTTAATTGAATTTCAAACGCAATCAAAAGGAACGCTAACAAAGTACAACACGGAGAGGACGCAGCGTCTCAAAAATAAATAGTCTCTCGAACACGTCGGTGTGAGATTTCATTCGGAGGTTTGAATGCAGAGGTTAAATTAGAGAGAAGAGAGAGTCTGATTAATTCAGTTTATCCTTCTCTTTGTTTTTTTAAGAGAGAAAACACTGAAAGCTTTTTTACAGCCGCTGGATTTTGACCCGTGTCCTGTTGTTTTCAGATAGACAGAGTGGATGAAGGGAGAGCAGAGAGCGCAGAGACAGAGGTCGGCCGCGAGGTTAAACCACGGGCCAGATCTGTTGGCGGGGGAGGCGATGTGTGTGGAGCCAAAACACTGACCTGTGTTGGGTTTTTTTTTAAAAACAGTTTTTGGTGGTTCATGTCTTTCGTTTCCTGTAAGAATAAATTTGAGGGCTGTGTCTGAGGCGCTGACACACGATCAGATCCGATGAAGTTCTGTTTGTCTGGGTTTTAAAGGAGCCCAATATCTGAAATTGTTACAGTCAGTTACAGATACAGTAGATGTCAGTGACTCTCAGGGGGTCGAGAGTCAAGAGCAGACGGATATTAGAGATGGAGGGAGGGGCAGGGAGAGCCGATAAGATGAATCTATTTGAGGTCGCCGGTCTCTCCTGGGAAAGAGGGGAAGGGGATGATGGGAAAAATGTCCCGGCGGAAGGTGGCAGAGTGACGCGTGGAGATATTTAGAGGAAAGATGAACGATCTGAGCAGCGCATGTAATTGGATCGGATTATTGATACACTCCGATAGTTTCAGCGTTCTTGATTAGTGACGTTACTGATAAAAATTAGCCGAGTGATGTTTGGATGTAAAAACAAAGATAACCTCGTCTTTCCTAAAGAGTAGGAATACGATTACGTCAGTGTTGTCCAGACCGATCAGTCTCAACAACCGCGCCGACGTTGGTGTCCACACGAGGACGGCTGACGTTAGCTGCAGTTAGCATTCTGCAGTTAGCTTTCAGATCGCAGCCTCACAGAGCTCCTGGGTTTTCGCTGCAGGCTCTTAATCTTGTGTCCTCGTCTGTACTTTGACTCTGGCTCTGGTTTTTCCAGCGACACGCTGACTGACCGCAGCGTCTCCCTCGCTGCTGTAAGAAAATGCGGTTTCTTTTTTATCCAGAAGAGATTTGATTCCTCCGTTCGCCTCCGCCTGAAGTAAACTCTCTCAAAAGCCTCCCCGAAGGTCTGGCGAGAGGTCAGGGAGAGATTTTCAGGGCTTATTTCACAGACTCGACTCCTCGTACTCCACTGGTCTGCATCCTTCCCTTCCTCACCACCTCTTTGTCTTTATCGATCCTAAACTTCCTTTTTTCTTTTTAGTTTTTGCTCTCTCTTATTTTTTTTTGCCAGTTTAACCTCGCAGCAGGTCACTGGTTTCGAAGTCAAACCAGAGATCCCGATCGTGGAATTTTTTTTTTTTTCTTTTTGGATTTTCGAACAGATTTGCGAGACAGTGTTGCAGGGCAGCGGTGCAGGTTCAGTGCGAGAGTGCAACACTGAAAAAAAAAACAGCTTTTAAATGAAGCGTGTAATTCTCTTGAGTGAGGCAGTCTTTCTTTTTTTCTCTCTCTCTCTCTCTCTTGCTTTTTTCCAGACAGAAATCATTGCTAGGTACAACATAATCTCCGGCCTGATGGAGAGATTTCCTTTTTGTTCTCGTCACTGATGTTAATGAAGAAGGGGGGCCCTGCTGATAGGGTTGATGATGACGATGATAATCACGGCGATAACGGCGGCGGCGGCGATAGTGAGAAAAAAACTCTCATCCCCTCTCGCTTCTTTCTTCGTGCAGTACCAGCAGGAGATCGCCGTGCTGCAGGAGAAGCTGCGGGCGTCGGTGCAGAAGCTGGAGGAGTACGAGGCTCGGCTGAAGGGTCAGGACGAGCAGGCCCAGAAGGTGCTGATGGAGTACCAGGCCCGGCTGGAGGAGTCGGAGGAGCGCCTGCGCAGACAGCAGGACGACAAGGACCTGCAGATGAAGGGCATCATCAGCAGGTAGGAGGCCGACAAGTCACGGTGGAGTCGAAGTGAAGCGTTTCACCTGAGATTTAACTCACGCGTGTCATTTTATTTCTCCTCCAGGTTAATGTCGGTGGAGGAGGAGCTGAAGAAGGATCACTCAGACATGCAGGCGGTCGTGGACTCCAAACAGAAGATCATCGACGCACAGGTCAGTCCTCCGACGGCTCCTGTAGCTACTTCCTGTCAGAGCGTGTTGAAATGCGTGCGTGTCGCCGCCTGCGTCCTCCGCTCGGAGAAACAAAGGGTCGCCGGAATACGAGGAGATGTTTAATTCATAGCCGTCTTAGCCGCAGCGCTGACAAGCTTGAATGGCTGAGCAGAATTCCTCGGCGCCCTCCCACTCGCTCCCTTGTGAGACGCACATTTACAAACGTCTTATCTGGTTTTCTGTCAACATGTAGCTCCTCTGCAGTCCGCGTGGTTTCTCTCTTCACATGAAACAAATGAGTGTCGCTGTGGAGCTGTGACGGATTCCGAGCGTTGATTGGAATATAATTATAAATTAAGCAGAGAGTGTTTGTGTGCCAGAGAGGATTAAACACTGCCGGAGTGTTTGTTACAGAACCGTTTTCCTTCTATACATTATTTGCATGCAGACACACAAAAATGTTCGTCTTCGGAGATTAATGTCAAAGTGATTTCTAACAACAGGGTGTGTGTGTGTGTGTGTGTGGGGGAGACGGACAGACGGACGGTGCAACATGACACTTACACAAACGCAGACACGGACATGCACAGGTGATTCATCTGCATCACGCCTGCCGTGATGACACTGTGCGTCTGCACACTTTAAGCCGTTTTAAGGGTTTATAAACATCAGCAGCATCTTTCCGTAACGTACAGCTGATATAAATGTTCCTCTAACTGTATTCATGTGTGTGTGTGTGTGTGTGTGTGTGTGTGTGTGCAGGAGAAGCGCATCGCGTCGCTGGACGCTGCCAACGCCCGTCTGATGAGCGCCCTGACGCAGCTGAAGGAGCGCTACAGCATGCAGACCCGCAACGGCATCTCGCCCACCAACCCCACCAAACTGCAGATCACGGAGAACGGAGAGTTCAGGAACAGCAGCAACTGTTAGACGGCCGGCGAGCGCTCGAGTGCCTGCGTGTGTGCGTGTACAGAGAATCAGATGCGAGGACGTCGACAGTACGTGCATGCGTGGATGCATGCCGGTTTGAACGACTGCGAGGGTGCACACATGCGTGTGGTTTTTTTTTTGTTTTGTTTTTAAAAAGCGTGAACTCCTGGAGGACATGTTTTTGGACGCCGATGTAAGGAGTGAGGTCATCAGCCGGAAGAGGCGGGACTTCGGCGGTGACGGAGGGATCACCAGACGGCCAGAGGAGGCGGGGCTTGTACATATGAAACTCAAAAGCTGTCCATCAGTTCCAACGCTCTCTCGCCGGTGGACGCGATTCAAGACCCCCGCCTCAGCCCGGGACGAACCACTATATAACCACACACAGTGACGACCGCCATGACGCGGTCACCTCCTAACGAAACCCTCCTCTTCCTCCTCTTCCTCTCTCTCTCTCTCTCTCTCTCTCTCTCTCTCTCTTTTATCCTCCTCCTCTTCAAAACAACGCCAGGCGTCGAGGATCATCACCTCGTATCGCCCTGAGAGGGAAACTTTCTAGTGCTTTATTTAAAAAGTCATTTATAACGAACCAAATAGGAGCTCAACATAACAAAAACAAAAAAATAAGAAACACAGATATTTTTAGTCCAGAACAAATCGTCTTTACGTCCCTCGTCTACTCCTCAGGTGTGTTCCTGAGCGGACCCCGCCTCCCCTCCCCTCCCCTCCCCTCCCCCGCCCGCCATCCCTACGTAGTGCACTTTGTGAGAAGCTATTGGTACATTAAAAACGCCTTAAGTAAAGGAACACACCTCGACTTTATCCCACAGCTCCCCTCCCCCCTCTATCTCTGCAAAAAACAAAACAAAACAAAAAAAACAAAAGAAAAAAAGGCACAACTTCTACTGTGGATTTGTAAAGGATACAAAAACAAAAAGTTGTACACACGTCAACATGTATCATGAACACTACAAACTAAATGAATTCTATGTGATGCTATATTAATGAAGTTTTAATATAGATGTATGCATTTTCTTTTTTTTCTTCAATAGAGTATACACACATATCTATATCTATATTTGATAACCTCAAATATATATTAAAGAGTAAAGAAAAAGAAGCAGCCCTTTATTTAGGAGTCAGATGTAGTTTTATTTTTCTTCTCTCGACGATGAACGACTGTAAAGTGTGTAGCTTTTGCTTCTGGAGCTCCCGGAGGAGGAGGAGACCACGCGGAGCGCCGGGCGGCAAAAAACAAAAAACCTCCACGAAGCCCCGCCCCCTTTTTAAAGAGAAACATGGGCGCAGTCGTTCTTCTCGCAGCTCGCCGAGTCGATCCGGCTCTTCTTCTTCTTCTTCTTCTTCCTGGTGCTCGTCATCATTCCTGCTCCTCATATTTTTACAGGTTCTGGTTCGCGAGCCTTCGTGTTGGTCTCCTCGCTCCGGCAGCACAGGAGCTCCTGAGAGACGCGTTTTGTTTTTGGTTTGTTTTTTTTGGTTTTTTAAAGACGCACTCGCTCATACTAGACACTGGACTGGCGAGCCGTCGTAACGACGGATTCTCCTTTTACGTTACGACGTTTTCTCTCTTTAACTGCTTTGTCCGTCAGTGGTTATGAAGTATGCTGCATCCAAACTGTGACTCTGTTTTTAATCCTAGTGGCTTCATCTCCTCCCCTCCTCTCTTTTTCATACTCGCCCTCCCTTCATCCCTTCTTCTTCTTCTTCTTCTTCTTCTTCTTCTGCTGAATGTGAAGATGCTAGCCGGCAGTCGGTCTTAACTCGGTGGGGGAGGGGTGTTTGGTCCTTTCTTCATCTCTCTCCTGGCATCGCTCTCATCACTCCACACCACCTCGGCATCTGTATTTTGTATATTTTTGTATTTACCTTTTTTTTTTTTTCTTACCTGTAACAGACTGCGTACGTCCGAGCGCGAGGCTCTGCATGCTTCATCCTCGCTGCTCTGAAACCGACGGTAGCGTCAGTGTCACCATTTTTTTGGGGGTTTTTGTTGCCAACCTGGAAGGCGATGCTGATGATGATGATGATGATGATGATGATGATAATGATGATGAATGGCTTTTGCTGCAGATATATACAGTGAATATACGATAACTGAGTGTATCAAGAGGCTGGACTTGCCTGGGAACGTGTAAATAAAATGCTCACACTATTTTTACCTAATGTTAACAGAGCTTTTTGTAAATGTATCTCGTGCTCAAACTCTGCTGTATCATTATGGATATTGTAAATACAGAATAGCTCAGTCGGTCATCTGTCCTCATCGGGTAGAACTATACGATTAAATTAACCTGTCAGTGTTCTCCCTGTTATAAAAGAAAAAAAAGCTATTGTTTTTTTTTTTTGTATTTTAGAGTGTTAATATCACTAGCCAAAAAAAAAAAAAAAAAAAAGCTGAAAAAGTAGGAGTTGGACTCTTGGGAGAGCGGCGGAGGATGCCTCCTTGGTTTTTATCGGGCCAAGCTGAGTCCAGTCTCGATGAGATTCACAAGCACAATCCTGTATTTCTCATCAGTCTAGCTCTTTGTACTTTTTTTTTTTTTTTTACGTTCAGTGGTTGGTGTTTATAATTAGCTTCTTTTTACGTTTTTATCTTTTTAGCACAATGCCTGTTTAAGGTGCTCAAAAAAAAAAAAAAATACTGTGGCAAAGTTCAAAAACCGAAGAAAGGGATTTTTGCTATAGCTCATTCACAAATTGTTATATTGGATAAACAGAAATATTCAGCTTTTTTTGTCCTATTTGAACATAAAGGAAAAACCTCAAACAAAGAAATCTGAAAACAGGCCTTTCCTCTTCGTTGTATCCGACCAGGCGATCAGACTGCAGGAACTAAAGCAAGACTATGTCGACATTCAGAAGTTTTACTGCTAATTTATGCTGTCTGTTGTGGTGGCTAATGCTAGCCGACGTTAGCCGATTTTATGTAAAGTTTGCTGTTGTTACATTAGTGTAGCATTTTAGCTAAATGGTAAACTACAGTTAAGCTAAATGGTAAACTAGCTAACCGTTCACGCAAGCTAAGAGTTGGACATGTGTTACATGATCATTTAGGTGCTTACGTTAGCGTTACTTGGCAGCTAAGTTTAGCTCACCTAATGTCAATTAAAGGTAACCGACTTTGTGATTCTCTGCCACTTGAGCTATGATAGCTTAGCATTTTAGTGACCAAGTTTAGATATATTGAACCGTGTTTTTGTAACGCTCAGTACTGATCATTTCACCAACAAACTAAATGCTAAACTACTGTTAAGCTAAATGCTAAACTACTGTTTAGCATTTACGCTAGCTAAAAGAGTGGGACATTTTGATGCTAATGCCTTACTCGGTCTGTTAGCTAATGTTAGCATATTTTAGATACATCTTCCTGTTTACTGTAAGGCTCTTAAGTGAGCCATTTCACTGACTTGATGTCTAGCTAAATGCTAAACAACTGTTTAGCTAAGTCGTATGCTATATTTTAGCATTTACACTAGCTAAAACAGTGTGCTTGTGATGCTAACATTAGCTTTTGGTTAGCGAATTTAAGATACATCTATCGCTGAATCAGTTCACTCAGTGAGTCTATGATTCTCCTACAATTTTGTTACTGTTATAATAGCTTAGCATTTAGCTAAATGCTATGTTAAGCTAAATTGTGAACTACGGTGCAGCATCGAGCAAAAAAAAAAAACATTAGATTAGCATTTTTCGGTGGGCGTTGTTCAACAAAAAGCGACATAGTCTTGCTTTAAACAGCAGTGGACGATAATAAAAGTTAGCTGAGATGAAGCTTTCTCAGTAAATCTAAAAATTTAAACTATAAGATGCACTCTAACGTTTCTAATTCGACTTTCCAGCTGAGTTCATTTACCCCATCCATGTTCCCACCTTCAGTTCTATTACGAGTCAGAGAACCGTGAGCTCGCTCCTCACGGTTCAGCCAGTCCGACAAAAAAGATCAATCAAAAATATAAAGCTATAAATAAAGTAAAAAAAAAGATGTTGTATGTTTTCTATTATCTTGTAGAAAATACTTTTGTAAGTATGTTGAAAGTATAAAGTATTTGCTGGATTCTGCTTCCTTTGACGACAGTGACAAAACAATAATGTACAGAGGAACTTGTGTTGACAAAATGTGGCTGTGCAATTTATGTACATTTGCAACTAGACCTATTAAAGTTTTATTTAGCTATTTTAAAAAAAAAAAAAAAAAAAAACCTCGTCCTCTTGTGTCTGTTTGTCGCTTCACATTGTGTGACGCTGTTTGTTGTTATGAAATGTAGATGAGGCTTAATTTGAGCGCGTGCGACGACGAATCACATGTTCATTAAATACTCAAAGCAGGCCTAGATAGATGACGAGCGGCTAGAGAGAACATATGCTCCCACTCGAGGTCCAAAGGGTGTGATGGAGGGATGTGACAGACTGGGTTTGAGCCGTATCTGCTCCTCGGCGAGGCCTGACCTACATACCGCCTGATTGTTATTCCCCACGGTGGGTTCGGAGGAAACCTGAAATGGCCCGACAACAAAAAAAAAATGGTGAGGATGTTGCGGGAAAATGTAGCTGATTGTCAATTAAAATCCCACACGTTTTGTTTCCGAGAAAGGCAGAAGAGACGCGGCATGAAAGTCTTTAATATGTTATTATTATTATTATCATTACAGAGCGCGTGATCGAATGGGGAGAGTGGACCTCATTAGCAGCAGATCCTCATTACGTGTATATTAAAGGAAAGCTTCAGTGGCGTTAATTGCTCCCTGTGAGGCTCTTATATCTCCTCCTGGGGGGGAAAAGAGGCGTTCAGGACATCGGACTTGTGAAAACAAGCCAACAGTCTCACCGCTCTCCAAAACTCCCACGTGTGATTCAGACGTATCGAAAAGGCCACTTGTTGATGGTGGGATGGAGACTGCGTTTAATTCCACCTCCAAGTGAAAAGCTCACAGAATTTTTTTTTTTTATTTCTTTGGATAAATAGTCTCCAAAAAACGACTGAAGTAGAAGGGGAATGTTTTAAAAAAAAAAAAAAAATCCAAATCAAAAGTTTGATCGATCACAGACTGAAATAAAAAAGATGTTATTCACATCGTTAATGAGCAGCTGATGT
Organism: Acanthopagrus latus; assembly: GCF_904848185.1. NCBI lineage: Eukaryota > Metazoa > Chordata > Actinopteri > Spariformes > Sparidae > Acanthopagrus > Acanthopagrus latus. The sequence continues at coordinate 22,271,041 of NC_051050.1, read as the reverse complement.
CGTGAAACCCACTTCAGACGATTGTTGGCTTTTTAGTTTTGGAGCTACAGTGAAGATTTCTGCTTTAAAAAGGGCACTTTTTTCTTTCTTTTTTTTACCTTTTTATGGAACAAAAAGGCAAGTTAATATTTTTCTTTTTCTCCCGGTGCTCCATTGTCTAAGTCCGATCTAAATGTTTTCCTCTCCTGAGTTTATGAATTGAAAGTTGGAGGGGAAAACGTTTTGCCAGGTGAATCTTTTTAAGGTCTTTAACTTTGTGGGAAAAAAAAAAATAAATCAGGAGAAAAATCTTTTTTTTTTTTTTTTTTTTTTCCTTTTCGGGACTTTTTTTTTCTGGAGAAAAGTTTTAATTCAATTAGTTGATAATGCATGAAAACTGCATGGAATTTAGGAGAAAAAAAAAACTTTTCATTTGTGAAACTTCAGAATAATTTATTTTCACATTTATGTATTTTCTTTCAGGAAGAAAAAACATTTTTTTTTTACAGATCAGTATGAAAACCAATGAAAATGAAATTCAGGACAAACTTTTTTGTGTGTGAAACTTTTTTTTTTTTTTTTAAGAATTTCCAAAAGAATTTCAGTAAAATTTCTGAGAAAAAATTCAGTAGAATTATTTATATATATATATATATATATATATATATATATATATATATATATATATATATATATATATATATATATTAGTTTCGAAGTAAACATTTATCACAGATGAATGAGAGGATTGAAAAAGACAGTAAAAACCGAGAATTTCCAAGAACAATTCAGTCAGGCTGTAGCTCAGGAGGTCGTCTAGTAATCGGACGATTGCTAGTTCGAATCCCAACTCCCCCTGAACCCAAATTCCTCCTGAGTATGAATTTGAAAGTTGATTTGGACAAAACTGTCTGTTACATGCTTTATTTTCTTTCAGGAGTATGAAAACAAGTGGAAAGGATAGAAGAATGTCAGGAGAAACTTTTTCTTGTGAAACTGAATGTAATTCTTTTTTCTTTCAGAAGATTTTCTGAAGCTCAGTTTCACATTTTTATCTCATTTATTTTATCGGCAATCAGATTCATCAGATATCTGCTCTGACACTCACCCAGGTGTGTGATTGGTTGACATGTAGCACACAATATTTACAGCATATACATGTAAAAATATGTGTGTCATTTACTGGTACCTCTGCTTTTCAAACATTAGTACAGAAACTTAATATCTTTACTTCTACTCAAGTCTGACCTTTGGGTTTCTGGGTAAAGTAGTTTTAGACACCTCAGCTGTCTAACACACAACAAACTGTGAAGATTAAAGACACTGAAGCTGCAGCATGAATTGGCATCGCCAGCCTCCGCGACAGAAGGTCGGGGAAACATTGGCAGATGGTTGTGCTGTGAAACATATCTAAAGGTCTTAAGACATAAAAAAAAAAAAAAGAGCTATTTCAGGCTCGTGTATCAGCTTCGCTCCAGACACAACTGAAGAAAGAAGAAGAAAAATCACTTGAAAGAAAAAGAAGGAAAGAGATCCGGTCAATAAAAACACACATCGTCAGCTCAAAAGTCAAAATGAACTTTATTTTTTGCAGTGTGTGTTATCAGTCACATGATTGATCATCATTATAACCTTATAAATCTACTTCATGTCATCAGTTAAATACCGCGGTAAATATGTTCGTCCTAACAGGTCGTACAGCAGAAACCTTCATCGTGGTTACTTCACTCCATGCGTTTTACAAACAGCTGCCAACGTTGCAGGTTTTTCAAGCATTAAGGTCGTTTTGTCCTTCAACGCGTCACTCTCGATACTCGGCCTGCTCGTGACAAAAAGATTATTTAATCATTTAATAATCTTACAGTAAAAGACAAAAAAAACAACATACAATTCAAACATTAGTGTTCAGTGAGTAACGGTGGTGGAAATAGTCTGAAATGGCAGCGAGGATCTACGACCTCTCTGGTTGGCTTCCGCCAGCAGCAGCAGCAGCAGCAGTCGTAATGTTGTGAAGGTTAAAAGTCTAATCGCTCAAGCTGATGGAAAGTTTAAGGGAACTTATTGTCGGAAGATAGGAAACATTTCTGGAGCTTCGCAGCAAAATGGCGTTGTAGTTTTTAATCCAACACAAGTGAAGGAAATGGGGAACAAAATGAAATAAGTTATTAACGCACCGAAATCTTCCCTGTAGCCGTGAAGCTAACAGTGTTAGCGCACATCCAGATGAGGTGGGTGCAGTTTTTTGGGATCCTGGGGCTTCTAAAGATTTGTATCACATCATACAAGCTGTATGGATCCATTTTAACTCCCGAGATCCCAAACTGATTTGAAAAGGCGTTAATTACACCCTTACGTTGACCTCAGAGCGTCTGGAAACCATTTCATGTTGTACTGTCGGTTGTTGTGTTACATGTTTAAACCTCCATCTATTGTAGTTGTTAAGGAGAATTGCTGCAACACTGTTTTGTTGTTGTGAAGCTCCGGAAATGTTTCGTGGACTACAAAACTCCACCCGACTTCCCATCGGCACGAGGGCGACGAGGACTGAATTCTACAGTAATTTCTGGTTAAACTTTTCGTTTACAAAAGGTTTAAGAAAATGCGTCCATCTTAAATCGTGAAGTTTTAAAACCCATGCAATTACTTGTGAGTTAACTGAATTCCCCAAAAGTGTGTGGCTGCAGAGTCGTCATCTTTAAAAACATGCTCGCTGTAGAGGTCTGAGGCTGCCGGACTGGAATAGCTGCTGAACTGAAAGAGGATAAGTGGCAGCGTGGCCTTTTCCCTTTGAATACTTATTCACTTAACTCATCTCTAATGGGCTCAGGACGCACAGCTGAGCCACTGGCTGTAAATAGGCTTTCACCATTGAGCTTAACACAAATAAATACAGCACACACACACACAAACACACACACAATATGCCCACACAATATGCTCAGTCACCCTCACATCCATTTCTGTGCAAATGCAATAGTTGTTGTGCAAATTCTTGGATATACCACACACCCTTACACCCATTTATGTATTTATGTGGAACTGCGTTGAACGTAAAAGCCGGAGCGTCTAATGTTTATCCCTGAAGGAGTTTTGTTCTCTGTGTTCTTGTGTTGCCAGACAAAAAAAAGGTGAAGGGGGAGCATATAGCTGCCCTGTAGAATCAATAAGTGTATTTAAAAGCAGCCGAATCGTCCTCCTGACTCGACCACACTGTTCATATACGATCACAGCAGGAGGGGAGGAAGAAACGCACCACCCTCCACCGACATCTCTTGTTCTATTTCCACTCCTATCGCCCCCTGCAGACATCTTCCTCCTCTGAAAAAAAAAAAAAGCAATCAGGCTGAGAACAGTTTCTCCTGTAAGTCAGCCAGCAGGGGTCAAGCTAGCTCTTCTCTCAGCTCCCATCATCGGGAGCCGCGGTGGAGAGACGGGCGGTTAATTTCCTCGCTCCCGTGGAGAAGGCTGCCGGCAGTGTTTGGGAACTGGATGACTTGTTTGAGTTCTCTCCCGTCAGTTCTCCACGTTGGCCCTGAGTGAGCGAGGCTTGAGTCTTTGGTGCAGCCGGTAGTCCTGGCTGGCCGCCCGTCGCAGGGGAGCCGGAGAGTTGAGCTGAGGGTTGGTGAGGCCCAGCGGCTGAGTCTTGTTGGCTCGCGGCAGCGCCCTGCTGCAGCTCACGGAGCGCCGGTCTTCCCCGCCCGACTGGGACTCCAGCTGGGCCTCGCACAGATCCAGCAGCGACGCTACCTGCTCCCTCATCGGCAGGGATTTGAACCTGCGAGCCGCCAGGTGAAAAAAGGCTTCGACGAACGCTTGCAGACCCATACCTGAAAAAACAAAAAGAAAGTGTGGTTGAGGTGAGGCAGGAGAAACACATGAAATTAAACAGTTGTTAAAGTAATAACTGTATTTGGTTTGAGCAGGTTAACATTAAGAGATAAATTTGATTCATTCCCAAATTCATTTCGTGTTGAAGCGTTTCCATTTAAGCTTTTTGCATCATAAATTTAACTTCATGTTTTCAATTTGCATTATTTGAAATGTAATAACAGCCTCTCGGAGTCTCGTAGTGTCGTAAACTAATCTTTTAATTGTACTTCTTCATTTTCTGTTTGGACTTTTAAATTAAGTTGCGACTGAAAACATCTTGCATGCAGAGGAGCGCTCAGAAACTGAGCATGTCGACAGGTTTGTTAATGTTTTACCTCTTATTTCAATCTTTTCTCTTTTATAGTTAGATAACGTCTGTGCTGGTCTGACTTCTGATCTGACTTGTTTTCTCTGCTGTGTTTCTGACTTGAGAGCTGGTGGGAAGTTTTGCCAATTTGCTAATTTTTTCCAAAATTGTTTTTTTTTTCCCATCTGTGAAAATGTGAAAAAAAAGTTTTTTCTTCAGTGAGACAGAGAGAAAAAAATCTTCAGGGAAAAAAAAATGTCACAGTGAAAAACATTTCACATGAAAAAAATATTTCACATAAGATAAAGATACTGAAGTCAGGGATGTGTGCATTGCTTTTGCATTCATCTACAAATACTGACGTGTAGTTTTACATGCTGATAATGCAAGAAGTTAATATTCTGTCCTCTGAGCTGAATTTTTACCCCTAAACTCTTGTTATTCTCAACCCAGGAGAGAAGAGAGAGAGACAAATGGGCAGAAAGCCGAAGAATCCATGGAGTGAAAAAGAAATGAATGAGATGCCAACTCACACCGGACCGACAGGGTGAGAGAGCCGGTACGTAATTTGCTTCGGAATTATTCGAAATTATCACGGATCGCGTGGAGAGTTTGGTGCAGGACTGCATTTACATACATTCCTTCACGTATCCTCTGGAAACTTTTCCCCCGCGCTCCAAACTAAGCTTCGTCAATAACAATTCCACGTCTTTTCTCGTCTCCGTGCAAATCCTCCCTCGCACACATACACAGAAATAACAGACTCCGACTTCAGTCTGCCTGAATACGTATGAGCTCATTCTAAATTCAGCCCACAATCTCCTCCGTACAGGCCCTTCCATCCTGGTCCATGTGATCTCCATCCATCCGCTTCGCCTCGCAAACACTCCTCGCGAAAGGTGCAAAGTCTGAATAATTCATGTCGGATACTCTCTTTCGCTGTCACATTGTGATCTCAGCTCATTTCAATTACGGAAGCACAGTGTCAGAGGGAATCTGACAAAGAATGACATGCAATTATCTCCGAGCACATTATTTTGTTCCGAGTCTCAAGGATACCCGGCTCTCTGTCCTCTGCATGCTGTTTCTTTGTGAGTGTTTTGTTTTTCGCAAAAGGTCTGCGTAGGTATGTGTGTCTGTGTGTGTGTGTGTGTGTGTTACCTGCTTCTCGAGAATCTGGCGTCGATCCAGACCAGCGGCGTGTGATGTCTATGTAGAGGATGTCCACTGAAGCCATGGTGAAGTTACTGTTGCTCAGCTTGCAGGTCCTAAAAACAATCAGAAACATCGAACATGTTGGTCCACGTGTTAAAGCTCCAACTGAACTCATGTTTCATTATTTCATTTTTCCAGGTAAAAACTATGTCGTGTGCGTGTTTCTTCTGAATGTATTCTTCTTCCTCTTTTTTGGGGGGCAATATCTGAAATGCTCCATCTCGTCTAAACAGGCTTGAGGGGGCGGGGGGGGGTCTGGGTTTGATTGACAGCAGCTGGCAGGCTGAGCACCAGCAGGGGAGCACAAGCCAAAATAAACAAACTTGTGCTGTAGCTTACATGTCACGGGTTGACAGCGTGTTATAAAGGGTGTTGAAGAGGAAGGACCACAGCAGCATTTAAAGCGGATACGGATAAATCTACTTCTAGTGATATTTGCAGACAAGTTTTTCTGATCGCGTTGTAGGTGCTTGATGAAGTTATTACCTCACAGCAAAAAAGTCAGTATCCTATTTCAGGGTCTGCATCCTTCAAAGGACACATCTGAAGGCCAATTACATCACAACCTCGTGTGAAGGCTGTCTCTTTATGGAGGACGCACCGCTACTACACCATTCACATATCCCAAGATTCTCTGCGCACCCGAAAAAGAAGAAGGAAAGAAAGAAAATGGCGACATCGTGCGGCGTAGATTGTCACTTCGGTGGGCCTGGGCGGCAGAAATCGTGACATAAGGGTAAAACATTCGGTGACGCAACCAGGAAATGGTCCGAACGGCTAGACCGTCCCATTTAGCAACGTTTGACGCGACGCCCTTCAAAGGTCTCGCCTTCTGCAGCTCCTGCACTGGGATACAGCCAGTGAGCGATGGTGCCAGAGGATTACCCCCAAAACGGCAGCGGAGGATCGTCATTTACATGGTCCTGTGAAAATCAATCTAAAAAAAATACAAACCATAATAACTTTAGCGTTCTTTATTTTTGTATTTTGAGTCTTTCGTATTCCACCAAATCATGTTGTATGCAGATGATGACGTCATTATGTTCCGTGACAAGGAGCGGGAGCAAAGAGGCAGGCTGATAGATCGAGAGGATTTGTAGTTTTGAGCGTTGAAAAAAAAAACCCATCACAGTAAGCAAAAACACCAGTACTGGTGCTGGCAGAAGCAAACAGGGATCAAACAAATAAAGGATTTGTACCTGATGAAGGTTCGGAAGGCTGTGGGGCCCAGACGCATGTTGCCCTTGACCCCGAGGAAGCGAATGAACAGAGCTGCGATTCGCTCCACCAGCCGCAGGTAGTTGAACTGTTTGGTGTATTTGGGGTAGACCTGCTTCAGACACAGCGAGGGCAGGGCGGCTTCGTCCGGGCTCCTCTCCTGTATCTCTGCCTCCAGGGGAATCTCCTCCCCGTGTTCAAACCCGGCAGCCCTCGGTTGGGAACTTTAATCACAGAAAACAACAGATTATTACACATTTTACAGCACCGTTTTTCACTGACAGCGTTTAATTTATTAGCACTGTTGACCGGCCATTTAACCTGCGCCACTGGAGATTTAATGACCACAAAAGTCCCTACGTTCACTGCTTTTTGTGCTGTCCAGCATAAAGGCTGAGTAATGGCCTTTAAGCCCTGCAGCACTGAAGCACGAGACCATCAGGCCAACCCAGAGAGCTTTTGTCAGCCGAGCAACATCCGACTACCTGAGGTAAATAAAAGCGCCAAGCTTTTCACTTGAGTCTGCACTTACAATCTGTCTTGGCAGGAGAATCAGGAAGACTAATGTTGTATGAAGGATAAATGCTCCCTTTTCTCTTTTCACTGGCTCGTCTCATAGGCTCCTGCAGCCTTTTTACCGTCTCTGCTTACATCAACAACATTTAACTGCACCAGAAGCAAAGATGCATCCACATGCTACAGGCTTGCAATAAGCTTATGATTCTTGTGAGCAGGAAGTTACTTCTGAAACTGAAAAATGACTCTTGTGTCACACAGCCAGATGTTAAAGCCACAGTGGATCTGTGCAGGTGTTTCACTCTGCATGACACATTAGTGTGATGTAAGCCTCTTCTTGGACAAAGAACCCTATTCCACAGCAGCCACTGATGGAAGCTTTTAGAGGTAAATTACCGGGTTTTATGCTTGAAATGTTAACGAGGCAGATTTATAAAAGCACTTTTCAGTCAGTTAATTAATGTAGCCCAAAAAAAGTCCATCAACCAAAAATTGAGCTCATCACTTTCCTGTGGCACAACGTTGGTCAAGGGGCCCCACGAGAGAAAGTACAAATTTGGTTCCAAAAATTAAAAGGTCACATATTACAATAAAGTTTCTTCTGGTTGTCGTTTCCTCATTTCCGTTTTGGGGGCGTGGCTTAAGGCAGAGGCTGTATAGTTGTGACACCACAAACTTACAGAAGTCTCCTTTGACGGCAAACATTTCTGAATTTTGTCTGTGTTTTTATTCTTTCACGGTACCTATACAGCGCATAGTCCTTCTTTATATTCAAATCTCACATTCCAGGATATAGGGGGAGAAGAGGGGAAGAAAATTGTTTGAAAAACATGTTTTGGTGATACAGAATACAACTTTCCTCCATTCACTATCATTACTAAAGGAATAACTGTGAAAATATGGAACACAAACACACTGAGGAATATATTTGTAGCATCAGAAGTTGGTCCATTAGATCCAATAAAAATCAAACGTACCCTGATGAGTTCTGCTTAGATTCTGTGTTTCTCAACAAAAGCCATTGGGTCTATTCTCTGGGCTTTAAAAACATGCTGAATGAGTTTTCTACCTCATTTTCAGAGCATAGCTTCTGTTTTCATCCATGTTGGCTGGATTTCAATCTCTTTCTTCCTGCATTTTTCTGGCATATTGCTACGATTCACAACGCTACAACCAGTCGATGACTGGAATAGTATAAAACCTTTGGCACGTCTCTCGCCGCCGGCTATCCCATTGTGTATTTCCTGTGGGAGATATCAATTCTCATATAAAAAAGAATGGGAGCAGGGCGTTCTGTGCATTTTTACCCTCATAAATGTGTGAACATTGTTCTTGATTGAGATCTCCCTCCCTCTCCTGTTTGCTATGCTGCAACGGTTGCTGTTGGGCGAGGCCGATCCCTCCTTTATCATTCTTATTAATTCACAGAGTTGAGTGACCTCAAATAACTTCCATCATGAGCAAGAACTCATCAGGCAGAATAAGTGAAACACCTGTGCCGGTGTGAAGGGCCTTTCAGGAGGACAACTCCTACGGTCAACATTTCCATTCAAACGCGACGACAAACGCACAAAGTCACATTCCCGTCAAGGGGATACAGTACCGCTGACTTTTATGAGGCAGTTTCTTTGTCCATGAATTAGTAAGCAGTGTGAATGGCACAGAGAGAGCACTGCTGAATGTTTAATAGAATCAATCATCCCTCGGCAGACGGAGGGACACCACCCACGTCTATTTAGACAGGACGGGCTCGGCTAAAAACGGACACGTCTTCTGGAGAAGCTGACAGCCGGACAGACAGTGAAGGGAACATCTCCACACACTCCCAGCAGACGGAGGAAGAAAAATGATGGAGTTAAGGCGAGAGGGTAAAAAGGTGAAGAATGGCAGGTTATTAAAAAGACATACAGAGGCCCGGTGCCAAATGTTAGTTGAGTGTATGCGAGGAGGACTAATTCAGCTGTCATTAGCCTGCACGAATTCTATTTCTGGCCTCCCGGTGAATAATTTGACAAAGCCTTCGCACACTGTCAAAAGTCCTGAAAGGTGCTAGATGTGTCATTGAAAGGAAATCAAATCTGTCCACAGTGATCTCCATTTCAGAAATCTAAATCTTTTTTTTTTTTTTTTTTTGTTGCCTGCGCTCTAAGAGTATGAGTCATTCCAAAACACACAGACACAGGAAGCAGTCTCCCACAGGTAACAGTAAACCTTTTGTGTGTGCAAATGATTTGAACGCCCACTTCTGTTCTCACTCCACAAAATCACAAGAATCAGAAAACGTTCAGCTGCTATAACCAATTTATTTATAATAACAATGTATGAAAAAAAAAGGCCATGGGAAAATGTAGAGAGAGCCGTTAGAATCTGTTGGTCTCTCCAGGTTTATGGAGATTTATAGACAATTTCTGGTCATTATTACGACAGCTTAACACTTTTCGGGTGCAGCAGGCAGATGTCTCCAGTAAAAGAAGCTGGAAGAGATCCACTGGATACGATTAGCTTCTAAATAACAATGTAAGCAATTAAAGAGAAATATATTTTCCTCAGGAGTTGGTAGAGACCAAAAATGGAGCTAAAAGATGGTAAATATTAGACTTAAATTCATCATCCAGTAAGAAACTACTGCCATTACAGACATGGATAGTGTGGGGTCATGGGAGTTGTTGTCACATTATGTTTAGTCATCTACAGAATCATCTGATGTTAACCTCACAAGTTAGAGCTACGGCGACCAACTTAAACTCACCTACCTTGAGTAAAAACTACAGGCTTCTGAAATTAAACAAGAAACGTTTGGGATAATGTAAGTCAACAGCTCAACAAAATATTTAAACAAATGTTTTTTTGACATCTTAGTGCTCTGATATTTTCATTATTATCATTATGATTATTATCGTCATCTTTAAAAGGTGCTGTTATGTCAAAGTTGTGTCTGAAACTTGTAATTGCTGCCCTCAAGTGCGCCTCCAGAAAAGAAAACCAAAGTTATTGTAGGTTTGAAATGGAGGCTGTGAATCTGTTATTTTACACTTCCACAATAACATAATAAGAAAATGTCTCACTCTGTGTGTTCCAACCTTAGTTACTTATGACTGCACTCAGATCCACCTCTGCACGTGTTACTTCTTTTGATGCACATGATGTTTTTTGTTTTTGCAATCATGTCCCTCGCACTGTATTTTAAAAAAGGTATGTGCGCCTGAATTTCAGCTATTTGTTCTCACCCACACACACACAGACAAACACACACACACCTCTCATAATGGCTCATAAATCACCCTCAGAGACATCATACAGAGGATTTATGAGCTGGGTGCCAGAAGTATATGTCTGAGAGCCACTGATAGAATCGGACCCCCCTCCTCCTCATAATTACCCACTTTTATCCATTTTCCTCTTTTTCCTGACATTTTCTTTTCTCTCTTATATAAGCTCTCATCCCATCTCCTTTAAATAGCAAAACACCATTTTCTTTACACAGCTCTATATTGTGCGCCCGGTCAGTCCTCACCTCTCTTTCACTTCATCTTGACAAGTAAAATTCATACAGGAGTGACTTCAGTTTAAACTCTGAGCTCTGAATGACTGAATCCCATCCATTCCAAAGCTGAACAGCTGTCCGCTACCACAACACGAGTACTTTTACTTGCTGGTAGACCATCTGTGCAGCAAACAAATGACTTAACCTCCCGTAACGATGTTGGAAACAGTCTGGTTGTGCTGTCAAAGACTGCTTGTTAAGGACTTTAAAAGTTTGCTGAAGAAAAAAGAAATCAAATCAATCCTTTCTCATTGAAATACATTTGACCTGAATGTAAATCTATGCATGTGAATGTCAGCTTCAAGCTTCAATCTGGCATCCGTGAGATGTATTTTATTCTGTGGTAAGTGAGGCATCAAAACTGAAGAAATGTCAATCCAAAGACAGTCTGGTTGTTCAAATTCTCATCTTTCTGTCGTATTTCCTGTAATCAGCCAGTGAAGTTAAAGCCCAAAAGAACTCTGTCTGGATGTCTGACACGTTCATTTTGAAGTACACTATATAATTTAAAAGACCAAAAGCATAATCAATGGATCAAACTGCCATGACGACCCCAATCCAACCTTGTTTCGATTTTGGGGCATCAAAAAGAAATTAGGTAACCATAGCAGCTAAAGAGAATAGAACGTGAGAAGCAGAGAGAGTGAGAGTGAGGACAGCTGAGCCCAGCTGGGATCTGCACACCGCTGCCTCCTGTGAGGACACACTCGCTGTGAGATCTCTCATCAGCAATGACCAAATTCTGCTACTTATCCTAGTTCCATAATGCTGTTTTTAATATTGTAACGTACTGTAACGAATGCAAACAGGCAAGAGGAGAGGAGAGTGAGAGTTGTGAAGTCAGAGGCGGAGGTTTTGTTGTTTGGGTTGGACACGGAGGCTGCACAGGTTTATGTTCATGTGCATGAGGGGGGCGACATTTTTACAAAATACTGCTGGTTCTGTTGGGTTGGCATTTCAGATTTGATGCCTGCAGTGCACCATAGGTCAATTAGCGCTTTGAGAAAGTTTAGTCTTTCTCTCTCAGAAATCATATTTTTCGGGAGAAGTTGTGCATTTACTTTACTTTGACAATAATGTCGGCCTGAATATAATCTGACAAGTACCGAGGAACTACAGCTGTCAAAGATTAAACCGGTGTTTACAATCATTTCAGCTTGTTTCTCCTCGATAAATTTAAAATAATGTAAAATGCAAAAGATTCAACATAGGAAAAATATTCTTGATCATAAATAATGATATACAGGTTGCATCTGCCTCAGCGTGGAATTAGATGATTGATGACTTTGATTGATGACTTTGTTGGCAGCAGTGATGATCACATTTTCCTGAGCACATCCAATCTGAGGACTAATTGAATAAATATTAGTTGTAGCTTGTCGGGACATAATTGGCATATCATCCCCACTAAAGCACAAAACTCAGTCACTATCTGCAACACTGACACAGTCCCCTGCGACCGCAACCTGACATGAATACTAAACCTTTATGTTTGTGAAGAAAACATTTGAAATCCTGTTAAACCACAACAGAATATTTACCACAAGTTAATATAATCATGGCTATAGATGGGTTTTTCCAATATTACAGCCCTAGTTTGTGGTAAGCTGTGTATTGTAGGAGGTTCAGCTAACAGCTGCTAGGGTCCACTTTCTATCTGCAATTACTGATGAGCCGTAACATTCTTGTTATCACTAATCAATGATTTGTATTATTTAATAGCAGAGCACTGGCTGTTAGCCTCTAATCACAGGCCTCATACACCTGCATCTTATTACCAGATAGACTGCCATTACTTGCAATTTGATATCATCATCATTCAGAAGCATTTGTTGTTGTCATTGCTCTCTAAAAATATTACTGCTCGACTGACGACTGATTCAGATTATTTCCCTCTCTATAAAGTTTACGACTTTATTTAACATTTCTGTCTTGCCTCGTGTCAAGTTCCTGCAAACATGAAGATACACGAGACACCGTAACTCTCACGTCATAAACCCTGTCCTTGTCACTGTCGCCGCTTCTCACCCTGCTTTATAGACACCCTGAATTATATCTTATTAAAGATGATGCACCTTGCTCCAGTCTGGACTTAATCCTCTTTTCTCCACGTGGCTGCAGACGATAAACATTCTCGCACACCAACATATTTTTATAAAGATATTCTTCCACTCCCTTAATTGGCTTTAGAGGGGGCGTACAATTTAGACATCAGGTGTCTGTTTGTGTTTAGAACAGAGCGGTGAAACAAATGGAGGTATTTACACACAGAAATAGTCCAGATGATTTACAACGCAATCAGTCGGGACGTCATAAATCATTGGAAGATTATTGTCTGTGTGAGTAATTGTTCAAGCTCAATAATGAATGGAAAGGTATAAAATTATAAAGCTCTGGAGTAACCCTCAATATCTGAGGTCCCAGTCAACATAAAATGTATGAGGGACATTCAATTAAAGGATTATGGGTCTCTACAAGTATTAAAACAGTATCTAAAGGTGTCTTAAATTATGCTCCACTGTCATTTATCAACTGACAAGTACAAGGTGTGCTTCTGCCTATTCCAGCTGGATGAAAATATGGCAGGAGGAACGAGGATTAAACATATCGTAGGCGCATTATATCCATATAATACCGGTCATGATTATAATAAGTAGGTATTATCCCAGAGAAGACGGTCCTTTCACTTCCAGAAGAAAGCAGATCAAATATCTGATATAGAAAATAAAGGAGGGGACGGTGGCAGAAGAGAAAGTTTGAATCAGTAAATCTTATTGTCATAGAAGAAAAACAGATTTGAGGGCAAAAAAGAAAAAAAAAAAAACCCAAAACACTCTAATGATAGAGAAGATTTATTGTCAGGCACCACGCAGGGCCAGTCAGCCTGAGAAACTGAGCCGCCAGACTTGAACAGTAATGTGTGAATTTCTACCGCGGCTCAGCTGAATTGAATTTTTTCCATTTAACAGGCTTATGGGGAGCTGTTGAGTGGTACAGAGCTGGGCTCTGTGGACGGACGGGCTGAGTAAGATATCATGCCCTTAGAAGTGGACTCTTAAGACCAGCAGACAAAGAGCAGAGGGTGTACGAACTTGAGCTTCAAACTCTGTGTGTGTGTGTGTGTGTATACACTCACACTGGCTTCCTGTGGGTCGGGTCCATAAGGCGCAGTGTGTCCCTGATCACACCCACTTTGACCTCTTTGTCAACTGGACTAGGAACATATTCATAAACCCCTGGTGCCACCTGAAGGAGACATGAATATGCATTACAGCAGAGTGAATAATAAGGATAATAATTCTGCGATAATAGTGATGCTGACATCCTCTCTTACCTCCTGTTCATGTTCTATTCTCATACTGGGGTTGGAGTTGACCTCTAGTAATACTGGCTTCAGGTTCTTCATCAGCAGGATGTCAAACCCTAATATCTGAGACACAAACACATCCTAAATTACATACTCTTGTATTTTACAATGAAGTCAACGGTATAACAGTGGTGTGGCCAAATGTTCCCATTCACGTGAGTCAGATTCATACCAGAAGATATCAGTTTAGCTCCCAACAATATTCCAACCATGCAAGGTACCTCAATTAATAAAGTACACTTTGTTTTGAAGGTCGAGTTCATGTACAAAGAACAAAGTGAGGCGACAATGAGTCTAAATAAAAGCTGTTAGAACAACAGCTGAGTGGAAGAGGTCCAGATAAAAATAAAGTTAGTTTAAAGTCTCTATTTAAAAACTTGACACTTCAATATTGGATCCTGAGGTGAAATTAACAACTGGGGAACATCAGTCAAGCTTTAGCTCTGCATACTTATTTAAGTTAATTAGAATGGATCCTGACACATTTTGGAACATTGAACATAAACCTAAGAACACCTCCATGTTTTTGTTTATATTTTGGAACATTTGCATCATGAGAAGTTTTGCAATGTCTATAATCACCTACTGCACTCTTGGAGAGAAAATGTGATGATTAAGAGAGAAGATATGAGTTATATGGAGTGTCTTATTATATTATTTGTAAACAGATTTATGGACGTTTATTTTCCTGTACTGTGGAAATCATGTTGTGACTGTACAGATAGAATTGCACTGACTTTGGCAGTGCATGATGTGTTTGTGTTTAGGTTTATAACTCTCAGATGAATACTTATTAGACGTTAGACGCCACTAAGCGTGGGAGTCGAGACCGCTGAGACTTACTGATCCATCAGAATTGTTTGCCTCAGAGCCTTTTGTTTTGTTTTTTTTAATTACGTCCATGTGTTGGTTAGTTGGTTTGTGAACAGGATTAAACAAAAACTACTAAAATGGATTTCCATTAAACTTGGACAGAGGATGGATCTCAAGCCAGAAACGACCACATTAACTTTTCATGCAATACTTGATAAAAGGATGAATCAGGGAACTTTTTCTTGTATTCTTTAACATTGTAAGATAAGTTGATTTTTACCATTTTCTTGATCTTGATGAGAAAAAATCAGCCCCATTTCGGGAGCTGCTATCTGTGAGTGAGTACAAACGGGGACTGTTGCACTCTACTGCCATTCTAGGTCCAGACTTTTTTTTCTACAAAACAATCACGTCCAACTCATGTGTCTATCCTGCTAGAAAGGAGAAGGAGAGGAAGAAAAAGTCTAAAGTTTTGCTTCATTTCATAAAGAGAGACTGCAACAGTAATGTCTATAAAATCAAGTAAGGGTCTGAAACATTGGCTTAAAATCCAGGCATGCCAAGAAGATCACACACAGTCGCTACAGCTCTCAGGCTCCAGCCGGCTCAACAAAAATTAATCCATAGGGGGAATCAATTAAGAATTGTGCTGACATGCAGAATCAATAGTGGCATTGGCATCTGACACTAACCTGGAAGCAAGTCGGTCCTGGTTTGCCAGGCGGTATCTCAGCCTGATAGTACACTTTAAGTTCAGGCACCACGGCGATGACGGTCTTGATGACAAGAGCGATGATGTCCGACCACACCTTCTTGATGTCCACGCCTTTAGCTGCCAGCCTGTACAGCACGCTGGAGAGCGTGCGCTTGCTGCCCGTGTTCTGGCTGTCGGAGTGGACAAAGTTGCCGCTGTGGACGTTGAGCGAGTAGTTTGTCAGGTGCATGAACACATGGCTGAGATTCTTCTGGCTTGGTTCCTACAAAAAGCAGAATAAAAGTCACCTTAAGTATCTCTGTATAAAGAATGAGTTCATGTTTCATGGCATCACAGCACATAAGCTTCACGATAGCAGCTGCATGGCTACCTGGTAGGGCTCGGTGCAAAAACGCGTCAGGCCTTCCTTGGCAATATAGATCTCCAACGGCTCCAGGGACTTTATCAGCACGTAGAGGCGGATGTCAAACTTGAGCTTGTCGATGAGTAATGGCTTGTGGATGTACTCTTGCACTACCCCCTGTTTGGCCTGTGAACCCGCCATGAGCTTCAGGTCACTCGGGTCACGGATGAGGTAGATGCCGTCGCCCTGAGAGCCCCCGTCAGGCTTCACGATGAAGGTCGGATTCACTGTGGCGTCGTTCTCTTTCACCATACGGATCTACAGCAGAGGGGGGAGTAAGAGAGGAAAGACTGTTATCAGGGTTGAGTGGTGACAGAAACATGTATTTGGGATTATATAATCGATACAGTGAATGGTTGAGTAACATGACATATGATAAAAAAAAAGTCACTGTTCATCTTCATAATGCACTAAATAACAAGTTAATGAGGCTTGTTACATGGCTTCTACTGGGCAGAAGGCATTCTTATTACGTTGTTTTTCTATAGAGTTGCTGTACTATGACATAGAGAACATCTTGAAACTCTTTCTAGAGGGAAGCAGTGAACTACATTGAAGAGAAAAGTGATATGCTGGTGCCCCCTGGTGGACATAATGCACTTTTGCATGTATATTTTGCCTTAGTTTAGAAGTTTGGCCATCTGCCCATGCAACTACGTCACCAAGTCAGATCAATACTGAAACCTGAACAACAAAAAACAAGACTTAACAAGGTTCTCTTCTTTCTTGTCTCATCAACTTTCCTCCTACATTGATGAACATGAACGCACAAATCTGGACAAACGCTTTCGTTGTCATATTATTTACGGCTGGTTGGTGAATGACACACTTGATAACTGATTTCGACATCCTCGAACGTCGTAGTCAACAAGCGAAGAGCAGCTGATGTCTTACTCATTCTTCCCCCTATTCTCTTCACGGCTCTTGCTCCCTGTCATGTGTCTACACTCGCTCGGTTCTACGTCTCCTTCACAAGATTCAATCATGTGTTAAGGAGTGCCAGATGACCATAAAGGGTAATATACAGAAATGTCTTTTCTCCTCAAGGAAAGTGACCAATGAAGCGTGCACATGTCAAGAATAAAACAGGTCATATTATTATGCGAATACTGGTGCAATGGAACAAAGAAACGACTGTATAGACTCCATAACTTCAGTAACTGTGACGTTTATTGGTTAAATATAACTAATACTGAACACTGAAAAGAAGCACAGCGACAAACAGAAACAGTGTTGCTGTACTTTTCCGAGCTTCTGGCCATTTTGTCCAGACGCCGACTGAGTCACGGGTATATTTTTTACTTATGATGACATTGTGGGAGTTCACCAACGCATGCTTCATCTTTGATCACAAGACAAAATATGATGTTTGTTCCAAATGTATAAGAGCAGAAATGGGAACAAAAGTCTTTATGTTTTTTACCTCTGGCCAATTATAATGGTCTGCAAAAGGAAAAGACCTGTTTTTGTTTGTGGTTAAATAAATCACATCAGCACTGGCTGCCTTCTATTTAGGTGTTCCAGGTTCATGGCCATGTTCTTACACATGTTGGCTTAATGGTGTTTGTACTGTCATAGTAATATTATTAGCAGCATCTACACTTATGCTGTTGTTTAAGTCAAAGACTCTACATTAAATGGCCCCATTGATGACTTCTAATCATTTATTTTTCAGCATTGTTGCATTTGTTGTATTATTTTTCTGGTTTATCCTTTGCAACTTTCTGCCACTCAGTTGTCTGTTGCAAAATAGAAATGTCTGACGTCAGCACCAGAAGAAACAAACTCATCCACTGTTGTGCCGTGTGAGTAGCAACAACCAAAAAACACTGGAAAGAAGTAGGGATACACATTATGGTTTGTTATAAGTCTATGCCGCCACCCTGTAATTACCTGCTTCTACTGAGTTTATACCCTAGAGTTTATGTCAACCTGAGGGAAAGAAAGACTAAGTGTAGTAAACAAAGAGGGATGATTTGATCCACTGTAGCTCTATTATGATACACAAAGACTTCTCTCTCTGAACCCATATGGAGCGTGTTTAGCAAATTATATCAGTGTTGTCTCCTGAAATTGTAAAAAACTTGATGACATGTTTAGTTTGATCAGCACTGCATGGCTCCACCGAGGCGTGGCAGTTTGACACCGTAAGCACAATGGTTTCCACTTCTTCTTCCTTTTCTTCTCCATGTGTATTAGCAGACCACACACCAACTTTAAAGGGGCATAACAACCCCTAATGTCCTTGAATTTGTCGATACTGTGTGTAGTAATTTAATGAAAGCAATTTGGCTTCATACTATCAGATCAGCACTATCAGATTAATAGCCAATAATCTCAATTTCCCAATACTGGGCAGACACTTCATCTGACTGATATTTGTTGAGCATCCCTAGAAAAATGTGTGTGTATTTACTGGAGATGTAAAAGCAGACTGGGCTGACCGGACCCCAACTCAGTGTTTGTTACAAAGTTTTGCAACTACACAGTACCTGCGTGGAAAACTGCTGGTACTCCTCAGGCAGGATCCAGGAACGGGGATAGAAGTCGTACTCTTCTGGGAACAACTCCTGCATAGTCCGCACTGCCCGGCTCATGTTGATCTTCCGCAGCATTTCAATCATCCCTGCAATGCACAAAGCACCGTTTCAGAGATTCAATAAACGCAGGACACTGCACTTTGAAAGCAGTTTTTAAAAAGGAAATGATGTTCTAAGGATATATAACTGATGCATTTAAATAAGAACAAGGAGAATACCAGTGATGTAGACTTGGAGGTACATTTCCTACCAGCATAATCATCTCTAGATTCTCAAGTTGATTTTTGCCATGGTATGAAAAGGTTAGCGTTGGAGCAATGAGGATCAGTAAGGCTTTAACTAAATCCCTGCTGTTGTGATTACAGAATACTGAGTACACATGAGGTACTCCGAGCTGAAATAAAGCCATCACTGCATCCGCACGCAGGTTAGTAGTGTTACTGTAGAGCACCTAACATCAACAGAAGGTCGAAGGAGAGGTACCTGGGAACTTGTTGACCTGCCCTGAGACGATATTTTCATTGTCATGGAAGGAAACGCCGTGCCAGTAGATATCACAGGCTGCTCGTCGACCCAGAGGAAACTGGAGAACAGGAGAGAGAGAGCAATGAAAGGAGGGAATGAAACATGATCTTCAAAAATAGCAAACCATAACAAGATTAGTTTAAAAAAATATCATCTGTAAATGAGAAGGCGGGTTCATCCGTTCGTGTGACTCAGGACATTGGCAAGTCCCTTAGTCATGTCCTTCTGGTGAACGCGGGGATAATCTTGCCTAAAGATGGTAGGCAGTGTGTGTTGTGTTGCTATGAGCTGGAAAAAAAAGAGACAAAGTGATACTATAAAAGGATTTAGAGAGCTGGGAAATCCTTCTGGCTCAAAGCAAAGATTTTGTCCTCTACACCTCAACTCGCAACACATATTCTACACCACGTTGTGATCTAAAGATATCAAAGCAGACAGAAGAAGTGTGCGCTAACTAGTACATCAACACCTATTAAGGCACCTTCCACGATTTGATTTCTCCCACATGTAGCTTTTGAGATCTATCATATTAGTTTTTTTTATGTGCACTCTGCCAAAAATCTCCCGTCAACAAGTTTCAGCTTTTTGATAAACTGGGTTGATTCTGAATTTACAAGCACGCTGCCTTCCATGAATCAAGGTCATCGTTTGGGTTTTATCTACATGCAACACATTGGATGTTTTCACTGTGTTGATGCCTCAATGCAAATTTGAGCATAAATCACCCACATGCTGATTCCCAGTAAGTCTAAGCTCTTACTAATTTAGTTAACTCGCTTATCTCAAAATCAACCATGTGCCTCAGGGAGGCATCTGAATTTCTGGCCATATCTGGGTTCTATAATCCTGAAAATAGTACATTTTATCACTCCCACCTGGTATTGTCAATACTAGTTTCAGAATTCAGGGTTTTTTTTCACAGCCACTGGGTTGGGAAGCATGAACTGGACAACAATTACTAATCATGTTAGCCATTTTCACCTGAGGCTAACGTCTGCAGTCATAAATAACAACTGTTAGAGCAAGCCCAGCTAATTAGCCAAGATCTGAGGAGGCGCTGTCAACTTTGCCTTCCAACTCTGAGCGTCAATAAATGCCTCATCTGTGAAAACTATATTATTGTAGATTACAACAAATCTTTAGTGGATATGGTTCGACTTCCGTGGTTGTGATACCATCATCCTCTCATGGGAGGATTAACCCTGTTACAGGGCAGCTTTTTCTCCTCTGATTATATGTGACTAAGATAATCAGCTGACTAAAGAAAATATCCTGACAGCGTTGTCTGTGGGGGACTGAGGATTAAGAATGCAATCTCCATCACCTCCTGAAACTGATATGAATAATGTATCTGATTTTTTTTTTTTTTTCCTCATTGGCATCCAGCTCATAGTTAATTCATAACATGACACAGCTCATGTCTGAGTTTCAAAACATCAACACCGAACTGGGAGGAACTTCGTCAGGGAGTCTATGTTTAACTTTATGACATCAGGACTTTATATTGAGCTGTATTGGAAGGTCAGCGGCTCATCGTCACCGCTCCTAAATTCTACTCTCATGCAACCCAGCCCACTGCCAAGCACCGGGGTAGATCTCTGACAGAGCTGCATCTCATTAATGAGTTAGCCTGTGAGCGTGTGAAACAGGGAACCCCTGCTGGACAGCCAAGGCCTGCTATAAATACTGCCACCAAGATGCCAGTGTATAAGTGTCTAATCGCATGAAGGAAGGAGGTCCAATTAATGAGTAGTTTCTGGGGATAAGGTCCGAGAATAACTAGGTCTGAGAATAACCGTCTTGTGTGTAGAATGGTCATAGATGGAAAACAGTTTGACTTGTAAATGAGAACACATTGCTCACTTAAGTATTAT
Source organism: Acanthopagrus latus (assembly GCF_904848185.1). NCBI lineage: Eukaryota > Metazoa > Chordata > Actinopteri > Spariformes > Sparidae > Acanthopagrus > Acanthopagrus latus. The sequence continues at coordinate 22,250,155 of NC_051050.1, read as the reverse complement.
GTATTTAATTTTATCTACAAGTGAGGATTGTTTTATTATCGTTGATTATTTTTACGACTAATTCATTAAACGTTTAATCTGTATAAAGTATAAATAGGTTAATGTTCGGATACAGGACATTTCACGTTACAGCTTATCTGTATGCATCCAGTAAAAAGCATTTTTATTCTTATTTATTTACCCTTTTTTCTGAATATATTACAAGGTTTTTCCTCCCTTCTGAAATTAATATGCTTCAGTTTAAAACCTAAGCTTAGTCTGTAGGATCCTAATGAAAATACCAAGTCTGTGATTACTGCAGTTATTAATCTAATTTTCTGTAGCTGTCACTCAGACCCTCAGGCTTTCCATTCTCTCTCTCGCTCTCTGCCTCAAAGAGGACTAACGCTCGATTGGATTAAAGGAGCTTAAGGCTAATCATTTCCTACTGTTTAAGAGAATGCCATATGCTGAAAGTCAGCCGCCTCTCAGGCCAGAACACACTGCAGATGTCGACACGTAGTAATGTGGATGTAAACGGGACTTAAAGCCGAAAGTTTAACAAACACAGGGAAGAATCTGTATGTTTTTTCAAGGCCAATACTAATACCAATAACAGATATTTGTAATATACATTGACAGTAAAATATTAAAACATTGGTGTCAAAATTTAGAACAACCAGTCCGGCATTTGTTGGACTTTTCACTCCACTATATCTATTTGATAAATTAAGTTACCAGTCAGTTTACAGATTCAGATTATGCAGTGTTGATAGGATATTATTAATGATTTGTAACCAGTCAGATAGTGTTGGGGGTGGGACACTCGGTGTGACTACAGAATGGTGACTACCAACAGAGAGCGGCGGCTGCATCAAAGCCGAAGTAGTGCATCTTTAGATTATCAGTAATTTATTTGAAAGGTGCAAACAGCAGAATTTTAGATCCTTCCATCAGTCTATCCCTCCTAAAATGTCCTAATAAACTTCCCAAATTTATATCCACAACTTGTATGTAGTAAAACTACTTAACTGCTCTGTGTGTTACAACTGGAAAAAGGGATTCTGATCAATAAATATCAATTTCATAACAGAAAAACAAACAGTGCACAGCTACTGAGTTTCAGCCCCCTCAAAGATGTTGACAACTACTTTCAAAATGGCAGAGGATCTATAGCGCCCTTGACTCTGCAGGGGGTGGACCGGGAGGACAAAGCCTGGTCATGTATAGACTTTCTGTCTACTGTTTCCTATACCAGACCTGGGAGGATTTCAGTGTCACGGTGTGGTCATGGGTGATAAGTGGTGTCTTTACTCCACCTGTCCCGCTTGACACCTCATGCATAATGGAGACCACGTTAATAATGGCTGATGGCATGTATTACTCGCATCACATTCAAACTGACCAGATGGCGTTCGTGGCCCGGGGCCTGGATCAATTAGCCTTCCCATAAATGTTTTAAAAGTTGTTGCTTTTCCTAGAACAACTTTCATCCACATCCCTCTTCTGTAACTCTAAACATTAGAGGCATGCATACCGACACTGTCAGGATGTGGCTGGATTAAAAGGTGAGCTACTACTTAAAAGTACAACAACCGGCTTTAACTGGTTATGAAACACACTGAGTGTAAAGAGTTCAATCAATAACTTTGATAGAAATACCAGGAAAAACAATCAGCAGAAAAGTTTGATTATTTCCCTTATCGATTAATCTGCAGATTATTTTCTCAGTGTATGGTTTGGTCTATTAAACATCTGAAAGCGGTGAAAATGCCATGAAAATGTTTCTATGGCTCGAGACGGAACTGCATCTAATGTTTTAGTTTGTCCAAGCAACAGTCCAATACCCAGAAAATCTTTAATTTACTGTGATGGAAGCTAAAAAAAGGCAGACAATTCTCACGTAATGTGCAGCAGTAACTCTGAAATGTTTAGCATTTTTTCTAGCTTGAAAAAATTAACAAAATAAATCATCAATCATAAATGAATCATTTGTCCGTTGATTAATCAACTGATCACTCCAGATTTACTCTAAATATGTGGTCACAGAAAACAGTGAAGGCTGTAGAAGAACACCTAATAATACCTCGAAGATATGTGCAAGATTTAGATTATGCAAGTTATGCCCACATTAACAGGATTGCACATGAATTCAGAACATTCAGCTGAAGTGTCTTCCACTTGTCTTTTGGAAACCAGTCCCTCACTTTATCACTACCAAATCTTCTGTCCATTTTCGGAGAGATCAGTTTGTCCACTTTCAGTACTGTACGATAAATAAATCACTACAAATGGCTGCCTGACTGTCTGAAAGTTGCTGCAGCCAAAGCTTTTTGCTTTGCTTTGATCAGCCATTTTCAGAGTTTGAATAACACAACTATCAACTGAAACATATTGCTTTGTGCGAGTTTAAATACTGCGTAAAGCAAACAGATCACTTACAGATACTTTAGACGCCTACTTCCACTCAAATTTAATTTCCTATTTAAAGCTTTGTGATTCACTTTCTGTCAGAGATACTGGCTCTCATAAAATGTCAGCTGTTTGATAACCAAGAGAAGAAACACACGTCCAAACTGTTACATAACTGCGCCTGAAGCAGATAGAATAGGTTTTTCAGTGAGAGGCTGGATAATGTAATCATTATCAGATTGATTTGAACCCCGTCTCTATCATCCAGTACAGTAATGTTGCTTATATGATGCAGCAGTTAAGATATTTTTGTTTTATAGCAGTCCAGTAAAAGTTAGATTATGGTAGTGCTATGCAGATTGTTATTCTTGTGAGAACTGTAAGAAATGTGAACTCTTGGCCTTTTCTTCTCATCCTGTTTCTAGCACAGAGTCACTCCAGGCAGCCGCTGCTTACATGTGACCTCTACGACCTGAATCTGACTCATCACACCTCTGTGGAGAGAAAATGTAAATCAGTGAAAAGACAAAAGACTTGTTTGTGAAGGAGATTAATGTCTACACTGGCTTATAGCCTACAAACATGAAACTCATGGTCATATCATGAGGAGGATTGTGCTAATAAGAGTCAAGCACATGCATGTTTTAATTATAATTTGATTTAAAAAATGACTTACAGAAACATTTAACTGCACCACTGAAGGAAAAAATGCAAACTCATGGTTCTTCACAGCAAGTCAGTTCTTTTTATTAAATCTGCCCTCAAAATGTACATTTATAGGAGGTCTTTTAATAATAAATCACTTATATCAATTTTATGTGCTTCAATTATATACTATATAATTTCTATTTATATTGTGCTGTTTTTATCTTGATTATACTTTTTCTGCCCTCTTTTTCTTTTATTGTGACTGGGAGTACTGCGTCTGTCTTGACCTGTTAAGCGCTTTATAACCCTGATTCGAAAAGTGTGATTCAAATAAAGTTTATTATTGACATATTAATAGCACAAGTAGAAACATAAGACCGAGGTTCTCATCTATACACATTCGTGACCAACGCCCAAGCTGAAACACTTGTGCAACGAGCAGCTGATGACAGCGATCCTCTCTGGATTAGAGAGGCCTTCAGTGTCATGTTTTGTAAAAATAAACCTGCGCATATGTCATTCTTTTCTCCATTACTCAGTTAATTGTTTGGTATACTTAGATTATATACACAAGTGTCAGAAAATGGTGAAAATGTCAATCATTGTTCCCAAAGGTCAACACAGCGTGCTCAGATGTCTCCTTTTGTTGACAAGCCAAAAGATATTCAGGTTACTATCGTAGAGGAGTGGGGAGACCAGAAAACAGTCACGATTAGAAAACTAAAAAGACTCAAACTGATTAATCAACCAGCTGAATTGTTTGGCGATTAATGTGACAGTGGATAAGTAATCGATCAGCCAGTGACTGAGTAGTTTTCCTCCAAGACAAACACAGAGAGAGAGAAGGAAGCTTTCATGCTGCTCACCTCTTTCCACTTCAGCTGCTTGATGCTGATCTTCAGTGCCTCTAATGAGGTCTTGGCTTTTGCAGTGTCAACCGTCACTGGCCTCCTCTTGTTCGCAAGTTTGACTTCTGGGATGTTCTTGGACGGATGGATGCTCACATAGTTCCCATTACTCTCCGACTTGCCCTGCAGGATCTTGCCAGTCCCTCTGATGTGAAGTGTCCGCTCATGCCCGAGTCTGTTCAAGTTCTTACCACCAGCATGAGCAGCAGACCCGTGCAGTGACAGCTCCTGGAGGTGTTTGCCACAAGAGTTCTTGTCATCTTTTCCTGGCCTGCTGCGACTTTTACCCCTTTGTTTACAGGTGATGGAGGTGCTGGACGCATCGCTGCCGGCTATGGTGATGCTGGAGGGGTCTGGGGAGACGGGTGCCTGTGGAGGAGAGGACCCTGGAAGCTGCTGCTGCTCCACCTCCTCCTCCTCCTCCTCTTCCTCCTTCTCTGCATCCTCACCGAATGACCTCATCTGCTCGAGTTGGACCCGAACTTTCACATAATCATCACCCATCATGCGAAACGCTATGAGTGACGCCGCTGGGCAGGGCACAGTTGTACCACAGGGTGCAATACTCCGGCAAGCTAACGTCAGTCTGAGATAATGTCGCGGGCATTGCTAGCTTAAAAGGCTAATTAAACAGTAAAATCCATAACGCCCCAATTGGAGTGAGCGCGAGGGGAGCAGACTGTGACGATACGTTAACGGCTGTTTAACGTCTTTTTTTTTTTTTTATCAAGCTAATAACAGCTCAGGCTAAAGAATTAACGCTGTAGCTAACGCCGTATGCCAGCTTGCCACGATAATTCAACGAGCAACTTCAAAAATGCTAGCGGCTCTGACGAGCAGCCGTTGACTTATGCTAGCTGCTGCTTGTCGGCTAGCTACCAACCTGACATTAGCCTGGGAAACTTCATCAAGCTAGGCGACATTATGGCTCGGTTCTGCGTGCCGTTGACTCACAGGTGCCGCTATCTACTTCTCCGGGGCTGACAGGACAAGTCGTGATGATGGTGTCCTCCTCCTCTCTCTCTCTCCCTGTGTGTCTGTTGATCAGGAGCAGCGGCTCAGCAGCAGCAGGAGGCAGAGCTGCCTGTTGTCCAGCCTCCATCTGCTTTGAGCCCAGCTGATGATGCCTTTTCGAGCTCCTCGTAACTTCCGACTTCCAAGAAGCTACACTAAGCGCTACGGCTAAACATTTATCTATATATATATATATATATATATATATATATATATATATATATATATATATATATATATATATATATATATGAAGTGCTCTGGTGATGTTGGTGAGATGTGAGTAAAAAACAGAATCTGATTCGTGCCTCATGGTTTTTAATGTCGGAAAAAAATAACGACTGTAATCGTGTCAGATTCTAAATTTACCATATTAAGACAACATTATACCAGTGTGTTAATTCATCTGTTGGTTTTACAAGTGGTTTCTCAGCGTTGTAATCGTGCCAATCCGGACTATTTTGCCTTTTAAATCGGCATCTATTTACAAGATGTGCTTATTTCCGACAGCACCTGAAGGCAACAAGGGATGCCAGGTTTTCAGTGACCATCTATTATTAGAACAAAGAATAAGTCAACACAAAACCACCTGACAATGCTGATTTATTAATAGGCCAGCATCAAATGGTGATGAGCCTGCATGATGACAAGTCATTTATATTAATTGGGTTTAATAAGATAAGATAAGATAAGATAAGATAAGATAAGATAAGATAAGATAAGATAAGATAAGCCTTTTTGATCCCTCACTGGGGAAATACATGTTACATCTTGACAAGATTCAGAATGTGCTCAAAGACAACGTCATACGTTTTAAATTCACTACTACATACTACAAAATAAAGCCATTTGAACAAGTTATTTGATTTTTTCCCCCCCAACTTTTGTTTCTTTATGTTTTTCACTGCTGTTTGGAGGTGATATACTGCCCCCCATGTCCGACCACAGATGTCGTGTGGTATCTACTGGCTGTCAGCAGTAGAGATGTTCTTGGCGTTGATGTTTGATTGTGAATGTGACAGCTTGAGTTGTTGAAGCTTCTTCCAACTCTGTGGTTTCCTCAGTCCCAGAGAGTGACGGGCTCTTTTCCAGGGAGAATTTTTGTGTTTGCCCTGGTGTGTCACGTCCAGAAGTTCAGTGGCTGAGGCTGTAGCGATGGACTCCTGCTTGCACTGCTTCTCTTCGGGGACTTCAGCTTCCTTCGAGGCCTTGAGCTCTGTGGAAAGCTCATGGTTGAGAGACATCTGAACGGCAAGCTGAGCTTTTAGCTCCTCCAGTTGTCTCTCATAACGTTCCTCTTTCTCCAGGGCGTTTTGCTGGAGATTGTCCATTTCCTCAGTCATCCTGTGATGGAGGTCGTCCTGCTCAGCCCTCAGGTTGGTGATCATCTGCAGATCAGGCTGTCTGACTTCAGTGACATCAGCTTCATACCTAAGATAAGATTACATAAGAAGACACAAGAATAAGACAAACATACAACACAGCAACTGTCCTTGAATGTATATAATATGTGCAATATATAATAATTAGCTGAGTCTGTTGTCAGCGTGGGAGGCACTGATCTGATCCAGTTCTTCTTGAAGAAGTTTGTTCTTGTCCTTCTCCTCCTGGAGGGCAGCTCGATACTTCTCCTCGTTGATTAAATAGGCGACCTTCAGCTCCTCATAATCTATCTGAGGGTCCTTCTTATTCCTCCACTTGGTTTCGTCCCTCACCTGAGCAGCTATCTTTGCCTTGCTGAGAGTTACATCGTCGCTGTTCTTTCTCAGCCAGTCCAGCTCTCTAGCGGTCTCTGTCCCCCTGTTGATGAACATCTCCTTCAGGGTTTTCTGCCTCTCCAGCTGCTCTCTGGTGTCTTCAAGCTCTTGGATGAGTCTCTCCCGAGACACACCTGTTGAGCGCTCACTGGAATACTCCCTTTCTTTCGGCTGGTATATTCTGTCGCAGAAAAAAAAAGCTGTCGTCATCTCTGATGAACAGATATCGTTGCGTTGTTTCTCACTTTTCTGTCTCACGTTAACATGGCTGTGTCTGCGCTCGATAAAAAATCGGACTGAAGAAGTGTTGTCCTGTGAACCTGCCTTAACAGGCCCGATGGGGAATGTTTGGCTTTGACACACACACGCACGCACATGCACGCACACTTTTTTGAAAATAGAATTTTAATTACTTTAAATAAAAGCTAACAATTCTGTTAAAAAATTATTGAATAAAAAAGTCAAATTATCAGAAATATGTATTATTTATTTTATTCTATTTCCATATATTCTTTAAATATTTTATTTATATTTTATTTAGAATATTATTATTATTACTATTATTATTATTAGATTACAAACCGAAATCATAAAATTAAAAAAGTAATAATTATGACAAAATCAGTCAAAATTATGGAATGAAATTTTTTTTTAAAATATTTTAAAAATCTAAATATTTAAGAAAAAAATGAATTCATAAGAAACAAGTAACAGTTCTGAGATGAAGATAAAAAATATGATTAAAATAAAATTGAGACAAAAAAAAGATTATGAGAAGATGTTTTATTTTAATATTGAATTAAATTCTTAAATTAAATGGAAAAAATCAGAAATTATGAGCATAACATTATTAACATAAAATGGAATGGAAATTATCCAAGCAATGTCGTAATTATGAAATAAAAAAGACAAAATTATGAGAATAAGGGCTAAATAAGGGGAAAAAAAGTTTAAATAAAAAGAAAAAAATAGAATTATAAGAAGATACAAAAAAAGATGAAATTATGAATAAATCAACAATTATGAGATAAAATCCAAAGTTATTTGATAAAATGTTTTTATTACAAATTTAAGAGTCGGTCATATTTACATTTTATTTTCATCTCATAATTATATCTTGTTATGTCATAATTATGAATCATGACCATCAGAATATTTTTTTCATGACGATTTATTTTCATTTTTATTTTTATCGAGTTGCTGTTTATTTTGTTTTGTCGTAAATTGTCTTCCATACTTAAACACAGTCTGGTCTGTGGGTTGCCGTTCACATGTCGGCTGTTGGCGCATGCGTGTTTCCTGTCGGCGGTATAAAAACACCTCACAGCTGACGGGCGGCCTCCCCTTTAAAGCAGCGCAGTGATGAGGAGGCGCTGCTGGGCGGCGGAGGCTGAGCGCTCATCGGCGGGGGATCCGCTGGCTGTCATTTCTTTCTGTCATGTCCAGCTTCGTCTGACCAGATGATGAAGAAAACTGCCTCCATATTCATCTGTGATGTGAGCCGGACGCGGAGGAGGAGGAGGAGGAGGTCCTGAACGGTGCGCATGTGGCGGAAGGTTTTTTTTTTTTTCTTCTTTTTTTTTTGGCCCATATGGAGCTGAAATCTCAAATCGCTCAATATCAAGGACGCGCTCTTCATCTGTGTTTTTAATTTAATTCTTCCCCATCAGCGAATGATTGCTGTTGAAACACTGGATTAGGAAACCATATTGTTCCGATCCAAGTGCTGTGTCAGCCTCCCAGCTGATGGGGGGCAACATGAATCCTGCGCTTGGATAAAATTAGACGCTTTTTTTCCCCCTTTCTTTCTTTTTGGGGTTTATTTTCGCGACGCATGGCGCAGGTTCGCTGCGAGGATGTGATCGGACAGGGATCCCTGCTTTCTCGCTCCGCTGCTGCCTCCTCACACAGTCGCTCATGATGCCCAGGGCTGTGCGGAGGCTGGTCCATTTGGTGCTGTTCTGCCCTCTGTCCAAAGGTCTGCAGGTACGCAGTGGGGACAGCAGGGTGTCAGTCCGTCTGCTGTCCTTTGTTGCTGTGATGATGATGATGATGATGATGATGGGTCCAATATCTGCGTTGTTGATGGCATCATAAAATGTTGTGGATGTTATAACCTGAGTGTGAGCAGAGGATGTTACAGCTGTCTTTGTTCTAAGGTCAAGTGACCAGCTGTCCTCTTATTTATTTATTTCTCTGCAGGCCTCAGCACACCACATGCATTCACATAGCCAGCTCACTTATCAGGCCTCTTTACTTTAACCTATGTCATTTATTTCCCTTTATAATTAACTTCCTTAAATGGTGGATCCACTCCACGACCAGCTGTGGTCACTAGTTACTTTCTGAAGAGTGTGAGATGAAGTCAGTCGTGCAGATTTAAATGAGTTTGTTGTGAAGAAGTGATATTTCTTCTCTGAATTTCTTTACACGGTTTCATGTAGAGCCTTAATCAAGAGCCACACAAGTCAAAAATATTCAAAATGACACAAAAAAGGGAAAACTTGAACCAGCAGGTGCCAAAATAGGAATGAAAATCTGTGCAGCAAACTGATTTTTTTTCTTGTTTTTCTCTTGAAATAATGTTTAAAATGGAAATATTTGTGTCCGTGCTCCACAACTTCCTGCGTGTAACAAACATGTTTTTCAATGAACACGTAACTGAAATTGCAACGTTTCCCTGTCAGCGAAACAGAATCCTGTAGATAACATTTTATGGCTGTTTCGCAGACTTTCGGACGCCAACTCAGATTCTGGTGTGACGGTCCTGGTCTCTGCACCTCCCGCCCTCCACTGTTGCATCAGTGTGGTTAAAACATGGAGTGTTGCATTCAGCGGTGACGCACAGTCACACCGAGAGTCTCGACAAACAAATCAGCATTCGTGTCGATGATTGTTGTTGTGACACTTCCGTCACCGTGTAACCGCGATGATGCTGTGCTGCCCTGCTCCATCAATAAAACCATCGACTGTGTTTGTGTGACCTGCAGGGGTTGGCCTGACCTCCATGTTGGGCACCACCAGACCATTATGTAAAAACCGGTCTGAACTAGCTCCACCAGGACCGGCTGCAGGGCTGCTCATGCATCGATGCAGCTCTAATAGTGTCATATGTGATCAAACATCAGACACATGGACTGTTCTAAGTACTTTTTAGGAGTTAATTTTGCTGCAACGTATGTGGTTTTTTTTCTCGGGCCGGCTCTGGTTTTTAAAAAGGATCTGAGCCGTTTTGGTTTCTGATTTTGGGTGACCAGCTGTTCGTGTTTTTTCAGCCTATATTCGTCACGTTGTTTTCTCTTCTCCTTCCTTCTTAAAGAGTCGCCTCCCAGCCATCAAGGTGAAGTACCTCCTCCTGGCCTGGCTGGGCATCCTCATCGCCAGCTGGGTCATCTACATGCAGTATGCCTCGTACTCCGAGCTCTGCCGCGGGCACGTCTGCCATGTGGTCATCGTAAGTATGAGTCTCTGAACGCTCCTAACAGGCCGGTGTCACAACTTCACCAGCGTGACGTTGGTTCGCGTGAAGGTCACTGCGTTATTTTATCATCACGCTCATTGATTAAATATCACGTTACTGGGCTGGGAGCTAAATTAATATCACGATCAGATTTCAGCTCGTTTTAGGACCAAATGGAAGATCGTCATCAGGAACAGTCGAGTACAATCACGGGGAACAACATCTCGGCTGGTTGATGCCAGCGTCAGCAAAACGGCTCTCCCTCATGCTGATGGGAAATCAGGTGAAGTTTCACAGTCCACCCAACATTTTTGGAGGTTCACATGAAAACAGCATTACCTTAAAGGACTAAAGTAGCTGGGGACTTGATTTAAAACATAGAAAATAACCCCAACAAAACATGAACCGGCTCCCGTACAGCTCATGCAGCGTGATCCAAGTCTTAGAGGCCCAGATTGATTTGAAAAGATGTATTTACTCAGTTCAGACGGAGGATACGCTAATGCTTTTAGCCTAGCAGCTACAGTGAAGATCTTAGCCTTAAAAAGGGTGTTGATGACGTCTTTTCGCATCAATTTGGGATCTTGGGGTTTCAGAACGAGCTGTACGGAGCCATTTTGTGTCGTTGTTTTGGCCATTTTAAAACAAGTCCCCATCTACTCCAGTTGTTTAAGATATCGCTGTTTCGCTCCAGAAATGTTTTGTGGACGACGAAACTTCACCCGACTTTTTTATCCAAATGGCTGTGAGCAGATGATGCCTGAATTTTCATTTTTTTTGGGTGAACTGATCCTTTAAAGATTTTTGAAAAGGTTCAAAAGAAATGTTTTTTTTTTATTTTTTAGACAACATCAGAAAAAGCCACAGTAACACACACAGGGTTTGTTTTGAATCAAGCATAAGAGGATTCAAGCCAAATGTTTCAATGATTTCACTGGGTGAGAAATAAAGTCTTACACGTCCACATTCTGGCACATTTTTTAATATTTTTGACCGTGTGTTGGGTCTCTGCACTCGATCGATCGTGTTCCAGCTGCTGCAGTGAATTCCTCAGACACCTATTCATGATGTAGATCTCATAACAAAGAGAAATGAAGACAACTGGAGAAGAGGACTGTCTTTTAAAGAACAGGAAGGTCAGTTCTTGGTTGCGGCCTCCTTCCTCCATGCGCCTCCTGTGTCTCTGGGTAAAAACACAGCCTTCTAGCTCAAACACTCTCCTGCTGTGCGCAGCTGTGTCCGGAGATCCAGGCCGTCGACAACAGAACAGGCGCTGACATTTAACGAGACACCGAGGAACACGATGACTATTGAGGGAATAGCTACTCAGGACAAACTGATGCACAATGGAAGATCAATGATGTAACCTCATTATACGAGATAATCAGATGGTGCACGACGGGGGCGCGTGCCTGCGTGCACGTGGATGTACAGTCTGTGATCGTGTCCTGTCCCTTTTTAGACAACAGAACGTCGATGTGATTTCAGGGAAACGTGTCGTGCCGCTAACCAGAATTAGTGCTGACGAGGGAAGCTGTTTGTCGGGTACACAAAGGGCTTTTGATTGCCTGTTGCTGCTTTTGTAGTTCGGTTGGAAAAACTTTCGAAATCCGGCAGTAATCTGGTGTGAAGGATTAGCAGAATCTGTGCCTGGCTCAGGGGTGCTGTGCTCTGTTTGTGGCTTTACGTCGCAGAGAGGAATCCATATTTGATATAAGATAGCATGTTACAACATACTGCTGCAAGGCTTGTGTAGTGCAAAACCACAATGAAAGACCTATGTGAGCAAGAACAGCGGCATCATGGGAATGCATCGGTGTTGTGAAGAGTGCTGAATCTCCTGGTAACCCTACAATTAGACAAGATGCCATGACATCCATCCGCTGGCCGAGTTAGCTAGTTGTAGATATAGTTTTATGATACTGTTGCTGAGAAGAATTCGTGTAAATTGTTTGCCGAATGCAGAACGTCTCATCTCCTCTTCTGAGCGGACAGAGAGTCTGTTGGATTTGGGCAGCAGCTGGACAGGCAGGTGATCGTGAACACCAGTACCAACAACAGAACGGCAGATCTGGACTATGATGCGACGGAGAACAATGAGGGAGTTTGGGTGAATGTTTCCACAGCCTGGAGGTGCAAACAAACAGAAATCTTCCTACAGAAACACTCCATGTAGAAATATTGGATTTGCAAGAGACGAGAGACTCTCGGAGGATCTGTTCCCCGCGGTTAATGTGGTGCATTTCCTGTTTTTTTGTTTGCTTACAGTGCGATCACTACAGAAGGGGCATAATATCAGGCTCCTCCTGCAAGGCGCTGTGTGACCAGAGGACTCTAACCCTGCAGCGCTGCATGTCCACCTCCTCCACACATCAGGTACAACCAACATGCACGGTGACTTCTGATTAAATAAAAAGCTTCCCACAAGTTGAATATCAGTCAATACACAGTCAAGCATTCCTAGATATCCTCTCACCTCTCTGTTCTGCTCGCAGGTGTACAGCGGACTGTGGAAGGAGAGACCGGTTGTGATCAAGTGCACCATCGAGGATCCGGTGAAGATCGACGGGGCTCCGGACTCCGTGCTGCGGCAGGAGATGACCTTGTTCGACAAACCCACTCGTGGAACCTCTATGGACGAATTCAAAGAGATGCTGCACAGTTTCCTCAAGGTGCTTTTGTCTCCACTGTATAAGATAACAGAAGTAACAACGTACAGCATAGAGAGAAGAACCATATAATCATAAACTCTGTATTAGAAACCGTTTGGGATGACATTTGGGGGTTTTTGGTGTTACAGAATCATTTTCCCTGAACACTCAATGATTTAACTTAGTAACCTGGAGAAGCTATAATCGATTTAGGACTGCTGGAGAAACGAACACTGGTGTTAGCCTGTTGGAGAGGCTAAACGTGACATGAGCTTGTTAGCTTTATGTTTCTCCTCCACCGTCACCATCGCCTTAGACCAGCAGAAATCAAACTCCCATCCTTTCTTGCTCATTGTAGCAATCTAGCTGGCAAAATTGAGACAGCTGTTACGGATGCAGGCGGTCTTGGGTATATTCCAAACACGGATACAGGCATGACGGGACAAATGCCAATAGAAGAATTAAGTTAAGTTAAGTTAGGACTGACAGTTTCCGTCATGAGGCCTTCCTTCCTTGTGATAACCCAGCTGTGTCCCCCTCCTTCTTGCAGGTGAACCTTGGCGAGCAGTCATCTCTGAGCAGCTTGGTGGACCGCGTCATCACCCTGGCAGATGTCAACCAGGATGGCAAAGTGTCTCTAGCGGAGGCCAAGTCCATCTGGGCTCTCCTCCAGATCAACGAGTTCCTCCTGATGGTGGCGCTGCAGGAGAAGGAGCACACCCCCAAGCTGCTCGGCTTCTGCGGCGACTTGTACGTGACGGAGCGCGTTGGCCACAGCTCCCTCTACAGGCTGGAGGTGCCTCACTACCTGCAGGCTCTGGTCCCAGAGGCCTTGAGCTCCAGCCTGAACCACTGGCTCGCGCCGGCCTGGCCCCGCAGGGCTCGCATCACCATCGGCCTGCTGGAGTTTGTGGAGGAGGTCTTCCACGGGTCGTACGGGAGCTTCCTCATATGCGACGCCAGCCCCCGCCACGTGGGCTACAACGCCAAGTACGACTGCAAGATGGCCAACCTGCGCAGCGTGGCGTCTGAGGCAGTTGTGCGGGGATATCTGAGGGGCCGGCGATGCGAGACCAACGCAGACTGCACTTATGGCCGGGACTGCACGGCCACCTGCGACCGACTCGTGAAGCAGTGTAACACCGAGGTCATGCAGCCGAATCTGGCGAAGGTGTGCGTGCTGTTGCAGGATTACCTGCTTTTTGGAGCGCCGTCGGACCTCCGGGGGGACCTGGAGAAGCAGCTCCGCACCTGTGTGACGCTCAGCGGCCTGGCGAGCCAGATGGAGGTGCATCACTCTCTAGTCCTGAACAACCTGAAGACGCTGCTGTGGAAGAAAATCTCCAACACTCAGTACTCCTGAGAGCAGATGGAGTCGATCCAACCTGTACCTCCACATGACGAGTGAACTATGAGTCATTCCTGCTTCTGAAGCTTTGCCAAATGTTAAAGAGGGTGGCGGTTATAAATGTAGTGTCACTCCACACTGACTGTGAATAACAGCACACTGTGACACAATGAATATACAATACGAAACAGCTGACGGCGCAGATTTATTCAACGAGCCTCATACGGGCCCCCATAGTGCTTTTGTTTATTCCCCGATGCGTTACATTTTGAGAAGCACACTCATCTGTTTAGACGTTATTCTCAGGGCAACGCCTACGACTTAACTTGTAAAACAATCTGTGAGTAAATAATCTGTTTTTAAACGTAGTTTCATAGGATATTCTTTTGTTTGTCGCTGGTAGAGACAGAGAGTCAAATTGTGAAGAGGTGTGATAGTTTTTTTTTTGTACAACTGTAAATATATGTGGAGCGTCGTGTTTTGTCGCTGGGTGTAAGAGGATCCACTCGTGAAGCGGAGGGGTCGATACAAATGATGGATGGAATAACGCGTATAGCACTGAAGTGTCCCTCCTGGTATCGATCTGATATTGATGATGTATTGAAATCGACCCATGAACATACTGGAGTTGTAAAGGACAATCAAGACATGATTAAACTTGAATTCACTTCTCGACCATGAATACGTTGCGTCCGAAAATTGATTTTCAGCAGAGTTTGATTAAAAATGTATAAATCTAAACTGAGTTGCTGGTATTGGAGGAGATGTTGCTGGGCTGAGCTGCATTTCTCTGTGGATTTTGTGTTTTTTGATACCTTCACAGCGTTTTTATTATCGTTTAAACCTGCTTTATAATCAAAGGTGACAAAGAAATCTGACTCTCTACAACTTGGGACCTTTAAAAGGAGGAATTATTCAGGTAAAATGTTCCTAAATGTTCCGGGTCACAACACACATACTCACTGCTTTAAAGAACTGAGACAAATTTTAAACATTTCCATGGAGGCAAGATGTCACTACAGCGAATATCGTGTCACGTTAAAGCAACATAACCAACAGCTGCAGCTATAAACTTTACAGGATGGAGGAAACCTCACTTGCGTCCACACATTCATCCGTACATGACCAGCTAAACTTCTAGAGGTCACTTGATCTACCATCATGGTTTTATTATTGAGAGAGTCACTCCAACAATCAAACTGAAACAAGTGTTTTGTGGTTATAAACTTGACAGGACCGAGGAAACGGTCTTTTGCGTTGACAGATTCGTTTTTACGTACCAACCTAACCTTAAGATTCAAACTCGCTTTGCCGATATGTTGACATGTGCAACATAAAGAAATCTACACTCGCAGATTTCTTGATGTCAGTATGCACCTTTCCAATAAGTCTGCTGCTCAAAGCAGAACAATATTTAATACCAAATATTAAAGGTATTATAGAACAAATGTCTCCATGGTTCAAACTCATTGAAATTAGTATATAGTTTAGAATTGTTCTCCCACTAAAACATGTTAATAATTGAGTGAAGATTCATCCATTACGGATTATTTTGGCTTCATGATGATATTTGATCATTGAGACATTTACAGTTTTATTGAGCAGCAGTCATTGGTTGCTTAAATAAACACCTTTAAAAGTATGAGATTCAGTTGAAGAAAGACATATAACTTAACAATATCTGTTTTTTATTCAAAGGCATTAACAATTTCATGGTGGGGGAACCAGCGCACCCGGAGGAAACCCACAAAGGCAGCAGAAAGGCCCTGTCCAAGCTGGTAAAACCAAATTAATTAATATTGTAAAGTCATGTATAGCCGTAGTGATATGGACACCTTCCCTCAAGCGGGCAAGGAAAAACTCTCAATTATACCTTTTAACAGGTGAAACTGAAAGAAACCTTGGGAAGGACCACGCAAGAGGAGATCCCCGTCCTGGACTGATAGGTGCCAAGTGGCAAACATGACAAAATTTGGATCAGGGCCCGACAACTCAGGCTTCCTAGAATTGCTTCCAGCTGGACTGACGTGACGAAGGTGTTCTGCCCGTGGCTGAAGACTTTTTGTGGGGATCACGAGGGCTGCCGTTCCTTGATTCTCGCCGATCTTTGGACAAATTGGGTGGTGAGGGCAAACGCGCAGAGAGAGGTGGGAGTCTGCCGCCCTGTACATGCGTGTAGGTGTATCTGACGACATGGACCGAACCCGCTGTGTGTACAGAAAACTCCAGAGACATGTCGGCGCAGCGTGCCACCTCACCACCTTGTCTGCTGATGGCGGTGTCCTGTCTGCAGTGAAGGAAGCGGCTCTCTGTCCCACTCGTCCTGTTTGTATCACCGCCATCGAGCGAGGTGGGGCGAGGCATGTTGGACACAGGCCTCGCCCCGGTTCTCACCGGTTCTAGTTCTCCATCTGTAATAAAACCTCCCCTGGGTCTGTATGGAACCTGTGCGTCAGGTTTTGAGGGCGCTGCCAGTAGCCTTTTCAACTCCAGATCCGTTGTACGTCTGAGCGGCGGTAACTCGCTGTCACATGCACACTCCCCTTCTTTGGGTCTGTCATGGTAACAGCAGTCTTTCAGACGGCAGGTAAACCCGCCCTCACACTCTGGGGTTGGTTTTTGTCCCTGTGCCTGTTTTGAAGGCACTTCCTGTTGGATGGGTGGGAGAACTAGAACTGCAGATGGTAGAGACACTCCAGTGTGATTTGTTGTGTCTCTCTCCATACGTGGCGGCAGTGGTACCGGTACTGGTACTGGTCCTTGTGCATATGGAGATATCTCTCCATGAGTTGGACCCACTCTAGGCATCTTTTGCCTCTCGTCAGTTGGCGGTGATACCCTGTAGGACGCAGGTGGTGTGATGGACTCACTGGATAGAGGTGACAGAGGTTCCTCGTGAGCTGTTAGCAGGATCTGTGTCTTTTGAAAAACAGCCCTCTCTGTAGAAAATCAATTAAAAAAAACATGTTAAAAACTGGATATGACACAAGATTTTCAAAAATATAGATACGTTGGCTTGAAACTGACTGTTGTTAATTGAACAATTTGAGGAACAAACTAGTTTTCATACTGTATCTCCACACAAATCAATAAATCAATCTCATAATCGACTCTGGACATCCTGAACTTTAAGATGTTATATTTAAAATCTTAGTAACATCTTCTTTATATATTTAAAATCCTAAAACGTACCCCACTGCTCCTCATAGTCAAAGGCGACCTCCTTGGTGTCCCTCGCTTCGTCTCCTCGGTATCGGATCATCTCTTCCACGTACTTGGACAGAAATCCTGGGATGTCGTCCGGCTGCTCTAACAGCACCGCCCTGGACATGCACTCCAGCAGGCTCCTGAGTCCGTACGGCATGCGCTCTCCGTCGCTCATATTGGGTCAAGATTGCTGTCGGTAACCGTTCTCTCTCCAAAGACAACAGGAGCGAATGTGATCTGTGATCCTGAGACGAGTGTTCAGAACCTACAGAGTTGTTTTTGTGAAGAGCAGCAACAGAACACAGAAGAACCGCTTTGATGTGTCGGAGGAGAGCGGGAAGAATCCAGTTCAAATGATGCAGTATTACACACACACACACACACACACACACACACACACACACACACACAGTAATAATTATAGTTGTAATTGAAATTAGTAAATAATTTCTGCTCTGAAATGTTTCATTTCTTATGATTCGCAGTCAGACTGAAGGGTCTCTGACAGATTTCTTGTGCTAGTACACAAACTCATTCACCTGCAACAGTTACCTGTATTAGAAACATATGGAGGCATTTTGCTGCCACACAGGGAAAAACAAAAAACAACACTGCCACTTTACAATATGAACATGTTATTGTAATAATGTGAAATGATAATCCTCCTTAGTGAACACATTCTTATCACAATGTCATCTGCTGTACTTAATAACAGCAAAATCTCTTCAGATTGTGTAAATGACACATAAAGACCTTGAAACTTCTCGTTATGACAACAAAATGTTTTATTATTAGTTTCTTTTTCCTTTTTTTCATGGCAACAACACACTTGCTTCCTTCAATACACAAGTCTTGTTCTCCTTTATTTAAATATAGATCAGGACCTATAGATCATTCAAATAAAGTGTAAAGGGATATTCAGTCTTTTCTGTTGACTCTCAATTATTGGTACGGTTTTACGTCAATATTTCTGAAAATTTGAGCAAAACTTTGACTGAAATGCCACAAAAAAAGTGTTTTTTCATTCTCAAGGTTTGAGAAAAATTGTGTATTTTACTATAATTTCTTTTGAACATCAGCAGTTTTAGTATTTGCAGTTGTCAGATCAAACACACTCAGACTTACGTTTGACTTTTTATTGAACACCTGTCACAACAAAATCTCAAACATTTGGACTGCAGTCTTGAAACATTCACTAATATCTTCATGCAGGTCTTTAAGTATTCATTTTAAAATTTCTTCCTATAAAATTCTCCCTTTCTTGTCTTCGAGGCGTCACATCTCTGCAGATGGATTTCAGTCTCTCGCCCCGAGCCTGGACCGCTGTGCTGAGAAGACAAACCAGTACAAGACGTTTGGTTAATTTAGTCTCAACATCTAAAATTCACATCATCTTTTACCAGCTTTCAATAAATTCATCTATCGGTAGACTTCATTTCAGAAACTCCACTGTTGGAGGTTCTGAATTCAGATGACAGCGCAGACCTTTTAATCTCTGCCACCTTATGACACAGGCTCGACACAGCGTCGGACTGCAACGCCTCAAGGGGCATGTTGGACGAGAACAAACAAAACGCTGGAACCTCACCTTTACAAGCAGCTCTGCAGCCGCTCCACAGGTTCATCTGGTCCATCAGAAGTGGAGCCTGACCTGTACCATGAAGACATTCGTGAGCAGGACAGAATAAGATGTCATTACAGAGATGCAAAGTGACTAATCCTTGAAATCTGGGAAGTTCTGGGTGTAACTGGGATTATAATGGCCTCATTACCAGTGAATAAACAAGAGACTGAGTGCAACAAGAAGAATGTACTCAGGTCACACATTCTGTGAATGTGAAATGCATGTAAAATCACGAAAAACATTGTTGAACAAACAAAAACCTTGTAGTATCTGGCCCGGTTCCATACCCAAAGCCCACCATACAGTGGCAATTGAGCTATCGTGAGCCAGTTACTTACTTTCTGCCCACATTTAGCACAACAGAGACACTTCAGTCAGAGTTGAGTCTCAAGGGGCAGCACTCACTCAAACTCATCCGGCTGCAAAAGAAGACCAGTTACCGTTACCTGCAACGCCGTCATCTCAGTATCTGACATCAGCCGCCCTCATGGGGGCAAAACCACATGTCTTCTCGCTGTGCAAGAACCTGTATGAACAAGAGGAATACCTCAGAAGACGACAAGGTGGAGACAGGTTCTCTAGTACAAAACATAACCATTCAAAAGCATTTACATACCCAAGACGATAGTCCACTGGTCTGTTGACATGTGGTGTCCACGAAACAGCGCTGAAGGACGCGTCTATACATGAGAAATGAGTGTACACATATTATTCTCAAGCAACAATTCTTCTAACAACAGTGAAATAATAATAATAAAAAAATCATGTGACTCAATGGCAATTAATGTTGGATTTAGATATTTATGTCTAATTTGTTGGTTTTCATGACCACTGCAACTTTCTGTGTGATCATTTTATTAATCACTCTATTAACTATTCATTAATTCCCAAT
Source organism: Acanthopagrus latus (assembly GCF_904848185.1). Taxonomy (NCBI): domain Eukaryota; kingdom Metazoa; phylum Chordata; class Actinopteri; order Spariformes; family Sparidae; genus Acanthopagrus; species Acanthopagrus latus. The sequence goes on along the minus strand of NC_051050.1, from coordinate 22,230,255 downwards.
ATAACAACCCTTTAATTAGCAATAATGGCACAAAGATGCAGGTTCCAGCTTCTCAAATGTAAGTTATTCTAGTTTAAACACTGTCAGGTTTTTGGACTGTTAGTATGTCACATCAGTGGGCTCTGGGATTTCAGGATCTGCTTTTATTGACCAAATGATTGATTAGTTAAGGAAGTGTTGAGTAGATGAACCCAATAACTAGTTGTGACCCAATTCTCATTTAGTTCGACCCTCTTTGCTCAAGAGTGTAATTCAGGCGCCTGCCATCAGGGGGCGACAGCAGGGAGGGAAGTGACAGTTTGCGCCACGTTTCTTCTAAATAATTCTATTTTCTCCAATATCTATATTTCTGTAAATATCTCTCCCAGTCATAAGTAAGCTGGAATAACTTAAACTCAAACTTGGAACACATTTAAGCTACTTCTTCGATGTTAATGTCATAAAAACAGGAGTGACACCTGTTGATACACAGCAGCTGTCACACAGTCGGAGCTGCCCCACCCGTTCTCAACCGCAACCGACACGAAGTCAGCCAAAACAGCCTTAATGTAAACTGTTTCTGAAAAATAAACATAAACCTCGAATATATTAAATGTGAACATGTTTACTGCTAACGTTTACACACAAACGCTGACAGAAATTTGGCCAAGAACTCGCGACTAAGCTGTGAAACACGTTAAGTTCGTGTGTGACTCTACATGGTAAAACACAATGATTATAAACGTATTTACTGTTTAAGGTTACGTCTTAAATGTTTTCCCACTCACCATGTTGTCGCCGCAGCAGATCTCCTTCTTGTCAGAGTCTATCGGGACCTGTTGAACAACTACGGAACACGACGGAGGACAAGCTTTATTTAGTCGCTAAACGATAACCAAAGATGGTAAACCGAAGATTTGGAAAATTCTCGCGAGATTTGTTAATGTCATTCCTTTATCGTACTCGCCGTGCACATTTGTTATGTTTTCTCATGTAACAACAGTGTAGTTGACAGATTGGACTGTTTTTGGCACAAAAACACGAGATTTAAGTGAGGAAATGACGATGATTTGGATTAAAATGATTCTTCTCGCGAGATTTTACGCAGGTGTGGCGTTACCGTACTAAACCAGCAATTTTCATTAAAGGAAGCGATAGTGCCATAAAACCACTTCAGGTAGGATTTAAGTCATCAGGATCATATTATATTTTTGTTTTATAACTACTTAGATATTAAATGCTTGAGAAAATTAGTTGTGTGCTTAATATAATTTGAAAACCTGCCGGCAAAAACTCTGAAATAATATTGTCCAGAATTCAAATGACTCATTTTAATTTCTAAAGCAGCCTGAAAACTCAACTTTTCGATTATAATGCATTTGGGAGTTAAATGCAAATCTTATTTGTTACTAACACCAGCCTGCTAGGCTTGAAAAGGTCATTTTATTCTTGCATAGGGCTGGAAGTGTTCCTTTCCTTAACAAGGACAGCAATACTCAAATTACAGCTGCAACAACTGAACAATTAAAGGATTGAAAGAAAAGCTGCAACAATTGTTTGAATCATTTGTCAGCATCTTCTGATTCCTCCTCAAACCAGAGGATTTCCAGACTGCTGAAAAGATGAAAACAAACATTTTTTACTTTGTAAGAGCTTTCTAAATAATTTCGTAGGATTATAGAAAGGCATTTTTCATGTTTATACCTTATCTGTCTCTCTAGAAGAGGATTTAGGACTTTCTGTGACATGCTGCAGCACAGTCCGTAATCCAGTTGTGATAAAGTTTTAAATCTAATCCCATTCTGCTGTAAATGTACTGATTTTAAGCAGCGTTTCTGCAAAATCTGTACCAACCTGGCCTGCACAATACAGGTAACAAGATAGAACAATTGGATCTGAAGTTGAAAATATGACACTGATATCATTTGAAGGGATTTAGTCATTATTCTGGTTATGTCTTACAACCTGTGAGCATGAACATGAATACGACAGTAACACAAAGTGCTGTTTGACTATGGCAGTCCATCTAAAACGGAAGATGTTAATGTTAAATTACAACCAGAAAAGCATTTGTCATAGAAACGAGATTCAGCCCACGGCATATTTAGCTCAGTCCGGAACAACTAGCATTGGATCTTGTTCATCATGCACGATGAAGGGCAGCAACAGACTGTGTTGAAATGCATCTTTTATTGTCTCTTAGTCAAGAATTTGTTGTGTCATGAAGTCGGTGTGGATGGTGCTGACAGGCCTTGCAGTAGCTCCATCTGTTTCCTTTTGTCCTTGGCACGTTTGATGGTCATCTTGAATAAGCGACAGTACAGCTCCATGGCAACTGGGGTGTCATCGTTGCCAGGCACAGGGTACGTCAGCAGGCTGGGGTTGCAGTTTGTGTCCACCACACCGACGGTGGGAATGTTCATCTTTGCCGCGTCTCTGATCCCCACGTGCTGCTGAAACACACTGTTGAGCGTTGAGAGGAAGATGATGAGGTCGGGTAAGCGGACTCCTGGGCCGTACTGGATGTTGGCGTTGGTGAGGAGGCCGCCCTGCCAGTAACGCGTGTGGGCGTACTCCCCACAATCCTTTGCGGTGTTCTCCACCAGGTGGCAAAACTGACGGTTGCGGCTGATGAACAGTATGATGCCACCACGATACGCTATGTGAGCGGTGAAGTTCAGGGCTAGCTGAAGGTGCTCCACCGTCTGGTCGAGGTCAATTATGTCCTGGTCCAAACGGCAGCCATAGAGGTAAGGCTCCATAAGCCTAAAACAAGAGAGTAAGAGTTCCGTTAAAAAAGCTACGAGGTAACATGATAAATTCTCTGCAGCCTACTGTGATCCCTTGTGCATAATATTGCCTTATTGACTTATCAGGAGTCACTTTCTGTTCTGCGGTGATCTAATAATGCTTAAACCTAATGCAGATTCTAACTCAACATTTCCTGCAGGTGTTTAAATGTAAAAGGTAGTGATGGGCTTGTATTTTGGCATGGTTAGAGGTGTAATTGTGCATTTTGAACTTACAAACCACAATAAAAGAGGAGCTCAGAAAAAGAAGTCTGATGCTAAATCATAAATAGGAAGTCACTTTTAACCACCACAGGAAGTATGCTGCGTAGATAAGCAGCAACATTTTGGATCCTTTTACACCAAGTGTGTACACAGAACAGTTGTTGGTAAAATGACCAAATGCAAGACAGATAAAGGAAACAAAGAGTGATTTGGCAAAGTGACACAAACTTAAATCCATCATCCTTAAATTAAAGGGCTGCATTCAAATGGCTTGAATGGTGTATAATTCTGTATGTTCTGTCTGTATAATGAATACATACATTGATTACTAATTAGTTTTCATTACAAATTATTACTGACATAAGAGTGGGCTTCACAATATTCACTCCATCTCTCTACTGAGTGTAAACACCCACTGAACAATATTTATGGTTGACAAGTTGATGGATGTCAAACCAACCTGTGCCTGCAACCTTTCTTATGTCCAAGATGAACTCTGGCGTCGAACAGTTCTTTCAGCGAGAAGAGCTCTGACACACGGAAAAAGTCCGGCTTCCCAAGCGGCAGGTTTATTATTTTATCTGTGCGGAGGAGAAATGACATTTCTTGGAGTCTGGAGGAAAACATCAACCCGGAGGTCTCCTACACACTCCTGTTGTAGATAGTTAGCTAGCTTGCTAGCTAGCTCGCTCACCTGTACTGTCGTCAACCTGGGGTGGAGGTGGTTTGACGGACGCTGCGGTGGAATAGTGATGTCCACCGACAGAGTATCCGACCGTAACAGCCCGTGACGGTCGCAGCCCCAGAAGACCTAAACATGAAACACACCAGAAGTTCAAAACATCAGACTTTAGCCAACACGTAACAAGCGAGTACTGCTAGCTAACGCTGCGTAGCTAACTGTTAGCTACCGACGTTAGCTGCAAATAAAATGCGTATTTGTCAGTTTGGGTTAATAACATGAAATAAAAACAATGCCAGAACTGTTCTACACACCTAGAAAAAACTATAACTGACACTTAACGTTGCGAAAGATAGAAACAGTTCTGTGCAGATACCTTTCATCAGTGCTCGGGTCGCCATGCTTGCGAGAGTCCCTCGGAAGGTCAGCCGACTGCGCATGCGCGCTTGTAGTTCATGGAATGCCGATAAGCTCTTTAAATAACAGACTACAATACCCATGGTACCAAACACTTTGCTCTCAACTTTATTGAAAACAAACAGAACCAGTGACACTTCCACACTCGTCATTTAGCTGTAAAAGGAACCAACGTTGGTGCTAATAAGTAACTCCTGATATAAACTGATATATGTGGAAATAAAGATGATTCTAACGAATTAATTAATTTTATCTCTCTGGATAACCATCGCAACTAAACAAAAACTGAACACCAGCAAACTCAAATTACTCAGTGGGAACATGGAAACACTCAATAGGAAAGTGCAGTAAAGACTATTTGCAGGACACTGATAGAATTCCTGGGGTCTAGGATATATTTTGGTCCAAAATTGGAAAAATTAAATGCCCTTAATAGTCTAAGTAAACAAAAAAGTGACTCCTGAACTTGCAAAAGTGGGCAAAATCTTTGTGTTTATCAAAACCAAACTCAAAATAATTTGATCAAAGAGGAAAAAAAGGGCCAAAATACAAGTTTGCCAATAGCCAAACAGATCATCTTATACTAACAATATCCTCGATGAAGTGCAAATGAATCATTCAGCGATCTGCCTAGTCCATCAAACATAATCTTCACGCAAGTTTCAAATGCTAAATTAAGGTTTGTCCTGCTGCGCTGCGGGTGCTTCCTTTCTCCTGAAAAAGAGCAGAATCGTCTCAAGTGAACAGGTTTTTTTTCCCCAACTGTCATCACTCACTGTTCAGACCATTTGTGTCCAGTCACATACCTGTGGACTGGAATGAACTGAAGCTTTCTTTTGACACGCTGCACAGCCTTGTTCTGCACGCAGGCGCTACTGAGAGACTGTACCGCCTGCAGACATTGTTCAATACGTATTTCACTCTCTGGACCTCAACAACAGCCAGTTTTTCTTACCACTGATAGTTTAAGCTGGTTTGATTAACATGCTACTAAATATAAAGTTAGAAATAGTGACCCAAAACCTGCACCTTAAACTATATTTCTACATGATTGTACCTTTTTGCGTTTATCATCCAGGTACCTCCTGCTGAACATCCTGCTTCTCTCCTCTGTGGTGAGAGCTATGCAAGGTCTGATGGTGATGCCGGGGTCAATGGCACTGGACAAAGACCTGCGCAACGGAGAGCGGGACACACATTATACCAATTCCCAGTAATAAAACTTAATAATGCTCTAATAATTCACCCTAAAGTCCATCTTCAAGTTGTTATACATTAATGAGGGAGACACACTGTTGCTCTGATTCCACTCTTTATTACACAGATGCACTTAAAAGACACAGCAAAATGTTGTTTTTTGTTTGTTTGTTTTTTTTTTCGGAAAGATTTAAAGAAAAAAAAAGAAACACTTCTTACAAAATATTTACAAACCTGGCGATGCACAGCATGTTCAGTCATTTTTTTTTTTGATAAACAAAAATAAATAGCCTTTTTTACATATGAAATTCAACAGAAAAAAAACAAACTTTATACGTGACAAAGAAATAAACACACTGAATATCAAGTTTAGCAAGACAGACAGAGAGGAATAACTATGTGGCTTGTGTGGAATCTGGAACAACGTTTGAGTTGTAAGGAAATAAGTCCAAGACTGTTATAGTGGCTTTCATCGATGAATCTATGGATTTAAACAACAGAATGAACCGAGGGCACTGTGTCTGAAAAACACGTTTGTTGAGAGGAGGTGCAATATTTCCATCGTAGTTTAGAAAGGATAAAGAGTTGTTCCTGTAAGCATTTTGGATCTAAAAAAAAAAAAAAAAAAAAAAAATGCCTATTGAGGGTCAAGGGTATGAAAGCGTACCCTCGCCTTCTCTCTTTATGTGCAAAAGTTAGAAAGGCCATGCTCGAATCTGTGGCTGACATGTGCGGGTCATTTTCTGGAATTATAAATCATTACAAGTGCACAGATGTAGAGCTTCAGCAGCAGGAGGTCATGACGTGATGAGGTGCAGGAGGGAAGGAAGGCTGGGGCGAGGGAGAAAGCAATGTTCGACATGTTTCTTAAGTGGAGCTGACAACGCAGAGGAACATGACTCGAGTGGGAGGGTACAATGACACAGGTAAAAATACAGCAAATGGCTGACATAGTAGAATTTAGGTCAGTAAAGCAATGCTGAACCACTAGATCTTATAACATGGCATCTTGTTGGTTTCTTTTTTATTCTGACGTTTAAAAATAAGCACAGAATTTGGATGGATTTTGATATATTTAAATGAAGTGACGTGGCATGTGATTTCCCCATTAGTAGTGTTAAATGAAATGTTCCCACCAAAAAGCAGAATACAGTGATTAGCGACTAACCCTCATGCTGATGGAAAGAGCCTCACAGCAAAAAAAAACAGCATTGCGACATTCTCCCTAACAACTAAAGTAGATGGGGACTACTAAAAAAAAAAACCCAAAACAAAACATAAAATGGCTCCATACAGCTTGAACAGCATAAAACAAGTCTTTGTAAGCCCCAAGATTCGAATTTGGTTTGAAAAGATATTAATCACACCTTTGCAATCAAGCCCATACATCCACTACAGACAAGATGACAATGTCTGTGCTAACACTTAGCTTAGCGGCTACATTGAAGATTTCTGCTTAAAAAAAAAGTGTCAATGATGTTTATTCAAATTGATTAGGGATCGCAGGGCCTCTAGTGACTTGGATTATGCCTGATGAGCTGTGTGGAGCCAATTTATGTTGTTTCAAACTGTATAAAAACAACTGGGAAGTATCCATCTACCTCTGATGTTTAGGAGAATGCTAACGCTGTTTTAAGTGATCTTCAGAAATGACCCATCACAGCACGAGGGTGAGTAGATAATGACTACATTTTCCTTTTCTGGGTCATCAGATATTCTCAGAGCCAACAGCTTCCATCTTCCAATGTTTTGTCTTGTTTTGTTTGTCCAACAGTACAACCCTTCCGGAAAAGTAATTAAAAAATAAAAAATATCATAGTTAACAAAGAACAACTGCAAATCTTTCCATTTATGAAGCAGGAACCAGTAGAAGTAGAAAAATTACTATAAAACAAATTGATTATCAAAATACCACTAACCACTCCAGTAATGCTACCAAGCTCCATAAAAATGTTTCATTAAGATTTATTGTACAGCAGAATGTGAAACATAACGTATTTATTGTCTACTGGCTTTACTTAAGATGCCCTAATCGAATGCAGTGACGGACGCACGTTACATTAACATCGACGATAATGACTTTTTAACTTTTGCACATAAAAGGGTCTTTTGACATTTTAAAGTAAACCTACAAACCACAGGAAAATTGTGTAAGATTATGTAATAACAGCATATATATATTTCTGATTAGCATTGCGTATTTGTCTTGTCCCACTGGTACATTTAAACAGATACAACCAAATTTCAAGCATTCGGACTTAACCTTAAATCTCATCTTGAATGGTAGTTTTTTTTTTTTCCCCCCCGTCACTTCTTTTTACATAAAATGTTGAAGATATTTAGGACTGCAAGAGAGGTTTCAACTTATGTCACTGTATTGCTTTTCAAAGATCTGATGATATGAATAAATCTCAGAGCACAAAGTAAAGTTTTCATGATGGTGCCGTTGTGTTACATACAGCCGTATAAATCTACAAACACATTAAAAAAAAAAGTGTTTTGTTTTATTTTATTAACAAACATTCCCTTAGAGCCTTTAAATGTATGAGTTTGATCATAGCCTACATGATATTTTTTTTTTTCAGCAGGGCACAATCAAGAAATGAACTCACACAATGCTTATGGGACATACTGACCAAAGGAAAGTACTTACAATGTGGAAAAGCCCTGCTTCTTCTCTGGATTTCTCCTGTTTCCTGACTCACAATCTGTCTCATCTATAAATTCTTCCTCTGTCCTCTCTAGGTGTACTTCTTTATCATCTATCTTCACGCTCTCGCCTTCTCTTTTCCTCTCTTTCTGCAAGTCCACTCTCTCCTTTCCCTCGCTCCTTTCCCTGCTTCGAACCTGGACATGATTGGTCCGATTAGACTCCAGCTCGACAAACACGCTCTTGTCCTTAGGTATATGCACCATACTCTCCGTCTCTCCTTCAATAGGGCACTGGGACCTGTGGCCAGGCATAAGGCTCCTTGTAAAGGACACCCTTGGATGCTGCCTGGCAGTAGATAACAGATTAAAACCAGGGGATTTGAATGTGGTATTTACAGTTGTCTCTGCAGAGCAAGGGAAGGGTGTTCTGCTGGTCCTTGCTGAGGACCAAACAGTGACTGGAGTCTGTGATTTGGGTGTGATTACCCCGGCTCGAAACGGCGGGGTTGCTGATGCAGTCTCGTTGATTTTAGAAGTGATATGGAATGGAGTTCGATTGAGAGTCCTAGTGTCAGTGGGGAGTCCAAGGCTCTGGCGCCACTTGATTGACTCCGAGCGGGAATGAGCAACGCTGGGACTCAAAACTGGCCGAACTCTCTCCAGCTGTGGGGTGACATCCTGAACTTCGCCTTTTATAACTAAGGGTCTTCGTTGCTCGGACCTGGCAGCCCCTGCCCCGTCTGCTGGCTCAAGAAGACTGGAACTGCAGGACTGGACTGGGGTCAGGCGTGATTGTGCGCCGACAGTCGAGATCTCTGGTGGCGCTGGAGGTGACAGTTTACTCGGAGGAGATTGTCCGGAGAGGGGACAGATGCTTTTTCTTGGAATTTCAGCCAGCTGATTTTCCTGTTTAATGTCTTCATGCTGAGGTGGGGTACAAGCTTCGCCAGCGCCGTTTCTCGGTACGTCTTCATCTTTACTTTTCTCTGCGGTTGAAACTTTAGCCTTCTCAGCCAAAAACTTTCGAATCTCTTGCTCAATGCTGTCATCGCTGTCTACAGAACTGCTATCTTCCTTTATCTGAAGGGCAGTCTGAGTATTGTGCAGCACTGCGCCGCCTCGACACTCGGTTCCTTTCAACTTCTCTGGATCACCTTCATGCATATTGTGCTCATCACCGTGACTAGTTTGCTTATGTTGTGAAATGCTTATTTTACTGAACCCACACTTGTCTTTTATGTCATCCTTACTCTTTTGTACCTTTTTCAAAGCACTGCGCTTGCAAATAGGATTGGGTTTGAACTTTTTGGCTTGTAAAGCATTTCCCAGCAGTGGTTCTTCATCCTTGAGGCACTTCCTTGATTTGCGTTTTATGTCTCTAGTTTTTTTCTTTGACTTCTTTTTTGTCTTCAGCAGGTCTTTTATAGCCGTGTCAAGGTCTTCATCACTGTCAAGTGAACTGCTTTTGTCTCCACTTTGCTCTGTCTTGTGTAATCCAGCTATCGGGTGCACTCGACTTCCCTGGGGAAACACCGATGGGCCTGATTCGTTTCCATGCTCAGGTGGAGGTTTAGGGACTGTTGCTTCGACATTTTGATCCGTCCCCGACATGTTGGAAATGCTACATTTTCCTTCTCTGTGTTTCCTTCTCTGTGTCAAAGACAATCTGTGAGGTTTCTTTGGGGTCGCAACTTGTTTTGTTTTCGCATCCTCTGGGTCATTAACACTGGGAGGCTCCTGGGTCGTAGCAGAGCTGGGTGACTGTTTGTGCATTTGGGCCTTCTGCTCAAGAAATTTCCTGATTTCCAGCTCAATCCCGTCTTCACTATCAATGGAGCTGCCATCGCTTTCTTCATCTGGGCAGCTGTTCGGAAGGGAAGGCTGCAAGGAAGATTCGGCGGGGGCACAACTGCTGAGGCCAACACTAGGGTGGAAGGCCCCGGGCATAACAGTTTTTGAAATGTCCAGTATCGCCTCAGCACACATGAGCTCCGCTGTTGTATTAGCCTTCGGCGGGGCAGGTGTAGGGGCAGGTTGCTCTTTAAAATTCTCTACTTTAAACAAAAGCAATCCGTTTCCTTTACTCTTCGGACTGTCTGAAAAAGTGCTCTTGGGTATGAAAACAGACGAGGGAGGCGGGTGAACAGATTTAACTCCTTTCTCTGTTCTGGACTTTTTCTTCCTCGGTTTGAGTTTCTTCATATTTTCCGTGCTCGTACTGCCAACAGTGTGTATTAATGACTTACTAAAGGGCTTCTGCTTGAGCAAGAATGGTTTCGGGACAGTCCTCTCTTTTAGTTGCTCAAGCTGGTAGCTGCGAATAGCTTCCTCAATCCCATCATCACTAGTGGAGTCAGACTCCTCTTGGCATGCATGCGGATTAAAAGCTTCCCTTTTATTCTGCTGCTCCTTTTTCTCTAACTGGTATCTTTGAATGGCCTCCTCGATGCCGTCATCGCTACTGGAATCATTTGTTTCATCTTCCTCCATCTTAACTGTGACCGGGCATTTCACTTTGTTGAAGAGGCTGATTGGTTTAGAGGTGCTCTTTGTCTGCTCTTTGGGCAAGACTAAACTTTTCACTTCAGTCATTGTACCTTTATTAAAAACAGATTTCTTTGCGTTGTCATCTAGACAGGCCTTGTTTTTGATGTACTTCTTTAGAGGAACAACAGCCGGTGTTGTGGCAATCTCAGCTTTGACACTTTTTGGAAACTGGTTACTGGCAATCAAACATGTATTGCTGTCAGAGTTCTGCTTGGAAACTTCGGGAACAGGTGGGTTTATCCTGGGAATTTTGGATGATTGGAGAAAGTTGAAGCACGGTTCCACCTTTCGTTTGTGATCATCCTTTTCCTTCAGGTATTCCAGTATCGCCTCCTCAATTCCTCTGTCCACAGAATCATCGCTGTCAGAGTCACTGCTCAGGTGACTGACTGGGAAGGAAACATCTGCCTGTTGGGTTTCAGTGGGACCTTTAGTTTTGGACTTGGCCCCCATGTAAGAACCCATTGCAGCCTTGCAGACCTGATGACCGTCCTGTCCTGACAGCACATTTGCCTCGATCTCGTCGCCCATCTCGAGTGAGGACTGGGTACTCCTAAGGCTCTCTATGATCATCTGGACCTTGTCTGAGATAGGTGTGCCTCTGGTGGACAACTCGGTGTCGGAGTCATTGAAGCAGATTGGAAGGCTATAGCCTCCAGGTGGGCCACATGTTCTCCATTCTGTTTGCGTCGCTGCGACAGGAGGTACATTCATCAAGTACATTCTAGTGAAGTAAGGTGAGGTCCTCGACCATTGGAGAGCAGCTGCCTCCGATCACAATCACATCGTTCAATCTGAGGAGGAAACAGAAAGAGAGAAACAGTGACAGGAAAGTCAAACTTAAAATTTTGCAACTGTGTACAGATATCTTGAATTGGCAATTCATTAGGGACATTTGGCAGACAACAACTATTTTGACAACTATAAAACACACCTTCAGACAAACTAAATGGAGGTTTGAGATTTCGAGTAGGATATTTCAACCTCTGATGTTGACTGGAACACAGCGGGATAATGGATGGGCGAATAGTCTTAAATTTTTAAAATAAACATAACCGGCTTGAAGATGGGTTGTGCGTGTAGGGGGGGAGAAAACTGCACAGATGTGTATACATTCAGTTGCTTATTTTGTGCCAAGCTATGTACATGTATGTCACACATCTGTCAAGACTTAATAAACATTTTTGTGAGAAAAAAAACCCAAACATAATCAAACATTTTTGACAGATTCTCCTTAATTGTGACCACAATATGTTCTGAGTGTGATAGTTTCCTGCTGAAAACTACATTTGTCAGGGCTGTCTGTTGGTGAAAATATGTAGTGTGCTCTGTAATTATGAAATTACACCCGTTTCCGCCTCACAATAAGCTAAAAACAACATTTCTGTATGTATATCAATCGACTCATCCACCCAGCTGTATTTCATACTGCTTGCCTAATTTTACCAACAGTCCAAGTTGATGACTGAGTTTTTATCGATCAACTGATCAATTTAGCAACTAATCTTCAGTGTAAAATGCTTATAATTTAATCTAACAATCACGATCAAGGGGATAATATTTCCCCTCGATGTACATAAATATAGTCATCTTCCAGTAAATCTCTGACTCTCCTTCACTTGCCCTACAGTCTATCAGGATCAATATTGTGAGATATTTGCAAATCAGTATACAGATCTTTGCTCATATCAAAACATCCTGGAGAAGAGGAATCGTCAGTGCTCTGCTACCATCCTGTGGAGGAGCTCCATGTGACAACATTAGCACTCACGCAGGCTGCGTGTTATTATGTAAAATGAATTGGCGTTGCATGGAGAGTTTCTTTTCATCTTAGCGGCGCATGAGTTATTGCTTATTTATGGAGGACTTTGTGAATTTCTGGGAGGCTTGAGATGACCGTGTGTACTGTATGTCTGAAGCTTCCTAACACTGAAAGCCTGATGGTGGCTGGCCAGCTTTTGTCAGAGCTCCTCGCCCAGTTTTGATGCCATTTACCATAAAAATCCCACAAACTTGCTCAAGTCAGCAACTGCAAGTCAAATTTCTCAGTTATACACAAGAAGTGCATCAGAGCGCAACTCTGCAAAACAAAAAGTGAAAGAAGGCGGGAGATGTTGGAAGGCAGAGTTAAAGAACAGTCTATCAGGATGAGAGGAAGAATGCGCTTTTATTATGGTTCTGACAAATTATGACAAATAACCTCTGGTCTTTCAGCTACAGCCAAACCCTTTGGAGTGTGCCAAAAGACACAGAGCCAAGTTAACCTGCCAGGGCTAAAATAATCTGTGGGATCCCTTTCTTTTCTTGCTTTAAGTCAATTTTCAGTGCATTTATTTTCTTTTAATGACGCACTAGTTAAGTTAAATGGCAACAGAAATATTTAAAAGTATTTTAAAAAATGAGGATTTTGACATCCGTCAAGACAAGGCTTTAAATAAGGTTAAAGGGCAGGTGTCACCTCATTTAATATGGTGCATATTACAAAACAAGTGTGCAATTAATCGAATTTCCCCAAAGTAATTCCCACATGCTGAACCCGGGGCTTTTGGGACCCCTGAGAGTTTGGGGCCCGTTGGCAGTTGTCCAATTTGCCCGAGTTAGTAATGCAGCCTTGGGGTTGCCCTGAAGCTGTGATTGAGTGTGAAATGCATTTTATTCCAGCACAAATACCAAGAAATAAAAAGAATATTCCACTCCGTCCTGACATATACTGACTTTGCACAGAATATTATTTAGACTATTAGGCTCAAGATTACAGCGTACACAAACCCTTCTTGTATAATTAACTTCCTCTAATCTTTTGTGGACTGAGCTACGCTTCCGAAACATAATTCATACCCAGATTAATTCCCAAATCAAGTTGTTGCTCTACTTAACTTTATAATAATTGCTAAATAAACAATTTTTCCCCCTCAGGAGCCGATGGAACCAACTATAATTCCTGTTCAGGTCCCCAGACCCCATTGCATTTATTTGAGATCAACAGATATCAATGAACTGAGTCTGACAGGTTTCAAAGGAAACACTGTGTCCACAAATTAGTAAATTACACCCTTAGTACTGTTAATTATTAATGGCTAGGTATTGTAGGAGTAGGAACAGAAGCTATGGCTGTTGTTCATAGTCCCCACAGTGTCTGTGGCGAGCTGGCAGCTGATGTGCCCACTAATTACTGTATCAATTACCCCAAATTAACGGTGTTAAATTATTATGTTTATCCATTTGGTTCATGTCCCCTGACACCGTTTGTGTCATTCAGTTTTTAATGCTACCTTCAATATGATTTTAAACCATCCATGACACACAGCTTGGACTGTGCACACATTCAGTAATCCAACACAGAATGAAAACTTTAAAACTGTCATGGCACAGTTCAGACACTGGTGGAAAAAAGTGTTCAGATCTTTCATGTGAGTGAAGCTGCAATAACAGATTTTAATATTCCATCACAAGCCCTGCACTGAAGTCTTTCCTAAAGTAGAAGTACATAGTTTTATTAGCTAAATGTACTTACGTTATAAAGGATGCATGATTTAGATTTTTCCAGCTAGTACCGATAACTACTATAATCTCACTGCTGATACTGATGAAATAAACAATCATTTTTAGATGTCTGCACTCTAAAAAGAAGCCCTTAACCTGTAGTTTATGCACATCTGAAGGGAAATAAAGTATTTTCCATAAATAAGATTTGATGCTGGGCTCTTCTTTGTCTCTGAGTGTATTGGTGGAGCACAAACTAACTTTCGAGGTGCGAACAGCCTCCAACTGTATCAAACATTGTAAATGCTGCTTGTAAAGTCAATAAAAGTAATTTTATGACTTTTTTGGGGGCCGATACCGATTAATAGAAATCAAGGAGACCGATAATTGGGATCGATATGCATTTGCAGTAAAATTAAACTCATTTCAAACATGTTCTGCTACTTTGTAATTCCTCTCGACTACGCTTATTATGTGATGCATTTAGTAACATGAAAGACTCAGATTATCTTGTTGTTTAGGCACGTTACCAATCAGATACTGTGTGAGAGGATGTTGCATCACAGACAAAGTAGCACATATTTGTTAGCAATCTCACAGAAAAATTGCTAGATATATATATAAAAAAAAAAAAAAAAGGAAAATGCTGAATAAAGGCCCCAATAATCAGCCAGGTCGAACCCTACTTGGTATCATACTCTCCATTTATCAGCAAGAATTTCACCACTACCAATAAAAAGCTGTTAGTCGAAAGTTCCCAATATCAGGCATTGATTTATTGATCTGCTGTATATTATGCATCCCTATAAATTAACATAAAGTGGGCCTACTTCTTATGCAGGAAGGATGTCGACTGTCTGTCATATTATCATATATTATCTTATTGGATTGTTATTACTGATGCATCAATGTGTAAACTTTGAATGTTGTAACTAATCTGACCACATGTCATCTGATCACAGGCCTTTAAGATGTTTTAACTGGAAATACTCTGGTACTTAATAAAATGTAATGTGTTACTTTAAGTCACTGGGGACACATGTGGCCTAATACATGTCTAATTCTGCCTTTAAAAAGCTGCATTTCACATCAGTTCAGCTTAATTTGCAAGACTGCACCTGCCAGACTCGGTGGATATTGGTCCACCTGGTCCCATGATGACTATGAGGCTGCACAAACCTTCAAAAAAAAAAAACAACAGCCCCTCCATGAACCAGCAGCATGCTCTCGGACGCTAACCCCATCCGAGGGAGTCGCTATGCGGGCGTCTCTGCTTAGCTTACCCGCCCCTTGCATGTAAATCCTCCAGCTCGGTATGCAGCCTGCAGGGGGGGACGAGCAACCCCCCGAACCACAGCCTGACAACCAGCACCACCACCACCATCAACCCTCGACCCTGGACGTCTCTTCCTCACTGATTACCCCCTGCAAAACCTCGCAGCAACGTGCGAACAAACTACAGGAAACCACCAAAGACGCCCCGCAGAAAACGCCGCCGAGAAGCTCCACGAAATGGAGCTAAAAAACAAAACAAAAAACAAAACAAAAAACACCGAAGCACACGGCGGACGAACGCCAACTTTGTCTGACAAAATCATGTGTTGTACAGAGAAAGTTTGACCAGGTCGTGCCAAAGATTTTCCTTGCATTTCTCTGTCTTACATAACCAAAACGTTCCCGTTCCCAGACCCCCTTTTTCCTGGTTTGCAACATAGCAGCAGGAAAAAAAAAAAGAAAAAAAAAAAGAAAAACCGCGGCTGTCCCCGTGAGCCTCTAGCGGCGCGGACAGCACCGATGCCCGGCGTACAGCGGTAGGAGACTCCGCAGAGCAACCATGTTTTCTCGGTACCGGCCACGGTTCGTCAAAACCCACCGTATTCGACCAATAACACGGCTGGACGTTGGGGAATACCAGCCAGAGCTCGAATATGACACATTTACGGGTTAAAAATCGAGGGATAGATCCGAGAAATCGAGCGAAACAGCGGAGGGATAACCGTTACTGGTCGCCGACTTGAAAGGCACAGGCGGGCCTCCCGGCTGCTGCAGCCCCGGCATTTTCTCCGGCAAAGAAAGCCTTTGTATCGAGCCACAGCTCGCCCTCTTAGCCTCGGCTATCTTTTTTTTTGTGGTCTTTCTCTTTCTTCCTTTCTTTCTTTCCTAGCTTACATCCAAGCAAGACAACAACAGCCCACAAGTTGAACTCACCTGACACGAAGCGACCGCGACACAAGTGTGTGTTCATCATCGCTGCGTTGTTGTTTTCTTTCTTTCTTTCTGTCTTTTTTTTTTTTTTAGAAAGAAAAGAGGAGAGATTTTGTACGAGTCGTCGTGGAGATGTTTCAGCGTCCGTCACCAGCTCTCCCTCTCCCTCTCCGTCTCTCTCTCTCTCTCTCACACACACATACACACCGCCTGAAGCTCGGCTGCCCGTCGAAGTCCCCCCTCCTCCGCTCCGACGACCGGGCGGACCAGCTTCCTTAAAGCCCGGAGTCCAGCGAGCAGCACGGGATCCCTTTCAAATCCGGCGTCAGGGTTTTTTTTTTTTTTTTTTTACGGTAAACATCCACGTTTACACCTAAAAACTAAATTTTCATTTTATTTATTTTTTTTAAATTCACAAATCGCTTTAATACGTGTATTTAATGTGCATTATTATTATTATTATTATTATTATTATTATTATTATTATTATTATTATTAATAATAATAATAGTCAAATTAAAATCCCTTTTTAAAAAAAAAAATTTTTTTTGATAGTATCCTAGAGGACTTAGCGACACTTTAACCGTCACCCGCCTTCTTATGAGAAAGTTTTATCTCCCAGGAGAACAGTCTGATTACTGAGACAACTCCCAGTGTGCTCCACACTGATAGCTTTATATGTTTTGGGGGGGGTAAAAATCCTGCATATTATTCTGCTAAGAATACAATTCCCATCCTGTATTAAATCAATTTAAAATCTACACATTTTTTTAATGTCGCCCTAATTCACAGTGGTGAACCCTAGCTGAGAAATGGACGTGAATGCAAAAGTGATGAAGTTTCCTGGAACTTGAATGCTATTTTAATGATTTCATTGTCTGGAATCAAGTTAAAAACACACTGCATACAGATTATTGAGTTGTTCAAGTGTGTTTTGGAAGTGTAATTGCTCTTTGCTCCCCTCTGTTGCCTCTGTGGGCTTCCGACGGCATCCTCTGTCGAATCGAGTGAGGAAAAACTCGCCATATTGCAAAATAAACCCTTTTAATGGGGGGGGGGGAAACCTTCACAAGAGGAGGGATCATTCTTCCAGGATGGACAGACTTGCAACAGATGTCACATGTACCAGTATATGACACAGATTATGTAATATATATGTATATAAAATGATTGGATCCCTGGATAACCAAGTTATTGCCTGAGCCACATGACCTACTCTGCACTGCGGTGACAGAAGAGCAATTATACCTCTAAAACAGACCCAAACATCTCATTACTACCTTTGTGGTGTGTTTTTAATTTGATTCAGGACAGTGATGTCATTAAAATACCATTCAGGATCCAGGAAACTTGATAATTTTTTGCCTTCACGTCATATTCTACGATACGATATACGATACATGGGCCTGCGATCAATATGAGACGATATTGTATGCCAATTTAACACAAGTTAACATTGTCCTGCTTCCCTCAGCAAAACATAAATGTCACTGAAAATAATCTCTTTGACCAATTTTTGAATTAAATCGCCAGAAGTAAGACGCCAGTGTTAGACTATAAACATATGACACTTGAGGCCTTGCTTCACAATTACTATACATGTTTTCTGTAAATTGATAAATCTACAAGTTGTAAAGTCAGAGTTAGAATAGTTTGTAACTAAAGTCGGCCTGTGGAGACGGACTAGAGAGCAGACGAGTCTCCGTGTTCGCTGCGATCATGTTTAACGTCCTCGACAACGTCTGTAGTTTAGCCAGTTGCTAGCCAGTTGTTAGCGGCTGAAACGTAAGCGCTTTATTATCAAATTGTGGGACATTCAGTGGTGTATATTTTATGTTGCGGAACAAAACCTGTAAATATCCACACACCTTATTTCAGCCATTTAATCATAGACTTTGAGACGAGGGAAGCCGATTTGCTAAAATGCCAAGTGATTTCTAGGTTTTAGGACTACAAACTACTCCACTGTATTTTGGTGAATGGATATCCGCTGAAGTTAGCGCGCTAACCTGCTAGCGAAGGTCCGACCTCGCTGCCAGCTAATGACCGCTAACTGCACAGCATACTGAGCTAACTCGCTAACTGCAGTTACAGTCTGGTGAAACGCTGCCCCCTGTTTGTTTGGAGGACTCTTTTTTTGGTGGCCAACTCTCACATATTGAACCTTTAAGTCAATACAATACTGTTTTGGTGGGTTGTTCTACAACATGGGGGTTAGGCACCTTCTTGCAAAGAGGTATATTGAGGTAAATAAGATACTAATGTAGTGCGAGAGACCCTGCCAGCCCTCAGCTTCAACAAAACTGATGCAAAAAGACAGCAGATCCAGGACAAATTGCATTTATCTACACCGGGATTTAAAACCTTCACTTCACTTGACATTTAGAAAGTCTCCAGTGATGCACTGTTTTCTTTTGTACCGTACAAAATGGCTCTTGAGCTGAAAGATTACCTGTTTACATGAATCATTTGAATCTCTGTGGATACACATAAATCCAGATTTTATTGCTTCCCCTTAAAGTTTCCAAACTGTCACAAGTTTAGGATTCATCGCTTTTTCTTGAGACAACAGCAGAGCTGAATGAACTCATCTCACATCCGACACACCGGATCATTGACTGAACACTCCTCTCACTCTCTTTTCTGTCCCATTAACCCTGAAAGTGATTAATGGACGCTCATCTTGCTTTATAGTCCTGAATTATGTTCAGTATCTTGGCTTGTGAAGAGAGAATATTCTTGTCAAGGAGATATGTGTGATACTAAACAGGACCAGCAAATGTCGCCCCTCGTCTTTTCTCATCTTGCTGTTTATTCAGGTTTTGGACATTAACTTTCAGCCAAAATCTTCCTGAATAGATGTCTTTGGGATTCCAAAACAGGAGTAACAAAAAATAGAGATGTTGTAATACATTGTTTTAGATTGGAAATGGCCTCGTGGTCATAAAACATGTTGCAATACAATATGAAATATATATTCGATAAATTGTACACGTTGATTGTATTGTACATGGTATTTAACATTGAATAAAGCAAAAAGTGAACGAAAATATCCATTTAAGTCCTATTAGTTGATATTTTTACTAGTTTTTGAGGCATTTTCGAGAGAATATATGTAAACTGTGACACACCTCATTTTGTTTTATCTATATCACAGTTTTGTCGTCATGCTGTTGTGCTATTACCAGCGCCGCACCTGTTGGCACCGTTTTTTTTAAATCAGCCCTCAAAGTTCGCAGTGCAAACCGTGACCATACAGGAGCTCCGAGCCTTGTTCTGTTCTCACAGTTTGGTTGGTTACTTTTCTTCTGTCAGTTAGTGGAATGTAATGTTCATATTTTAATCAGTCTTTCCCTTATTATTTGTGGCATTTATGAGGTATCGTATGTCTGCGCTGAGGTTTATGACGCTGCAAAAGCAACTAACGATTATTTCACCGTCACATCACTTGTAACTTATTTTTCTGACCGATCAGTTCATGGTGTAGACTATCAAATGTCAAGAATCATAAAAAGACCGAGGTCTGGACTTCAAAATACAGATTAATTAATTAATTAATTTATTTATTTTAATACTTTATTTATAGTTTACACGTTTTTAAGACAATGACAGGACATACAAGAGAGGAAACAAACAACACAGACACCAAAAAAAAAAAAAAAAAAAAAAAAAGAGAGAGGGGGGCTGCCAGACCATTCACAAATCAGAAATCGCAATATCCATATATCCCTGTCTCAAGAGCAAGGTAAAGTGCCTGAATAAGTTACTCCAGACCAACACTGTACTACATAGTTATATAGCCAGATAAGTCCCTGTGGTTGTCAGGTGATGTGACAGTGTGCCAAAAAAGGTCCCCATGTTTTCTGAAATCGATTTTGTGCGTTGGGTTTATGCATACAAAGTTTTTCCATCTGTATAACAGACAGCATTTCTCTCAACCAGTGGGCAAAACAAGGTGGAGTGGTGGACTTCCAGGTCAGGAGAATAAGCTTCCTAGCCACCACCATTCCTGTCCGCCAAGCCATCTGCACATTGCGTGGTAGATGAGTAGTTGTTACAGAGCATCCAAAGATGGCCAGGTCGTGGTTAGGCTGAATGTCCGTGGAATACGCTAGTGACAGCCACTCAAAGATTGCAGTCCAAAAACTATGCAGAGTTGGGCAGAACCAGAATAAATGCGCTAGTGATCCCTCAGCTGAAGAACACTTGTCACATACAGGAGACACCGATGGGAAGATGCGGTTTAGCTTTGTTTTTGAACAGTGTAATCTATGAATCACCTTATATTGAATTAGCCTGTAGCGGGAATTGATAGAGCAGGAATGGACCTGAGACATTGCCTCCTCCCAGAACTCTTGTGATATCTCTGAGTTCAGGTCGCTGGCCCAAGCATCCCTAATATGATCTGAGGGAATTGCAGTGGTAAAGCATGTCACAAACTTCGACACCAGCTGCTTTGAGTCCGGAGGGAGCAAGAGATTTTCAAGAAAGGGATGAGTGGTAGGAGTGGATTCAAACTGTGGGCAATTTTCCTTAACATAGTGTCTGACTTGGAGGTATCAAAAGAAATGGGAATTTGGAAGATTGAACTTAGTCCGTAAATCAGTAAAAGATGCAAATTTGCCGTCAATGTACAGATCTAAAAATGTTTTAATACCCCTCTCCCTCCAGACCCCAAACACCCCGTCCAGCAGTCCAGGCTTGAATGAATGATTCTGACATATTGGAGCATGAATGGAAACATTGGGAATCTGGCAGGCCACCTTTATCTGATCTAATATTCGCAGAGAATGCTTTAGGGTAAAATTTTGTCTAATTGACTTGTCTATCGGGGCAGAACCAGAAAAGAGAAGGGCAGGAAGTGAGAGGTCTCTGGCCGCAGAGGCTTCCAGTTGTAACCACAAGGGGCTCCCATCAATCAGTCCCCCCCCACCTTTCCAATAGGTAAGAGCCCTGGAGTTAGCCGCCCAATAGTAGTGTTTAAAAATAGGGAGACCAAGGCCACCCTTGTCAAGAGGTTTGTGTAGGTGAGCCTTGGCTATCCTGTGTGATTTGTAGCCCCACACAAAGGGCAGTATAATAGACTCAAGCTTCTTAAAAAAAGACGCGTTTAGGTACACCGGCAGATTCTGAAAAAGATAAAGAAACCTAGGTAGGCTCACCATTTTAACAGCATTAACCCGTCCAATCATGGATAAGGGCAGTGTCCTCCAGGACTCAATATTCGCACTGAGTTTCTCTAATGCTTCGGTGAAGTTCAATCTGAAAAGGTGCTCTGAGTTCCTGGTCAGTTTCAGTCCTAGATAAGAAAAACGATCCTTCACTACTCTGAAAGGCAACCTACCCAGGAAGTCCTCGGTAAAATGATCCACTAGGGGCATAAATTCACTCTTTTGCCAATTAATGGTGTAACCAGAAATCTTCCCAAAGGAATTTCAGATTAATTTTTTTAAGTGACTAATTGATTTGTTGTTTTCTGAAACATTACATGTGGTGATAATCTGAGTATCTACAGCTGCTGGTTGAATTAAACCTTCTCTTAGTTTGAAGACGTAATAATTTAGAGTTTCTGTGTCAGGAGGACTGTGAGGACTCTCTCATGTAGGTCAGTTCATGTAATTGCTGTTGGCACATAATAAAATGTTGCCTCATCACACCTCGTCATAAAATAATCCTTCTGGCATCTCAGACACTTTAATCACACATTTAGTAAACATCAGTAACTGCAGGTCAAACAAAAACACTCGCACTGTGATTTGTGCTTTACCGGAAAGACACATTATCACACCTGAAACCATCTCAGTTCACCTTTTGACATTTAATTCTCTATTTCCACATTTCACCACCCATAATCATTATTTCTTAACTTGTGACCATTCCCATTTGTTCCCATATATGAATTAATTTTCCTCAAGATCAGGGGGTTGTTCAAACCGAGATGGTGGCTGTGACATTTTAAGCTTTATTAGTCGACATTCACAACAGTAGAAACCTTGCTAGGGCAATAATTGAATAAAAATAACATACAGAGTAATGCAGCACAGAAAACATCACAGTTTTGTCAATATTGTTTTAAGTTTAAGTCTTTGTATGAACACTCCTTATAATGACCACGAAACACACTTTATTTAGAAGAAGAAGCAATGGCATTCAATTTACAGTTCTACCAAGTGACTTTCCTTCCAATAATCTCCACTGTATTTCAGATTAAAGATATAAGATATAAAAGACATTGAGTCTGTGTTCACTGGCCTAAGATTGAACTTTCTGCACAATCATCCAGGTGGAAATGTGGTGAAAATGGACTTTCTGGCAGGAATTACTTAAAGAAAGATACCAAGTGCCTTTGCTGGTTAATGGTCCTCATCTCGGTACCTTAACATTTGCTACCATTAGACTTAATGATGACTACAATGATACATTTTTCTAGGTGAATACTCAGTTCTGACTGGCTGCAGGCTGTCAGTTAAATCTGGATGTAGGGACACCTCTGG
The DNA here is from genome assembly GCF_904848185.1 of Acanthopagrus latus. Lineage (NCBI taxonomy): Eukaryota > Metazoa > Chordata > Actinopteri > Spariformes > Sparidae > Acanthopagrus > Acanthopagrus latus. The sequence goes on along the minus strand of NC_051050.1, from coordinate 22,207,585 downwards.
AGTGAAACTGTCTGTTCACTGCTCTAAGTTAATGCGCTATAGTCTGTATCTAAAAGGAGTCGCATTGGCGCCAACTGGCTGCAGAAACCTCAACGTTAAAACTAGATTAAATGAGAAAGTTATTAAAACACTGAATGTAGTTCTCCAGAGCATCATCCTCTGAACGCCACGAGATGGAGCCTGTAAAACACAAGCTGCTACGAGACGTAGCTTACACTCACGGTTGTGTGAAATAAAGTGGGTAACCTAAGTATCCATTAATTAAACTGAATTTATGTGTTTTTACTCCACACCACAGCGCTTCTACACTGTCCCCTCTGAGCTCACTGGTATCAAGCCATCGTCATTCACATCCCAAACCAGACAGCAAGTCTTGACATTAATTTTTGGGACAATGACATGGCTGACTAGCTCGTCTTGTTGTTAAACATACTGTCAAATTAGATTAACTACTTGTGAAGACTTTGAGTCTTGCTAGCCTGACGTTAGCTCTATGGCTAACAGCTAACAGCTCATGAGCTGAGTGGACTAGTTTATCTCCTGTTGCTAAGAGAGACATAAGAGCCTTATGGGATTGTAATAATTGTTACTCAAAACCTTGTGCCTATCGACAGAAATCGTGTGAGTGAGTGCTTGTAGGAAAACTTCATTGTAATGATTGCAAAATATAAATCAATGGTCTTATTCTTTTTTTTTTTTTTTTTTGCAAGAAACCCTGGCACAGTGGGATATCGTCCTTCCAGGTGTCCCTCAATCTCTGATAATCGACACCTCATCGCGCGTTATCTCTCACATGTAGCTCCTTTGACGACAGACTTTACAAAGTGCTTTGACAGACAAAAGAACAACAAGATACTAAGAAGACAGTATCACAGAAAGATGTAACGAGACAAAAGATGCAAAATGTCAATATAGATAAAGATAAAAATCGTAAAGGCACCAAAGAGACGACGCTGAATAAAAGCAAGTCTATAGAAGTGGGTTTTTGAGAAGTGATTTAAAAGAAGTCCCTGCATCTGTGAGTCTTATCTCCTCAGGCTTTTTGCCGCAAAGCCGAGGGACCCTGATGGCAGCAGCAGGGTGACCTTTAGATTTAAGCCCCTGACTTTAGAATGACCAGAGGGAAACCCACCTGAGGATCTGAGGCTGTGAACTGGCTCGTGTGAAGTGGGATGTCTCGCCGGAAGATGCATTTTCATGTTAATGCAGTCAGTTTAGCTTTTTTTCTATAAGAAAATCAATCTGACTCTGGCTTATCCATAGTCCATAAAAAGTGAATAATCTTCTTGGTGGCTTTTGAGGCGTGTCAATATTCTGCTCACATGGTGTTTTCGTTAGGCAGTCGACATCAGCCCCTCTCCAAACACACTTTTGTGGGACAGTGTTTGAGCCCAACGAGCCAGTACACTGTCACTACACTGTTCTGATTAGATGCTGCTCTATTCTGAGATGGAAAAAAAAAACTGCATTCTGCTGTCCACATTAAAGCTGCAGCTCTGTTAATATCCGCTTCAAGAAATGAGGTGATTTGCGCTGATGGTAATGGGACTGAAAAAAACCCAAAATGGCCCTATTTTCATGGTGGCACAAAGACTGGCACAAGCAGCATTACAGCGTATTGGTATGTGGCTGACCTTGAAATGCACTTTGGTCATTTGGTGTTTTCATTTGCATGCAAATGAGGAAGTGGAGGGGGGTGCGGTGGATGGGTGGTTTTCGGTCCTTGGTGCTAACTGAGTCTGACGATTCCCCGAGAATAGACGTCAGAGGAATAATTCATTTGATGATAAAACAAAAGGCATGATGGAAATGCAGAGCGGCCTCTCTGTCTCTGTCTTTCTGTGCCTCTCTTTTCCCCCCAAAAATAACATAACTGTCTGCTGTGGAAGCTCGGCCACGAGGCAGAAAAAAAAACAATATTAGCCAATGAAAACAGACGTTCAGCACCATGGACAGCAACCCTGCTCCCAGCAGCCTTGGAGGGGAAGAGAATGGAAACTATCTTTTTCCAACAAAATCATTTCTTATGTGTCCGTCAGGCCTTACAGATCCTTGAGGTTACATCCCAGCCGTCTATCCACCATTTTCAATGCACTGCATCGTAGTAAAGATGATAAATGTCATACCAGTCGCCAGAAAAAATGTTGGCTTAGCCTGACAAACCACTTAGTTAGCGCTAGGAAAAGTTTTGGCTTAAAACGCCTGTTTTGGTTGCCAAAAACAAAGCTGCAGATGATCCTGGCTTCCAGTCAAAAATACACTTTTTTTGGTGCCAAACTAGCAGCTGGAAATTATCCTGAGGGTCTCTTAAAAATATCCACTGGGGCAAATGTTGGAAAGCAGTGACCCTTCGTCAAAAATATCCGATGTTTTCACACTTACAAAAGTTGAAATGCAGTCTTGAACAGCGCTCACTGGCTTCACCGTCTTCTGAAAGTCAGGTCATAAACACGTCATCTGAGTCTGATATATCATGTTTTGTATAAATGTCAATATGACACGTACAAATTACAACATATCAGAGGTTTTATCCCGGCGCCTGGGCTGAAACGGGTACGTGCTAGAACAAATGGCAAAAGTTTTATGAGATAATGCTGCTGGTGGCAGTAAAATATTGATTCTGAACACATAAACAAGGCAAAATGATCTAGTATAATAAAAAGACGGGGATCAAACAGACTCCCAGAGGCAGTTTGAACATTGCTGATGATACACTGTGCTGACATTTCTGTGTTTTTATATTCAGACCATATTTTCAGATGCTTTTTATCTTGATTGCAGCACAAAAGATGACAAAGGGCAGGTCGCTGACCGAGTCTCAATTTGTACGATGAAAGAATCAGTTATCCATTTAACTGATTTACTGCTGACGAGCTTCTAACTGAATACTGAATACTGAAAATGCCAGTGCAAAAAAGAATAAAAAGTATCCTGGACAGGCTACAGGCTGAAACCTGGTGAAAACTTTAATCTAGAAAAAGTTAAATGTCTCACATTATATTTGGATCATTTAGTTTTTACAAGTTTTTCATCTTTTCATTTTGAACATGTGCTCATTTGGACGTGAGCTCTGGTTTTTACAGAAGCTGGAATGGATCAAAGAAAATCCATCGCTTGGTGGAATTAGATGAGTAAAAACAGACGAGTAAATTCCTTTAATGCCGCATTTTGAGCATTGTTGACAAGCCACTCAATGAATTGAAATAAAAAAAAAACAATATTTGTCTGAGACACAAAAGAGCTTACATATACTATGTACAAATTCTGCATTAAAAGGTTTAAAAACAGCTTTATTACAAATCTTTATATATATATTTCATTGAGTTTGTTCTTGCAATATTTAAAATGGTTCTAAAAATGATCAAACCCTGAATATTCACAAGTTTAGTCAAGTTAACAGCAGAGCGAGGACAGAAGTCTATGAATGTGATTAAACATGAACATGAACATATCAGCAGTGGTGGTTGTTTAAAGGTGACGGCTGCAGTCAGGTTAATAAACAGGAGTGATGATCTGAAAAGTTTGAAATCTCTGAGGATCTCCTCCATTCCTCCAGAATGTTCGGCTTTGCACCTTGTTTTTATATACAAGATTAAAAAGGTTTATCAATGCTTAGTGTCATTTAGAAAACAAGACAAAGAAACACCAGAAGTATTCACATGAGAAATCGCTTCTGCTGTGTTGCCCTGTCAGACCTGAGTCAGCCTACAGAACGCTCCCGGCCAGCAGAATCAAACGCCTTCGGGCAGAACCAGAAACAGGAGAGTGCTGCTCGTATGGCATCGATTGGAGGATGAATTACAACACTGTAGTGTATTTATGTCAGTAAGCAAATAATACCGAACCTTAAAACTACAAGTAGCCAGAGTCCATAACTGTTACATATTATCGTTAGTGGATTATTAATCCTCATGCATTAATATAAAAGAACATTTTGCTGTTGTAGCTAGTTTTCTTATTATTATGCTTTTTCATTAATGTGCTGATGATTTTTCTCAGATACTCGACTGACTTATTGTCTGGTTTGTAACATTTCTGAAAATAGTGACAAAAAGTGACACCTTCACAGTGTTTGTGTTGTCTAACCAGCCGACCAAACGCGAAGAAAAACAAAGTCAGACAAACACAAATATATACGGACACCATTTATTATTTTGTTATCCAGCTGTACTGTTGGGCATCATAATTTCCAACAAAACATCATATTTTGTACAATACTCATATGTTTTGTATGTAAATAATCTAAATTTGTACAGTTTTGAAAGCTGCCAAATAAAAGTAGTGAAGTAAAAAGTACAACATCCCTCTGGAGTTAAAGAAAGCAACATGGAAACAAGGTACTTAACCAAAGTACCTTGATATTGTTGAGTTAATATACTAATTTACATTTCCTCCATGAGCGTCTGTTCGGGTAATCCAACTTTTGTTATGACGTTGAATCAACATTATGAAGAAATTTTGGCATTTTGTGCGATTTTGGTAAATATAAAGTGACATAATGTTGCTTTAAAAGGTGCCAAATGCTGCCATCTACTCTTACTTAGCATGTCATCATCTCATATCACATGTCCAGTGTCCATATCAACCCAATTAAACTCCAGTATTTCCACATTCTTCCACCAGATGGCAGTGTAGGCACATGTAAATCACACACTCTGTACTTCCTCTCTGTTCTGGTTTCAGCTGACATCCATAAAGACTGAGCTCAGCGTGAGGGTAGGTAAATGTAAAATGTAATATACTGTCTATAACTTAAAATCTTATATGACTTAACTTAATAATGTTACTTATAAAACCACAAAATGAACATTTCAATAAAGTCTGGTGAACATAGATGTAAAATAATAATGAAAACGAGTGCTTTCATCATTTTTTCCCCCTCACATTTCACTTTTACATTCTGGCTGGAGGAAGAACAGAAGGATTTTTTTCATCATTTTTGAAATCTTCATTTGAAACCCGAAGCCTGTGCTGCTCATTATACGCTGGGTTGACTCTTTTTGTGATCCGAGCGTTGAAAATCTAGTTTACTGTCGAGACCCGGGAGCGTAAAAACACACCGTACCACGAACTACCTCGACAGTAAACACGCTCGTCAGCTTCTGCAGAGTTAATCACAGCACCAGATGCACCCTCAGCATCTGCAGTCATTAATAACTTCCATTTACTACACCAAAACTTCTTCAGTATATTATTTTTTTTTGGGAGGGGACCTCTTCTGTGAAGTGAGATTTCTCAAAGGAGACATTTAGGCTTATAGCAGTCATCACTCATGTGGCGCTGCTGCTGCAGGGGGCAGCAGAGACCCACACTGGAGCTCCCGCTTCTTCTCTTTTTGCGGTATTTGTAGTATTTAAATCAGAGAACAGCGGTATGGTAACAGCTTTAATTACAACACAAAGTTCAATCTTCATTTGTCGCCTCTCATCCTGCGTCGTCTCCTCGGAGGAGCTCGACAAGCTGATATGATGGCTGATGTTTATTAGCCAAAATGAAACTGATCCACAGCCCGAAATGCCAACTGGCGGGGCCATTATTTTTCTTAATGCGCCTGTCAGATTCCAAAAGTGCACACGTCTTGCTGGCATGTGGTCCGGGGGAAGTGAAGATCCGACGAGTTCAAATGGAGGCAGACAGGTTAACTGTGCAGACAGGAGTGCAGAGGGCCACGGATACTTGTTAGCAGCCCTGTCAGTTTCTGCTGACTCCATCCTGGGGTTCAGCTGAGCCGTAATCATGGAGGAATCCATCTATATACATGAGATAAACAACACATGGTAAACAATAGCAAGAGGAGACGAGAAGAAGGAGCCCGATCGTGAAGCGGGAAGTGAGCGCGAGCCCGACACAAAGCTGCAGCAGAGCGGAGGTTTTACAATGAGATGTAAAAAAGGCTTGAAGACGTTTTTCTTTTCAGAGAGAAAGCCAAGACCCCAGCTGTGCCCCTGCTCCCACTCAGCACACATGTATGCACATATGCAGGTCCGCCCACACACACACACACACACACACACACACACACACACACACACACACACACACACACACAAACACATAGCAGGCCTCTGCTGATTTGTGTCAGAAAACACAGTAAGAGCATATTCACTGTGAGCCAGCCCCGCTTCAAAACCATTTCCACACAAGTACAGAATCAGCCGTTTTGTCTCTATTATGTATTTCCAACATAATACATATTCTAAAGGGACAGTTCACTTCAAAATCAAAATTACATATGTTTCCTTTTCCATTGGGATTGTTTTGGTGTGAGATGCAGTTTGGGAGATATCGGCTTTAGCGATGTTTCTGCTTGTGGAGCTCAAAGAGTAAATCTAACAAGATGTTCGAGTGCGTTCTCACCCCACAAAGAGAGTAACAAGGGATGGTGGTTGAAACGTCCCCTCAAGAAATGGGACAAACCTTCAGGAGCATCATGCCTCATCAGCAGGTGTCAGAGGCGTTAATGTAAACGGACGTGATTGATCATCTCAATTACGTTGTCGCCAGCTTTGGTGATTTCTTTACTGTGGCAATCCTGATATTATCACAATGCCATGTGACATTAATCTGATGAGGAGAGAAAACAACATGGACGCTAACAGTTCAAGCTCACACTGTCAATTAAGTCATGCTACAGGCTAATGTTAGCGACAGTAGAGGAGCTGTACCGAGTGCAGCAACGTCTCTGCTGGACTTCAGTTCAACTTTGGTCATTGTATGTCATCAAAAGGGGGGAATGCAACCTTAACTTCCACTCCAAAATGCACAATTTAGCAACAACGTTAGCCAGTCAGCTTGCTAGCCATGGTATTGATTACATGATGATTTCGAGCAAAAGACTTAAGACTCACAGTGTTTTCGTTATCGTCTTTGGCAACTATGAGGAAAAGTCACTACGACGCTCAGACCTCCCGACAGTGATGGTGTTTATTTGTTGCATACGTATTTGATGCCTGGTGGGTGAGGATCTCAATCACAACACATCATAACAGCATCCGCGTGATTATAAACAGTCGGCGGATACATTTTTAGATTTACAGGAGGAAACACACAGATTGCTGCGGTGATGTTGTGTGAAAATGGCTATTATATACCTTAGTTAGCTTAGACAGCTAGCCTTTCATCCATGAGTAGATGAAAACTCTCACAACAAGATTACCTTTAGTGCCGTTTAGCTCATTTATATTTCAGAGCTTCTCCTTCTTTAAAACCAGGCAACTGAAACACAAATAGCACTACAGGTAAGAGGAAAATACCCATTTTTGATATTGCATTGAACTGTCCCTTTAACTAAAATCCTATATGCACCCCAGTGGCTGAACTTGCACATAAATACATGTTAATGCACCAAAAGAATCTTGTTTCTCTCTCGCGGTTTCCTTAAGCTTTAACCAATATTTTTGGGGATTGATTTACATGCTGGCAGCTTATTTTCCCCGAGTCTATCTATTCTTAGAGTGAATATAAGCCTCTCGGAGAGGAAACAATATTTATGCCTGTCAGGTTTGACATGTAGGATGATTCAGCGACTCAGTGATCTCTGACAGTCCTCTTCGCGTGGAAGCTTCCAAAAGCTCCCGCAGCACGAGCTCAGGCCGGCTAAAAAAACAACAAAAAAACTGACTTTTTACCACGTCAGTATTTTCGGGGACCTCCTCCACGGCGCCTGCAAAAAAAGCCATTTGTCAAAAGTCCAACACAATCAGGCAGCGAAATCTGCTTAATTCTGCTCCGAGTTTGTGCCATGTTTAATTTGTCCTGGCGTCCCACTCGGGGGAGGAAAGTTGTGTTTGTCAGCACCTATTGACCAACAAGTGAGCCCGAGCTCTTGTCCTTCTGCATTTGGCTCGTCTGCTACAGCAGCGTTCTGCAGGCTTTTTTCACTGTCTGCACATTTGTGAGTACAAGTTTGTGTCCTTGCTTTTGTTTTGTTTTTTTATCCACAGTCGGGGCAGCGTGGTGCTCTGCAATGTCGCTCAGAGGCCACGTTGCATAACCGCTATTCATTTGAAACCTCAGAGGGCAAACCGGCTCTTTTCTTTCTCTCCCCCCCTCGCAGATATCGTGGCCTCTTTACGACGAATCAGGCTTCATCTTTAGTGCCTTTTGCGATGCCTCTGATCATTTAATGGCACGTGCTGCTCGGGAATGTGATGGTCAGGTGTGCCGCGGTCGAAGCCGCGTGGGAGGAGATGGCTGCTGCTGCTGCTGCTAGTGTTTACCATAGTACTGTACTTCCACTGTGGAGGCAGAGAAGTGAACCAGAATAACCTGACATTTCGAATGCACTCAGCAAGACTGGGCTGAAAAAGAGGAGCATGAAAAAGACAAATGACGGGCCGCGGAGAGCAAAGGAGAACTTTTATTTCATTATTATATACTTGATTAAAATTAATTCCATCCAGGGGCCATCCACGAATCTATTATCCCATGAAAAATACATCCCTCATGAATTCATTTATCGCAGGTCACCGGGAGCTGATTTAGCGGGCACGTAATGCTTTTAGGCTAAAAGTTTGCAGATGCAGAGCGTGATGTGACCCTCAGAGCTCAGAGGACAGTGTCGTGTCAGATAAACACTCAATTTTCTAACCTCCCCTCCCTCCCCAACAACAAACCCTCTATCATCTCCACACAGTGGGGTATTGATTGGCAAAGAAAGTACATTTAATTTCTCTCTCAGCAGGTTTGCTGTGTGCCCAGCTGTCCTTCAGACCCCCTTTTTTCCTCCGCTTAATGGAATATTCCAGGGAGAAAGCGGGAGAGCGAGAGAGAGAGAGAGAAAAAGTGAGTGGATGTGCGCCTCCGACACCTACACTCCGCAGGGAACGCCGATTTGATGAGTTCCTGTCACGGGGAAATCACATGGCAGCTATGCACTTGGGAATTTATTTTCCTTTTCCACCACTCGTTCATTTCTGTCATTTGAATATGATTAATCTCTTTGTGTAGGACGGCGGTTAGAGTAGATCATCTGCATTTTCTGCATGCAACAAGGAGTGTTTACTACAAAGGTTACAGAGGAAAAAAATAGTGGTGCTCCGTTTCTCTCGTCGCCAAAATAATGCCTCTGTTTTCCATCCAAAAAGAGGAAAACGCATAATTTCAGATTTTTACCCATCAAATCAGACATCTGGTGTTTACAGGCACAAAGTAAAAAAAGTGTGTTTGTATAGTATTAAAACATTTGTGGTGCATTAATTACAGATTTGGAGCGTATCAGTATCTATATGCATTTACAAACGGGTAACAAATGAAAGGCAGACCCTGAATAAGTGAGCAGGTAAACATTGGAGTAAGACATGCAAATGCATAATGTGTCTCTGAGTGATTTGATGAATGTGTAAATGATGTGAATCAAAGGCTACAGCCTTCACGTTCAGCATCTTAACCCAGTTAGACACCTGCGAGAGACGTTTGACCGACTTATTAGAACGGGCCTTTCGAGCCTCGACCAGTTATTTTCAATTAAACCGTGTGAGGAGGTTGTGAGCTCAAACACTCACTGACACCTGAGTCCTGACGGGGGAAGCCAGACTAAATACTGCTTTATCGTAACGAGCGGCCACGACATGAAAAGGTTTGGGATGATATTACACAAATACACGTAAAATACTGGATACTTAAGTAGAAGTAAAAAGTATTCTTCGACTCAGAGTATCAGTTGGTCCAGGTTTTCATCAACATTCAGTTCGATTCAGACACATTCAGATTGTTTTCAGTAATTCATTCTGATTACAGACTTGGAAAAAGTAGAAACACCTCCAGAAATGACTTGATCACAGTAATTTGAGTGGCTGTAATTAGTTATTTCGACCCCTGGTAAAAGTAAGTAGTAACTATATGAAATATGTAAAAGCATAAAGTAGCATCAGATAGAAATACTACATCACCGTCCCATAAAGCTAACTAGCTACTGAGCTACATTTATGAAAAATAGTGAGAGTATAAGAGCCACAAAACAGCCTATATTACCCACAATGCAACTACATGCAGCTTCCTCTGGGGCCACAGAAGGCTTTATACACTTCTCATCGTGACCTATAAACACACTGAAATGTTGGACTCTCAGTGAGGCTCAATCTAAAGTTCAGTCATGAGGACAATTATATTTGTAAACACTTCAGCGAGTCTGAGTTTATTTCTCGCTTCTTTCTGGTTTTCATTCCCGTCACGTATCATTCATGCTGTCGTTTTCCTGCACGCCCACCTCCACCTCCCCATCACCACGCAGGCATCGCCAATCCACCAGCCAGAGACTTTCTGCGGAGGCTGTATTATCACCGAACATCTGCTGTAATAAACCTTATCTTTACTGCATTCACCAGTCCCTCCTCACTGAGCCGCTCCTGGTAATCACAACAGCAGCTGCAGGGCCGAATGAAATCCATGTCGTGGCGGGAACGTTTTTCGTCATTCATGGCCGGTTTCGGCAAAACACATGAGAAGATTGTCTGATTGTCAGACTGTCATGACGGCTCGACACGCGACCGGATCTGTGGGCCTTTTGTTTTAAAGTGGCATTTTTACAAACCATCATCCTTTAACATGTTATGAGGATCACCATGTGCTCATGTTTGAAGTCCGATCAACGGCCTCAAGTGATTTCATTTAAAGTGAAACTCTCACCAAAATGCAACATAGGCTGTTTTTTGTGAATGTATATGAGTCAAACCTTTGTGTAAAAGCATAATTACGACTAAAGAGGCACTTGTAAGATTGACTGTATCTTAGTTTTGGGTCAAGCTCATTTTCAGTGGGAGTGCTACAGGCACTTTTATGCTAGCATCAAAATCTCTATTTTTAAAACAGTAAGAAGTCTCGACACAACATGAAACGTTGCTGGTAGCATCACCAGGGTCTCTACACATGAACACCAGCACTGAGAACATTGTTTGTGTACACAGAGTTTACTAAAAAGAAAGTGTTTGAACAACTCATGTTAGCAGTAGCTTGTTCCACTCGCCGCCGTCCTGCCAGTGGAGAAGAGTCGATCTCAGAATGTGACGTAACCTGGAGGACAGTTAAGGTGGAACGCTCCTTTTGTCATTAGCGAAAAAACAATATTGACCTTGATGTTGAAAAAAGGAGCCTCATATAAGAAACAATACTAAAATAAAAAGCCGGAAAAGTCACATGAGATATCGCGTGGATAGTTGTTGCTGGAAGACAGTAGTTCCACCTTAACTGTCCTCCAGGTTACGTCACATTCGGAGATCGATACTTCAGGACGGCAGCGAGCGAATAAACAACTGCTAATGTTGAGTTGTTCAAAAGCTTTGTGTAGACAAACAATGTTCTCAGTGCTGGTGTTCATGTGTAGAGACCCTGGTGATGCTACCAGCAAAGTTTCATGTCGAGTCGAGACTTCTTAGTGTTTTAAAAATAGAGATTTTGATGCTATTGCTAAAGTGCCCGTAGCACTCCCATTGAAAATGAGTTTGACCTGAAAACTAAAATACGGTAAATCTTAAAAGTGCCTCTTTTGTCTTAATTATGCTTTTACATGAAGGTTTGACTACATTCACAAATAAAGCCTAGGTTGCATTTTGGCGAGAGTTTCACTTTAAGGCACTTGAAAATGAATGAAAAGTGAGTGGAATTAGAAAGAATGGAGCTCATCAGATCTCTGCAGCTCAACGTGATCTCTGCTCTGATGCTCTGATGCAAACTTGCTTTTTGAACCTGAATCTGTTATAGACACGCAGCGCTCAACCTGTTGGAGTTTCAGCCCGAGGAGCAGCCACACCTCTGCCAAAGTGCACAATAAGTCCAGTTCGCAACAAACGTCTTCCAAATTGTGCATTACCTCGACTAATGGTCTTGTTTTTGTTTTTTCGCTCAGGAACCGAGGGGCATAAATTCTCGCACAACGCAGCCGCTGTTTTATGAGGCAGGAGAAACCATTCATCGCTAAAGAGAGAAAGAGAGAAAAAAAGTCGCGTTCACCTTCATACTTTCGTCCCTGAGGTGAAAATTGAGTTTTACATTTCTGGGGCTTTTAGCGGTTGACACGTCGTGCCTTTGGGAGTGTTTGTGAATTTCAAAGTACAACCATATGTCTCCTAATGGGACAGCATCCCCATGTGTCCTTTATTTTTTTTTCCTCCGCTGTCGTCCCCCCGAGACTTTTACAACTACATCCAGCCTCATTATAAGTGAGGATGACATCATGTGCGGCGCTTGCTCTCTCCCCGAAGACCCATCGTGGAAAAGTGTTGCTAAGGCCGCGGAGACACACGGGAGGGTTGGTCCTGCAGGCCGGCCTGTGCACATCCGTACATCTGTTTTGATGGAAAGAAGAGTGTGTGTGTGTGTGTGTGTGTGTGTGTGTGTGTGAGGATGGTTTTACATATATATATAGATACATAAACAAAACACAGCTGCTCTTTTGTTCATAAGCTTTTTAACGTTGAGTGCAAACAACAGGAAATGTGGTGTAAATATAATTTTCACATTCGTCGCTACTTTGTTTTTTGGGGCACACAGTACATTAAATCTCCATTATAATAAGAAACTGAAATACATTTATCAATTAATAACAAAAAGACTAACTTCCTCCTGCGTTGTTTGTCGTTAGCATTGTAAACTCAGTATTTCCTCGTCGACTCTGGGCAGCATGCAACATGGCCAACACAAGCTGACGTGCAAGAACAATTACAACTTGCTCTACTGAAGGTAATTCCTGAAGACCTGTCTCCATTTTGTGTCCTGGCTTGTTTACCTCTCGCCTCTGTTCATTCTCTCAAACTTCCAAAAGTTTGTTTAAAATTCACTTGATATTTTTTGAAACTATGGCTACTGACTTGCAAACGCTTAAATAAAATCAATAAATATCCATTCAGGACCTGCCCTATGTAAAGCTAACTAGCTCTACAGTTAGATTTGATGATTCACTTGGGACTCAAGTCCTCTTTATAAATCCTGACAGACGTGTGATTACATTTCTAACTTAACACTGACAGACGATGCATCTCAACATCATGATGTCGGCACAGAACCGCAATTGTGAATCTGCATTTTCCTTTTTGAATTATGTCTGTATCAGAGCCACAGCATAAATCCACTCACAGAGTGTGACTGTATTTTAAACTACACCTCCACACCTCTCCGGCTCTCTCCGGTAATCCATTAGCACCCCGCCCATCGCACAGACACAGACGGGGGAACAACACACAAACACACACTTACTCCACCGCCAGCCCCTGGTGTGACATGCATATTTTATAGACAACCTTTCACTCCAATCCCAGTCCTGAGCCCGCGGGGGCATTCTGGTTAAAAGTCACATCGACTCGGCAAACATTTTCCTCCCGTCTGCCAAGAACTCAGCTGGATTTGTGGTCACTTCAATCAGTGTTAATCTTGCTGGTGTATTAGGAGCATAGAGGATGTATGGAAGCTCATGGAGGACAAAAACAGCACCGATATTCACAATCAGACTTGAGCAAACATATATAAAAGTATTCTCTGATTTGGTAAGTGGATCATATTGTATGTAGAAAGTAAGCCGAGTGTTTATCCCTCCAGAAAGTCCAGCTCTGCATCTGAGTGTCTCCTCTAAAGCTAACAGCTTTTATGCCAATATGCCACACTTGGCAAATGTCTTTTGTTATGATTTGACGGAGAGATGGATGAAGGCAGAAATGACCTGCTGTGGGTTTAATGTCAAACATTAGTGTATACTTGGCAGCTGCCCCTGTGACCCTGCGAGCTATCGGTGTCAAGGCCAACAGCTCCTGAGAGGACGTCTCAAGGTAAACCGGTCCGAGTCGAACGCCTTTGGCCCAATAAATCTTCTTCTATAGTCTGTATTCATGCGGTATTCATGTGAAACAACGTGGGGCTACTTCCACGTGGGTTCATGACCTGCAACAAGAAGTCCAGTCCACTGGATAACGGGAGAACGTTCAGGGGGCTTTGGCGAATTGATCCCTGGATTAAAACTGACGGATGGGACACAGAACATCCCTCTCGGAGCTTGTGCAACTTGTGCTGAGTGAAGCACATCCGAAGCTCACCTCTGAAGAAAGAACTCGTGCTCTGCAACCAAACTCTCAGATAAGGCTCGGCTCTCTTCTTTCTTCCCTGGAGTTCAGCGTGAGGAGGCATGTGGCGGGGCGTAGTGATAGTCAGGAGCCTCCCCCCCCTCCCCTCCATCTGCGTTACGCTGCCCTTCGTTGTTTCCACATTTATCCTGCTGCATAACAGCATCGAGCGAACACAGCCCTTACACAAGGCAAACAAAAAAACAAGGGCATTGTTGTTCTGTACCTGCAGTGGATTATATGAAATCGACACTCAAAAGATTTCTTCTAGCGCTGGCATGTAATGTAAATCCAACCTGCTGCTTCTTCATGCCAGCTGTATATCCGGCGTGGCCCCGGGGTGAAAGCGTCTCAAGAGTTTATCTACTTGTGCAGAGAAATAACAACCGTTCTGAAAGGAGACAATATATTTATACCCGCTACCTTCAGAGGAATGTTGCTTATTGCATAAAAATCTAATCTGGTTCAGGTGAAACAAACATTTAGTTATTTATCAAAAAAAAACAAAAAAAAACCCCTTGCAGCAGCTTGGTGAGACTTTCTGTTATTGAACCATTAAAAAAAAAACAAACAAAAAAACCAGTTATTGGCCCGATCCTGCCGCAGTTACACAATTCAAACCAAAAGCAAAAAGCAAAAAAAAAAAAAAACGCTCCCCTGTGGTCCTCAGAAACACACTCCCCTTTTAATAAAACATGGGCATGCACAAGTACTGCACCATACAGATGGAATCAGCGGATGATGGTTTGGGATAATGTCACCTCTCGCTGCACTTGCCAACCCTTTTTGTTGGTTGCTAGGAGACAACTCTGTAGTGCCTAAAGGTTTTCAGAGACAGCGTAACGTTCCAGAGACCTACTTTTTCCCTTTCCAGCCAAAGTGTGTGAAACATGTTTGCAGAGATGGAGGGAGGATTTTCGATCTGGGTATCAGTCAGAGGGAAGAAGGGGAGCCCGCCAAACGGGTGGAAAATATATAAATCGCAGGTTTATGGGGGGGGGCTGCTGAGGCGTCGCACCAAAAAAATACTGTTTGATAAAAAAGGAGTGAGATGCTACAGCAGTTGTCTGTGATACGGCAAAGTTATAGATCGTTACTCCGGAGAACATAAAGATTACGTAAGATGCTCGGTTATATCCAGGGATTAAAAAAAAAAAAAAAAAAAAGAGAGGCTTGCAAGTCTATCTCTCTCTCTCCATCAGTGTTTGGATTGTAAGTAACGTCTCCACCAACGGGGGGCAGTAAAGCTCTTCATCAGGTCGACGCTCATTCATTGGCAACTTTATTGTTCTCTCGCCCCATGCCTTTGCCTCCCATTATGGTTCAATTTTCTGTCCATCCGCTCTGAACGCGGTTCCCACAACAGGAGCGTGGAAACACACCAGGCCAGTTTATCCGAGGCGATTCCAAACAGCAACCTTTCTTTTTTTTTTTTTTTTGATATGAAAAAGGGGGAATTTCCCATGTTGCCTTTATGTGCTCATAAAAAATAAAAAAAAAAATCCTTGCCCTCTCCTCTCAAAAAAGAAAAAAAAAAAACACGTGTGCAAAATGCACTGTTGGTACAAGCAGCTCTGGAGGTATTAGAGCTGTTTATCCACCAGGGAAGTCTTGTTACGCTTAGTTCTTCAAAGAAAGTAAAAACACTAATCCGCAAACAAGCCTTTTAAAGCCTCATTTTGGCTGAAGACCACAGACTTAACACCATCGCTTCTCCGAAAACATCTGTTCAGTGACACTACAAGCAAAGGATTAAACAATAGTTGGGTTTAAATTACAGATGGCCGGGTTAAAAGTGTAGTATAGTAGAGAAATGTGGACGGCAGGATGTCTGCACACACAACCTAATATTCACGTTTCATCAGACGACGGAAGGGTTGAAGCTTTACACTCTAGTTTGGTTCAGGGCACAAGAATAACTTGGCTAGGGTGGGAAAAGATTGTGTTTTGGCCAGTGCTGATTCTATAGCCTGTTATAATGCCTCATCAGCACATTCAGCATTAACAGCTGGACACTGTGCTGCCCCAGGTTTGGATGTTGTCAAGCAAAATATGCCAACATGACCGGTTAAGGGTGGTCTCTTCTGACGTTTCACCACTGGTTTTGGGATGAAATACTTGTTTTGTTTACACAACCAGAGAATTTGAAACTCAACCTCAATCTGCGGTCGCTAGAGTTCACCTCCTTCACCTCCCAGATATGAATGTCAGGTCATAACCATGTAATGTGAAGGTGATACAACACATTTTGTAGAAGCGTCAATATGGTTCGTAGCCTTTGATACGTACAAATGTGAATATGCAGCCCAGTCGCCAGGATATAATGGTAACAGTTAATGTCGATGCAAACCACAGATACGTCCACGGTTGACCTTTGCAGCAAATAGTTCACATTATATGCTTATCAGTGGATATTTCTAAAGACACCTTGGAATGTTTACAGCTGTTTCTGTCCGTGATCTTGGCAACCAGAACAGGTATTTTAAGCCACACCGTGCTCTTTTCCTCACCTTCACCAAGTGATATTTGTGGCTAAACTTAAGCACAGAGAATAAACAGTGTTTTGACAGAGAAATAGAACAAAAGTTGAAACATAGAGCAACGTTCAGTTAGAACATAACATTTATTCTGGCAATTGGGTTGGAATGTATCAGTGGAGGTGAAAAAAATAATAATTATAAATGAGGAACTGAAATGTGAGATTCTCTTGATTATGATGGATCTGATCCACTGATCTTGATCCTGCTCACTTTTAACCAAGCGTAACATCATCGACAATGCATTTTTGCAGTCTTGGTTTTTATTCAGTTGGGGTCCATCTGGTCATTAGTAAGTTTAATTTTTCAACTGGAATGAAACTGAATTGATTTGCAAGCTGCAAGCGCGCTCTGAGGTTTTCATGAAATGCTAAGCTACTGCTCTCTCACTCCAGGCTAGCTACAGCCGGCGTTCATGGCTGCAGAGTAATTGGGATGATTTAATATAACCTTCTGCGGGAGAAAAACATTCTTTATTTGCATGTTTTGTCCCCCCCCCCATGACACATACAGTACATCACAGGCGTCGCCCTGCTGTTCTTGCTTGTCGCATCCTCTTTCCAGTGGTTGTACAGCCTAAAATATGCCTGGAAGAAAAGATGCAGTGTGCGACATCAGAAGCACAATTTAATATCAGCTCTGTAAACTGACAAACTTGCCTGGAAGGGAGACACAGTGTGAACCAGCATTGTTAGCATTGTGGTCTCATATCAGCTGCTGAGACTGTCTGAGAGACTGGACTGGAACAGGCACAGTAAAGAGTCACAGGGACCACTTATTCCTCTGTGTATTCACACAGGAAATGTCTCATTTTTTACAATATGGAAGTTTTAGTTATTTTAGACCAAACCATCTCCAGCCGTGTCCTTTAATTGATCGCCCCCCCATTGATTGATCTCTCATGTTTGTACCCATCACATGTGCTATTTCCCGGCGTGGACCTTCCTAAGTGGAAATATTGGTCTAATTGATCCTGGTTGGTTTTCGGTTTCTTTCTTTCTTTCTTTTTTTCCAGCTTCACTGGTGGTAAGAATTGGAAAAGAAGAAGAAGAAGAAGAAGAAGAAGAAAAAAAAATGTCAGGCTGCCATTCACCTCGAAAAATGTTAAGAAAACCCACTACATTTGGTATCTGTTCTCCTCTCGGCTGCCGGCTGTCATCTTGTTTGAAGAATAACTCTCCTCCTCTATCTCCCCTGTCTTTCTCATCTCAGCGAGGCAGTGGAGGTAGAGATGCCTGCAGCCACGATGAACGAGAAGACTGAGTTTTGGTTCACTTCACTCAGACAAGAGCACATTTATAACTAATGTGTGTCTTTTATGACTCTTTAAGTTCAGTTTTAAGTAATCCCAGTTACCTTCGAGACGCAGTTAATATTAATGTCCATGCATATTGTAGTAAAAGCTGCTGGGCTCGACCTTGCTCGGTGCTTTGAGCTCAATTCAAGAATCATCAATCTGACACATTCCCACTGACAAAGCTGAAGTTTCGACCCATCGCAATTTGAGTTTTGGACTACTGTTTGAAGCCCCAAGTTTGGCGTTACAGCTGTCATCATCTTGTTAATTTGGAGCCAGAAGTGACCATATTTGGAATAGAAGGCGGAGCTGAGGGGGATATTCTGATTGGATCTTACTGGGAATCCCAGAATAGTCAATGACACCAACTAGTCGATCACAAGGTTGTCGCGCCCTGAAGCGTTCCTCGCTGTATTGTTCATTTTAAACTAAACTAAAGCATAATATACAAAACAAACGTTACGTTGTATTGAAGAAAACTTTGACCTAATGATTAAGACCATAAACATATTACAAAATGGTTCACTGAGGTATTAATTCAAGTAAAAAATGGGGTCTTTTTCCCATAAGCTTACATAGAATCACAAACCAGTTAAATGCACCTCTGCACTTTTCAGATCAGGAGGCTCCAACCGTATTTTAGACCATAAACATGTTTAAAAAAGGGAAAGTGTAGCAGTATACGCAACGTACAGGTGAGACAAAACAGAGGATTGCTTGATGATGTCTGATGAGAGATTCAGGATTACCAGTTCAGTACAACTCATCCTGAGAGAGCCATTAATGTACCCGCCATATTTTATAGCAGTCCACGCAATAGTTGTTCAAACAGCAGTTCAAACTTCAGAGGATTACCAAACTCAGAGTCCATCCTCCAGTGACCGTATGAATAAATCTCTGTATAACATACCACGGCAGTCTCTCCAATATTTGTTTGAGAGTGTGAGCCTTTTGGCTTAGAGTTTGGTGGACCGACCGATCAACATTGTCATCCCCCAAGGCCGTGTGTGGAAATTATGTTGGAGAGTCGTCTCCCTCAATAATCCTACGATTGTAAACACATCAGTTTGAATACAATTAATAATATGTGTTGAAAATACTAGCACTTTTAAAGACAACTTCCCCCCGCTACTGTTTCCAAGTGGTAAGACGACTGGATAATTTCCTGAGAGTCGCAAATAACAACAACAGAAGACAAAACATGAGTTTATTCAATCTTTTTTTCCCCCCCCCCAAGTTATTTTCCCCAGTATATAGATACTGCAGTGTTTACAGGGAACCAATATAACCACAGACGGTTTCATTATTCCTCATCGATCACATTGTGCGTTCGACGTTTACATCATGAAGCAGAGAACTTTTCTATTGTCAGTTCAAGTATTTCAAAAGACCGGGTTGTGGTTTTTTTTGGGTCCACTGCGAATCAACCGCTCCACGGACGCCCACACACATTACTGCTTGGCACGAGTCTGTCAGCAGTGTGTTGGTGGTGGTAGCTGACCTCTGGTAAGTAGCTACTTTGCAGAAGTTAACTTAAAAACAAAAAAAAAAAATTGCATGAACTTTTACCACTCTGCCACTTCTCAGTTACACAGCACTGATTAATAGTAGTCAGTGTTTCCTGTATTAACATCCACCTTGCTAGTCATTTAGCCAACATGGCTATAAACTTGGTTTGGACCTTGACAGTGTTGCCAAGTCCAAGGATTGTTGTTCTACCCAACCCACTGTGAATCAACACCCTTCACAGCCTTGCCCGGCATCAACTGATGGAAAGTTCATGTGAACAAGTGGTCGGTGAAGACGAAGAACTTCTGCCCAGCCGGCAAGAAGTAGACACGTACTCTCAGGAGTTGGTGCACCGGAACAGAACTATAAAAACGGAGTGGATTTCGGCCTTGTGTTTGACAGGTTGGTGCAAAAATGGTTCCCCGCTCGGGTTCCCTCGTCGCTCTCCTCCTGTTGAACGCGTCAGTATATTTGTAGTAGAACTTGACGAAGTTCAAAGTCAATTCAAAGCCGTCGCAAAAGAGTTTAAAACAACTTTAATATCCCAGATAAATGATACAAAAGGGAGAACATTTTTTTTTTTTTTTTTTTTAGCAAACAATCCAATTTTACTATTCCCTGATTTGCGAGCTCACAACACCCGCAGCTGTCTCTCCCCCAAACAAAAACTAATTTCAAAATAAAATAGCTCAAACAAACCCATGAGCCAATACCTCTGTGTGGTGCAAAATTATAGCCCAGTCTGGAATTGATTTGTCTGTGTATCCATTTTTTATTCCAAGGTTTGTGTATCCTTCTGGAATGTATTATTCGAGGAGTTGACAGATACAGATTGTTATTGACATCAGATTTTTTTTATTTTTTTATTTTTAAAAAAAAAAAGCATTATTCATTTTGTTTTATATCACCAAATGTTTGAACTGCTGCTGTAAATCTGATTAGAATGAGAGTCCCGGCTGACAAAAGGTGAAACAGATACCGGAAAAGGAGAAGCGACAGGTCTATTTGACCTGATTTGTGATATGACGGTCGACAAATATTGGAGGAGAAAACAAACCGTTCGTCTTATTGTCATTTCTTTTGTATTCTCCGTGAGTTCGGGGGTCTTTCTTTCGTCTCGGCTGGGCACCCCGCTGTGCTCCCCCTCTGGTGTGATCCCCATCTTTGGGGACTAGAAGCAGAGCGCTGCCTTCAGCTGAGAGAGGCTTAGAGTTTCTTGGCGTGCCGAGAGGCCCGTGTACCTGAGGTGATTTGGGATTTGCTGCCAGAGACTTTTTGCAGTAGTGGCAGCGAACAGGGGAGGTGAAGAAGTTGCGCCGAGCTAATGGCCCATTCATTTTTTTGTCGACGGGACGCAAGTGGACCTGGACTTCAGCCATGTGTTGAGGTTTTGTGTGGTCGTCTTGCAGCCGCGCTTCCAGGAAGCACAGCTGATTCCTCGGTGGGGCTGAAAACTTTATGTGTTAGAAAAAAGAGCAATTTGTTTTCGCGGTCTGCTGACTCTCCTGGGAGGAAACTCAACAATTGAAAAAAGTGGAGAAGAAGTCTGCACTCTGAATAAAAAGGGAGAGAAGATAAACTAAAAAAAAAACAAAAAAAACAGGCCACTTTCAGGACTTTTTTTATTGAGGAACCACAACTAAAAGATTGCTGACGGTTCAAGACACAACTGAGAATGTTGTGTCACAACATTCGAACATCATGAATTGTTCTTTTATTCTTTGAGCTAATTTAGCTGCAGTCGTTGAGACAACGAGCAGACAACCAAAGAGAGACGATCTCTTCTGCTGCTGAAAACTTCACAGCACACAGAAACTCAGACCTTTGAGAATTAAACCAAGATTAATGAATTTTGGATTGTCTATAATTAACTATTCATCTGAAGCGAGGAGCTACAAAAAAAAAAAAAAAGGGGAGAAATTCAACCATACATCAAGCGTAAAGGATGATGTCGGTCAGCATTTTTTATAATTCAGATGTTCATTTTAGGGTGACACTCATGATGACTACATTAAATCAATTCTCTAAAGTTGAAAATGACAAATTTAAATACCGCAGAGGTTTTTGTGAGAACAATAGGCAAGACTTTGGTCCACTGGCAGCAGCCGGATGTACCGTCGAGCGCACAGCTGAACAAAACTGCAGCTGAATTATTGATGCACATTTGTAAGCTTGGGTAGACAGTGTAGACTTGCTGTGAGATGAATGTAAGTTCAGATGTCTCTAACATGCACCAGTTAGTTCACGAGCCGCCCTTAATGTATTGCTCCACCTCACGTGTACGTGACCACCGTTACACTCCCAACGTATCGCCACCGAGGGTAACGGCGTCACGCGAACCGAGGCTGGTTTTCACAGCAGAATGCTGATGAAGGTGGTCAGTCGGAGGCCGAGCTGTCAAACACAGAAACACTTTACCAGGCTGCATCTGTCATGGTTGGTGTCAGAGCACTCAGCGCGCAGCAGGCGAGAGGGAAATAAGGGGCGAGAAGCCATTTTACAGCACAACGGCCAGCTGTTTATACACCACTCAGAGGCCTTTCAACTGGAATGTCACTCTGGATTTTTGACAAAGATATTGAGGTCCAGAGACTACAGCTCAGAGGATTTATTATAACCTTCGTCGCCACCGACGCCAGCAGCCACTGAGCTGAGAGAAGGAACAATAAATCAAAAGGCAACAGAGCCGAGACGTCGCGAGTCAAGTGAACCCATCACATGTGTCAGCTGCTACTCTACACTCGTCACAGAACAGAGCAGAGACGAGGATTTTGATGGTAGATTTGACTTAAAATTATGATTAATGGTCACGTTTGCATGAGACTGAGGAGAAGAGACATTAAGATGAGCTTGTTTATCACATTTTTGCGTTAACTGGCCGGCGGTTAATTGACTTAAAGGATAAGTTCAACCATTAATGTGATTTCAATGATTATCACCCCATTCCAGTGGAAAGTTGGGTGAAATCCTCAAAACTGGAAAAAAAACCTAAACGACTGAAGCAGCTCGGGAGCTCTGCGGTGTAATCTTCAGAAGCTATGAGATACCTTAATCTTCACTGTAGATGCTAAGCTAAAAACGTTAGCTTCCAACCCGTTTGAAGTTGGTGCACAGGCTCGACTGCATGTCAGGGGTTTGGATCAGGCCAGACGAGCTGTTTGGAGTCAATTTATGTCGTTTTTTGGAACAAATCGAAGACTACTGCAACGCTTTTGCTGCAAAGCTCCAGTTTCGTGGACGACGACACTTTCTATCCACATGACGCTGAGCAGATAATAACTGAATTTTTTCTCCTGGGTCAAAACTCCTTTAAAGTCAACGGATATTTTACATCTTTCCAAAGACCAAAACCAACAATGAATTGATCCTGCTGTCAATACAACACTTTAATTAAAATCATGATATAGCGTATTAAAATATCAGCGAGCCACACCTTTGCATTGAGTGACATGTTCCTTTACTACGATGAACAAGGGTATTGTAGTTTTTGAGTAACTGCTGTAAATATCAGTAGAGCATCAAATGTGTATCACTCCACAACTGAAAATAGTCCCTAATAAATACATGATTTACACCTGTATATTGTTGAATCTTGTCTTTTCATTGAGGTTGTTGACGGGAACATAAATATAGAACGCCACCAGACTTTTCATGATTATGATTAACATGATTATAATCACTTTGTACGTCTTCATTGAGCACTCGGTCAGACACCATACAGTACAATCCACACACGCCAACACTATCTAACAGACTTGCCTCTGTGATTCAGTTTGGGGTTTCCTATCTCTTATTCTCTTTGTTTCATCAAATACGTCTTGTAATGTTTTATTCCAGGTCCACTGACGTGCTGTTTAAACTAAAGTCTTGTTATTTTATTTTATTTTTTATTCCCGGTACACTGCATGCATATGAAACTTTAATGATCTCTGTATAGAAACTGGGTCAGTGCAGCAACTGTGAATAGGATATAGAGTAAGACTGAGAATAGCACGAGCAATAATAGCACTTGAACATACTGAAAATAATGTACAGATGTAGAAACTGACAGGGGCTTTTTTCTTTAATTTCCTGCGGTTTCTTGTCTTTATTATCGCTGTGGATTATTTTTACAGGCAGTTCTTCCTCTCAGCAGTTTCCTCTTTTCATTGTGGGAGCAAAGTCATTATCTCCAACAATGCCACAGATGCTCAGATCAGGGGGGCTGAAGTCCAGACGTTTTTCTGCCAGTTCTGCCGTCCTCTAAAATTTCATCTTCTCTTTCAAATGCTCAAATCTTCGGTCTCAGATCTGCATCTGTCGTCCGTCCACCCACATGTTCTGCTGCGCTCTCTCTCCCTCTGTTTTGCTTTTGTGAGTTCCCCCATCTTTTTTATTCCACTCATCTCTTTCCCTCGGGGGGGGGGGTCTCAGTCCTGGAGGATCTATGGTTCTGCAGATGGACTCGGCTCGACCCAGGGCAGAAGAAGAAGAAGAAGAAGAAAAAGAAGAAGAAGAAGAACAGGGAGATCTCTTGTGGGGGAAAAGAATAATGACGTGGATGATGGTTTGTGCCCGGCGGCCTTATTGTGATGTCCAAATCCGTAGTGGACGTTGGGGACGGAGAGTTGGAACCAGCGCACGTCGAGCGTTATGAGGAAATCAGGAAACTGATGATGCTTTGAATACAACGAGTGTTTAACGATGATGTTAATGAAAACAGGCGTGATTATTCAGGGCAAAAAACAAAAAAAACAGTCCAATCTTCGTCCCCACACATAAAATATGCAGACGCTGCCTGTGTGCTTTCCCTTTGAATTTCATGAATAACATGGAGGAAAGGATACAAAGAAAGTGATAATAGCAGAAAAAAAAAAGTTCCCACTCATACCTTAAAATGATCTAATTTTTCAGTTTGAAATATCAGAAAATGGAGGTGTTGTCACCGACTGAGACGTCTGTTTACTTTTTATGCTAATTCAGAGGCAGAAGTTGTAAAACGGACAGAGAGAAAGAGAAAATGTACTTTATTCTCCCTTCAATCTCGAGACAATTGCGCTGCCTGCTGCCCGATGTTATTAAAACTGTCTCTTTCCAAACAGACAAAACGTTGTAGCTGGACATCTTTCCCTCTCTCTCACTCTCTCCTGCAACTTATCTCACCGCCTTTTTTTACATTTACTTCGTCCTCTCCAGTCTAATCTCCCACAGAAATACCTTCACCTGCAGTTTTACACCACCACATTCATTTCTCTGTCTAATAAAAATTTATTCAGTTCACACATGCAAACATTAATCAGAAGGTGACGGAAGACATTTTTCATATATAGAGGCAAAACTATTTCGTAAAAATATAAGTTGTATACACCAATAAATGAAACAGAGCGCAGCATATCATCAACCATTAACTGTGTTCTCTTCAAAGCCTAGATAAGTGACTATAGCTGCTAATAGCTAGTTAGCTCTGTTAGCATTGCAGCTAGCTAGATTAGCGTTTATCTTATTAGTGTTTCCACATCTAACTCTGTGAATTAAAGGTTTATTTCAGCTAAACCAGAGCTGGTGTTTGCTGAAGCATTGAAATACTCCCAAGTTTTTGTAAGTTTTATTTTCTTTTGAGGTTGAATGACACGTGTTTTGTACGATGAGCTAACAAGGCAGTCGAGCTGGTCTTAGTTTGGTAAAAGAGAAGAAACTTAAATACAGAAGAAGTTTTCAGCTTCATATGTTAAGAGGAGTAATAACTTCTCCTTTCTTGACATTTTGTAACTTTATTTTGTTAATTAAATAAACTAAAACTGCAGCTAGCTGGTTAGCATGCTAACTTCAGCAGATATTTCTACACAATACATAGCCACAGTCTTTGACGTAGTGTTTAAAAAATCATTTGTTGATATTCTGATGATAATTTTTGTTATTTTGGAAAGATTTAAACTAAAATTTGTACACATACACAGAGAAAAAAAAATCTCTGGCATTGAATTTAAACTATTTTCCCAACAAAAAAAAAAAGTCTTCTGTGGCTTTAGTTTTAATAAGACGTTGGCAATTTAATGTAGAGCTGCAAACAAATACTGTGTTTTTCTCAGAGATGGAATCATATTTCTGTCTTTTGTTGTCAGTGAATCTGAAATTGTAAAAAGTAGCTGCTGTGACTTTAGAAACTACACTGGAAAGCATGAAAATAAAATAATCAAAGTACTTTTTTCTGCTTAATGATCCAAGATTTATTTACCGGGGAGAACCGTAATGCTTTCTACCAGTTAAGTATAGCCCTAATGCAGCGCATAATTACATTTTCACGGGCAGTGTTACCCGTCTTCCTCCTCCTCCTCATCTCTGGATTCTTAGGTAGTAGTAGTTGGAGGAGGAGGGTAGTTGATAACATCACCTCATATCCTGTTTCTGTCTCCAGGCGGTTTTATTTAGGTTCCAAAATCCCAGAGCTGAGTACTTCCTCTTGTGTGAGGTTGTGTGTACCACATGTCATTTCTATCGTGCGTCCAGCCTCAGCCGTTGTACAGTAGTAATGGAAACACACTGGTATACCTCCTCGAGCCAGTCCCCGATGGCTGCAGGCCTCATTAAAGCTGTGGAGGGCTCAATGGCCTGTCACACCACATCTCTCTGCCCATTTATCTCGGGGTGACCACTGTTGCATGGTGTGTGTGTGAGAGAGACCCAGGATGTATGCTAGGGTATCAGTAGGTCACCGTGTTAGAGATGTTCATTGTCTGTGTCTATTTACGGCTCTCGTTTCACAGCGTGCCTCCCAGTTTCAGACGCGGTTACGATTGTTTTGCCGCTCGTTCACACGCGAAAACACAAACACGTCTCTGCGGTAAAACACCTCCGTCGTCTTTATGCATTCATACATCTGCCGCGCTGCTGAAAAACATTTAAATATTTCATAAGAAAAAGGGGAAAAGCTTCATGAGAGAGTGGCCCAAAAAAAAAAATATATAAATAAATAAATCACCTCACGGATTGATATGAAAAGGTTGTGTTAAATGTAATTTATACAGTGTGTGCTCCCTTATCTCCACACACACACACACACACACACACACACACACACACACACACACACACACACACACAGGTAGCTCCACAATGCCTGGCAAGTCATGCTGTGGATAAATTGTCCGCCTTTCTTTTTTTCTTCTTTTTTTTTTTTTTTTTTTAACTTTTCCTTGTTTCCTTGGCAGCCTGTCTGAAGGGCCTTTCACTTTCTTTCTTTTTTTTTTTTTCCCTCCTTCATCTTTCAGCCTATTAGAATTCCCTGCAGGCATAATCCAAGGACACCCCTGTTCTGCAGGTGGATCATTTCAGCTGTCAGGCCACATTTTCTGCCGGGAAACATTGTAAACAACACGTGGGGAGAGTGACAGCGAGGATTCGGCCTCGCGTGACATTAAGGAGCAGGGAGAGTGAAGGGTGTCTTGAATTGAATTAAGCGAAAAACTCAAAATGCATCAAGGACGTACGCGGGAAGTTAAGCAAGCTTGGACGTCGTGTGGATTGTTTAATTGTATTTCACGATGAAAGTAATCAGTGTTCCTTCAGCCATGCACCACAAACAGATTTCCCAAATTCCACTCATCTGATTTAAAACTATACTGATTGATCTGGATGAGTCTTAAACTTTTATATCTTACGTAACTCTGTGATGAGGCCTGTAATCCTCCTTATGCCACCATTTACACAAAAGGGACTCAAACATAAGACACATTTAGATAAAAGATGAGCTTTTAATGAGCTGTCCCAAATCCCCCAAAATCCAAAATTGTGCAACAATAAAATGGTAGGCGATAAAATACTGGCAACAAAAAAAAAAAAAGAAAAGAAAAAAAGGCAGGCAAAGGAAAATACAGAAGTACAAAACTGAGGACAATTCAGAAAATACCCATGGGGAACAAAATCAGGAGCGCAGGAGAACCGGAGAACAGGCACAGGCTTAAATGAAACTAAACTAACGAGGGGATGAGGTGCAGGTGGTGAGACGCTGGGAGGTGCTAAGGGAGGCTGATGTGAGACAGGTGTTGGGGTGAGAATTAGTTTGGGGAGGAGCGCAGGAGGAAAGCAGAGCGCTGTGAAGATTTGAAAAAAAACACACCACAAACTGTATTGATTAATCTGGACCAGTCCCAAACTTTTAAAGTTTATGTGACCGAGTGATGAGACCTGTAATCCTCCTCGCGTCACGATTTAGACAAAAGGATCCGACAGCAAGACACAGAGGCAGGCCGGGTGAAAACAAACGGCCAGCTGTAACGAGCCGAAGTCCAAAACTGTGAACAATAGGCAGGCGACAGAATCTGGCAGCAAAAGGCGGGCGGGTGGGGGGAATAACAGAAGAAGCACAAAGACTGGGAACCAATGGGAGCGCATGACATGCAGGAGACAAGGGACTGACACGAGGACAAAACCCAACAAAGAGTGAAGGAACAACACGGGACACACAAGATGAGCTAACGAGGAGGACGAGGTGCAGGAGGAGGGACGCTGGGAACAGGGCAGAGCTAACGAGGCTGATGTGAGACAGGTGGGTTTTTTTGGGGAGGAGGGAGGAGCACAGGAACACAGGTGAGCAGGAAGAAGATGGAGACAAGAGGGTAAAATTACAAAATAAAACAAACCATGTCTTCTTAACTCCGCCTGTCAGCTTGACCTCCAGCCAACCATGATCCTTCAGCGGTCATATCATGTATACTCATAAATGTGAAGCAGAGACGCATGTAGCGGCAGCATCTCTTCCAGGTTTCTGATACCTGTGCAGACTGTTGATACAGACTAAGACTAGCGGGGACAAAAAGCCTCAGTAATCAGCTCCTTTTCAGCGACACACAAAGATGTTTTCAAAGCAAACCACCTGCTCACAGCAGTTGTGGCTCTTTATCGCAGCAAATGGGAGACGGTAAACACACAGTCGTCTTGAATTCAGTAATGGGACAAAACAAAAGCTTCCCGTTTTCACTTTGTACCACAAATTACAAGTGAACACAGCCACCGTGGGGGAAAAAAAAAAAAAACCGAGTAAGAGCACAATATGGTGCGATCGTACGCGGTTCATCCATCTGGTGTTGTGGTGGTGCTATCCACAGGTGAGCTGCAACACTGATCTACACTATAAATGTTGTCGTATGGGTTGTCTATGCCAACAGCTTGAAGTGAGGGTTTCATGGTGTAATGGCGGTAGTAATTTAGATGGAAGCAAAGGAGGAAGGCAGGCGACGGGGAATAGCAAGCAAGTTCGTGTCGATAGAAGGTCTGGGTGGATGGACGGGACTTTCACCCAGGAGATCGCTGTTCGTGTCACAAGTCTGTGTTACGGTAAAGTTAAATTACAAAAGGTATTAAAGGAAATGTAGTCACTATCTACTTACCCCCATTTTCTCGTAAGCTTACATAGAGACACCACAACAGATGCCAGCAAATGACTATAAAGCTCCGTCTCGATTTTTCCCAGCCAGTTGTCGGACTGGACCCCACATCTCTCATAACGGTGTCTTTTCGAGGACCCTCTCTTCAACACCAAGTCCTTTAAACCTCCAGTGTGTAACGCCGGCTTTGCGTTTGAAAAATTAGCAGTCTCCAGGAGCAGGGTTGAGTTGACTTTACTGGGGTTTATTCTGGCTTTTCTCAGGCTCCACAAAGCTCCTCCAGAGCCACGGAAGACATTATACACACCTCTGGGCTGAGGAGTGCTCACCGTGACTAATAAACCGATTCTTATGTGTAAAATAGGTGAATTTCCACTTTTAACAAATCACAATTTTAACACGTTAACGGCTCCTCCGCTTAATTCACTCCTCAAGAGATTCTAAAATGACCCCATAAGCTGTTATGGATTTACTTTCTGTTACACGATGGTAATGATTTTCTTGTAGTGACTAAACAGAGCACTAAAAGCAATGTTTTAATTTTTCCTTCACCCCCCTCCTCCTCCCGCGCCTCCTCTTGAGTTATTCCCGTACCGCACAAGAACACCCAAAGGTGCCGTATAATCCTATCTGAACTGTTCCATTTATTTCTAAAGAGGAAAATATGTTTAAACTGTGAGAGCGTTGCCACAGGATGAATGTGAAGTAAATGACACATTGAATTTTTCATGTTCTTTTAGGAACGTTTATTTTTTAATGTTGGCGTTCCAGTGCAGGAAAAACAGAAAAATAAATGAACATGGTGACATTGGGAAGGAAACCGAGCGTGCGCTGCTCGGAAAAATACATCGTAAACAACATTAATTTGGGGAAGTCAACAATAAATAGTGTGCTTCGTGGTCTTTAGGGGATGTTTTTTGGTGATGTGACACAGAGATGCAGAGGAAATGTCAGATAAGTGGTGATTTA
Organism: Acanthopagrus latus; assembly: GCF_904848185.1. Classification (NCBI taxonomy): domain Eukaryota; kingdom Metazoa; phylum Chordata; class Actinopteri; order Spariformes; family Sparidae; genus Acanthopagrus; species Acanthopagrus latus. Next base: position 22,177,866 of record NC_051050.1, on the reverse strand, counting down.
CATTTCTAATAGCTCTGCAATAAGAAAACACAGTGTTCTGATGTATGACTTAATAAAAAAAAACAAAAACGACAGAGATGGGGAACTGGGAGGTTTGAGTCGGGGAATTAGATAAATACCTCGAGACAGATGTGTAATCTGCACTAAAACACCTCTAATAAGACACATCTGCTGCCCAAAAGATAATTACAAACTTGGACTGAACTGCTCTGAACAACGAAATAAAGCAATGAAGCAAAAAGGAAGCAAAATATACTGTTGGATTATGTTAATAAACCTCCTGGCTATGGTTTTCTTGGCACAGCTGTGTGAATTTGTGGCTTATTGATCCTATAAATTGGAGCTCCTGTCTCACCTATTAAAGAGAGTGTAATGAGGACAGAGGTTTTGTTTGTTTTGGTTTTTTTTTTGCTTCAGGGGTGCAAAAATTGATGATGCCATTGTGCGAAAACCCCCAATGTGTTGGTAACCTTCCATGATGCATTTATCTTGCGAATACTATATCATGCAGGAGTAGCTTTCTCATTCCAACATCTGTAAAGGCTGAGGTAAATAGTTGCACGGAGCTCATTTGCACCCTGCACCCAACAGTCATTAACAGCGCTAGAGGTCTTTAAAATATCATTCTGCAACTAATGGCATCAATGTATTGTGGACATGCAATCATTTGTCAGTCGTGATGCAGTTGACCAGTTTAAATTAAGGATGCGGGCAGGGAAGTTTATTCTTTATAGTGTTGCTATTGTGCTCAAACGCCTGAACCTGTTGAATGTGAATCCTGATACATCATGTTGGCAAAACACATATGTATCAACTCTGCGCTCAGACATCAAATTGGAAATGTAACCACTTAAACATGGCTTAGTTTGATGATCTAGCCTAATTTTCCCATATTTATACTTTATAAAAAAGATAACACACCTTCAATACTGTGATATTTAGATGTTTTTGACATTTGTGCAACAGTTAGCATTTGTTGTTCTTCTGCAGTCATGCGTTATATCTGAAAGAGAGAATAGTGGATCGTCGGCGTACTGTCGCATTTAAAGGGGAAGTGCACTGATTTTATTCATCTACGTCTCTTTGTGTGGTCACCTGCCACTTAGCTCTACCTGAAGCTAATGTCTTGAGGCTACGTCAGCTGTTACTAGCACAACACACTTGACTCCCCAACTGAAATATCAGTGTTAAAGTTAAATTGTGGGCAACGTTGGCACCAGGTTTCAACATGGAAGGATACATGAGATAAAAGCGTTGGTTTCACTTCTAATTACATGAAAGCATTTAGCAGCCATTCTTCATACAACGTGGCTGTCATTATCATAAAAATGTACGCGTTCAAGCCACGATGAATGAGGAAAAATGATATGTTTAGAAGATTATCTAGTTAACATCAATCTGAACATTACGATCGTACGACCGATGCTGAGTGAAGGTGTTTCAGCAGCTCCTCCTGCTGTGAGTATCCATGCAGAGGCAGATGTGCTCTGTATGTAGGTCAAGAGGAGAAGCAGAGTGTTGGCAAACACAAAAACAACACCCAACACCACGGCTTCTCCCTCACCTGTCAACTGTGAGGGGTTTGACTTTGTCCAATGTGCTTATGCCACTGGGGAGAGGGTGGCTTAGATAATACAAAATAGAACATTTTTGTATACATTTCCTGCAGTTTAAGTTCATCATATCGGACTGCAGAATATCAGATTTCACTGCGTACTCTCAAGTTTGTTAGAAGTCGATGTGTTTTTCTTCAGACGTCAACGTTCCCCGTCTTTTTTGGCTCTAATACCTGCTTGCTTATATAATTTCTGTGTCATAAAAAAACATCTTTATTCTTGTGGTTTGGCTGTGACTCATCAGTTTGATGGTGATGGTGCACAAAAGCACAGGAGGCATGCGATTCCAAAAAGCTTGTTGTGTTAAAACCACAGCAGTTTAAACTCTAATGTGTCAAACCAGAACTAGACATCATCTGCGCCACACATGATGTCTTCAAAGCAAACGATTTGATTATTTATACAGCTGTGTTGAATGTGCATCACTCTGGGTATTGATTAGATAACTTTTTTTTTTTTTTTTTTGTATCCCTCTTCACAGCTATTTCCACCCACACTTTGTCTGTCTGTGTAGTTTGGGAAGATTCCCTCAGAAAGCATGAATTAGTAATGACAGATCCCTGAGTTGCAGAGAGAAAAGTGCAAGCTGAAAAAGAGGCATGCCAACTTGGAGCCACCATGTGCTCGACAAACATAGCAGCTTTACTTCAGGGGAAAGACAGAAGATTCAACTAAATTTCTTTGCTTAAACTTCAGACACATTTGACCCAAGAAACACCTTCGAATGTTACTAGTTCTGCAGGTTTTTTAAACCAATGTATTGAAGAAAATCACCAAGGTTATTATAATTTAGCGTGATGGGTGAGTGAGTTTCTCCTGTCAAGCATGAACATCAGCATCACCACAGTCATTTGTCCTCCGGGAACCACAAATATACTTATTAAATCTTGCACCAGTTCATCTGGTAGTTATGATTTTTGACGGGACAGGTGAAATGTATTGAGGAAATGATGATATTTTGGCTTGAAATACTGTTTTCAGTTGCTCAAACTAGGCTGGAGATGCTCCCTTGTCAAAAATATCCAGTAGTTTCACACTCACAAATGTTGAAACACAGGCTTGAACCGTGGTTACCAGCTTGGCAGCCTTCTCACCAGTAAGTCCATCACCATCCACATGACATGTTTTGTAGAAATGTCAACAGCCTCATATATATACAGATGTGAAGGGATCAGGTCTTTGCATAAATGTCATGGATAGTGACGGCAGTACTGGGAGATAGATGGCTGATTGCTGACTTTCATTCCCAGGTTGTCAAGTAGCATACTGTCATTGTCAGTCAGTATTCAGCCTGAAATCCTCACTAAAGATGGCCGCCCATCATTGAGTCTGGTTCTGCTCTGGGGGGGGGAATCGATGACTCAATGACTGTGGTCTAGACCTGCTCAATTCGGAAAGTGTCATGAGATGACTTGGTGCTGTACAAGTAAAGATTGATTGATTGACCTGGGAATGATTGACCTGCGTTTTAATCGCTGACTTTTTATCCTGGCAACAAGGCTGGAAGACTTAGTGTAGCGAGGACAAGAGTCTCACAGCGTCCTATCAGACTGAAGAACCTGTTGGAGAGACAAAGACACTTGTAGTTTAGCTTCATGACTTTCAAAAAATTAAAAGAAGAACCCTCACTTTCTTAATTCGGCACTAAACTTGCACAGCGCTTTTTTTCACAATGCACAAACTAGTGGGAAAGTTTTGCAGAAAGTGTGGGTGGCGCTTCTAAAAATAGATGTTGGGTAACTGGAAGTTACCACGGGGCTTTGTTCGCACCGATCGCTCAAAACTGAAGTCCGACTCTCCTCACCGGGCCCCGTCTACGCTACAGGGAAATGTCACTTATTGAACTGATAGTTACAGAAACATTCATTCAGAAATGATGAATAACATCCTGTAGGAAGTTACAAATTACAGTCCAAAGAAAAGAACAATAAAATGGATGACTTCGCTTGGCATTACACTAGGTGCACACTGCTCTCCTCAGACCTCATACAATAATGCCTCTGGATATCACAGCTGCCTATTAGTTTTTAATAAGCACCTTCCCTATCCATGGTGGGCCATTAGTGGCCCCGACAATAATAACAGCCGGGCCCAAAGAGTCCATCTACAGCCGACGAGGAAGGCAGAGATGGAGGAGAGTGTGGAAATTTCATTCAGTGCAGAAAAGCGTTGACGAATGAGAGGCTGCATACACAAGTGAGCACGCTTCCCTGAAGCATGACTACTTTGAACAAAAGGCTAAATTTAGAGAGCGAAGTGTGAGCAGCCTCGATAAACAAAGAAGGAAAACATTGACTGGTTTGGCAACAATGGAGTGGAGAGAGGATCATTACAGCATGTCAGGGAGAGAGAGCCGAGCAGACATCCATGCGACAGATAACAAAACTCTCAAGTTCCTCCTAACTGTCTCAGGTCGAGTGCAGCGAGTGGTAATGGGCCCTGAAGCAGCCGCGGGTCAGAATCTAGTTGACCTCGGCAGAGACCTCCTGTCGGAGAGGTCGAGGCAACCGGAGAGGAGTTCTGCCGATAGACCTCTTCCACCAGTCGGGCCGACACCCTCAGGCTGCGTGACCCCTCAGCTGTGAAGGGCCCTTCCTGTTCAGTGTTCACCGTTTCCACATATTGCTTTTCCGCCTTATGGGAGACGACTTTTCCCCACGAGTCCCGGGCTGGTACATTTTTTATGATAACCTCCGAGCACAGATGAAACCTGAAGGACACACGATCTATTAAGTTCTGTGATCGTGCTAAATTATCCGACGCCTTTAAGCTCATTTTGACTGTGATCAGGAAGTCGTCTGACGGGAATGATTCTCTGGAAGTAAGAGAGTTGGTAGCAAATACTCTGAGCGTCTATGTCGCCAGAAATAAACAACACACTCAGTTTGGAGTGCAACATGTAAAGGTCTGACTTCATGGTACGAGTAGTTTGTCACAAAAAAGCAAGACGGTAGTTCATCTAACATCAACAGTTGACGTTGGCTGCCTCGTTCTGTTATGTTGCTTCCTTGCAAAATTAAAAGAACATCGTGTTTCCTGTGTCTCCTTCATAATAAAATCCACCCTGTGTTTTACCAAGCTGTGTTTAAACTCAAGCTGTGTCAGTGGGATGTTCCCTGCTTTAGCAATAACTTCATCCTGTTCTAACGCATCAAGTACAAAGTGTGACCAGTTAACAGAGAGCCTGATGTCAACTACGTGAGGTTGTGCTGGATTTGTGCTTGGGAATTAAATCTGTGACAGACGGAGACAAATGCTGATGGTAAAAACATTCAACGGCTTGTTCAGAAACAATGCTGACCGTAAATAGTATAAAAAATGTGTAATTTCGTGAACATATGAAGGATTAAAAGTTTAAATGTGAATCTGACAATTTGGGAAAAACACGTAATCGTTCTAACAGAGATGTAGATAAAAAAAAAAAAGATTGTCACCGCTCTCATGTCTGTATGGTCAATATGAGGCTACATGCAGCAGCTGGTTAGCTTATTTTAGCAACGGGAAAATGCTAAAACCAAAGTGTAAACTTGACAATTTCCCTCGTCATCCAAAACCGCAATTTGCCCTTTTGAGGCTGGAGGGAAGACTTGTGTTTTCCTCTGTTTCCATACAACACATGCATAAAAGTGAAGTCAATCTTCTCATCTAACTCTCAGCAAGGAGGTGAACACATAACTCGGAACATGTCAAAGAAATAACCGGCTGTTAATCTCTCTCTGTGCTGCTTTGGGCTCCAGCTCATCCTCTCTCATCTCCCTCGTTGTTTACCAGAATTCTCCCCATGTTTTCCCTCCTCTCTCTGCCCCCTGACTCTCTATAACCTCCCTTTTTTTTCCCCTTCCCCCGCTCTCTCTTTGTCTCACTACGTTCATCCTGCTGCCTTTTCAATTCTGGATGGGAGGCTAAATTAGTGTGTAATTATAGTCGGCGGCTCTTGGCTGTGTAGCTCTAATGGAACAGAGCCTCTCAATATACCTCGGTAATAGTCTGACAGAATCCAAATGAGACGCGGCCCCGCGCTCCCCAAATGCTAACTCGATTCTCCGCGCACACCTTTCCACAGATAGCTCGGCCCATCCGAGGGCTGGCGCTGGAACAAATGAGATACAATGAGGATGACACGGCTGATAGCTGTGACATTTCTAATGACCGGCATGGTTGCTGCAGCGGCAGCTGTTGTTTGTTGCATTCATTTCTACCGTTACGTTTTGCACCCGAATGCACCGTGCGCTCCACTCTAATGATCTAGTTAGGAAAAGTTCATGATGAATTTTTTAGTTTTTTTTTGTCTTCAGCGGAATTAAATCTCTTGTTGGGTCATTTAGAGGTACGGTATATTTTCATAAATAACACCAGTCATGCACACACACACACACGCACAGACGGAGAGCGATCCTCATTATCTCCTCGGAGTTGTCCCCGTTTTCATTCCTCCAGCAGCCGAGAGGAGGTTTGTGAAATCTCTCCTGGAGAAAGAAACGCTCAGCACCACAGAGGCCGATCGTGACCCAGATTCACTTCCTCATTGTTTAAAGGGTAAGGGCTCCGACTCGGAGCTGCAGGTGTGCCGTAGGTGTACAAAACATTTCCCCCTTTTCAAATATGCGCCGCCGTCTGTCTTCACACACACAATTTGTTTTTGTTTTTTTTCTCGCCAGCTGGAACGGAAGCATCGCGGGTTGCATAAGCCGTTTAAGAAAGTGGCATCATCGAGAACTGGGGTAATTTAATATTGTTTTCTCTGGAAGCGGTGAGAAGCCGAGCAGCGGTGACGAAGGTAACAGGGAGGAAGCTTGTGGCGGGGGGTTGGTTAAGGTTCAGAGGAGAAGAACACAGGGATGGGGTGATGTGAGGGAGGGCAGGGATAAATTAAGAAGGCGGCCGGGGCGATAAACTTAAAGTAAGGAGCATGAAAGGGGGGATATCTGAAGTGGAGGGGGGGGGACTTGCTGAGACGCCTCTTAATCTCAAACGCTGTGATGTTCTGACAAAACATCCTGCTGTCATCCCCAACCAGCCGAATCCCAAGTCACTTTAGTGGTGCTGCAAATAAAAAAAAAAAAAAAAAAAAAAAAGGAAGAGAGAGACAGAAAACAAAGCCGCAGCGGTTTGTTATGTAGCTGCCCCTTTTTTCTGAAGCTTTTTACTGCCACAGAAAGAAGAGAGGAAGAGAAGCGAGGAGATTCAATAGAGCATTAAAAAAAAAAAAAAAAAGCAGAAAAACAAGCAGCACACAGTGATGGAACAACAAATCACCGCCATTTTTCTATCAATAACACAGGCACGGAGGGAACGACACATAGATCTTACACCTTAAAAGGCCGTTTTCAAGCCTTCAAGCCAAGTGGGTTGGCGTTGGGCTCGACTCAGCTTTGGACATAAAACACGGAGCGCCCGTCCATTTTTCAGTTTGGACCGCCCCCCCAAAAAAAAAATTCTACATGTTCAGGCCCGCTGGCTTCATTCAATCTGAGAAAAAGGGGAACCTGTGGCGCCTCAGATTAGGTGCAAGGGGAAGTTATTTCTAGTGGACTGCTATGTGACATACGATGCTCTCCTCTTTTCACCTGTGAGCACTTCAACGGCACGGAGGCTCTCGATATGCTCTTAATGTTAATAATGCATCATTCATGGGTAATTATAGCTTTAACTCGCCATATGGCTCTTTGTATCTCCTTAGAACTAACCACAGTGGGGCTGTAAAGCCAACAGTGCTACAGATGAAGTGTTAGTCTGGCCGTTCCCAGCAGTACGGCAAGTAGAGCAGCTTCTGATGGAATATTTAATGCGGCCGACTCTAAGAATGGATTCCTGCAACATTTCTTACATTTCCTCGCCACACGGCGCTCTCCTCTCGGCGTCGACCCTTTTCCTCTCTCGCTCTCTTCACGCGATGACACGAGAGCGGCGCGCAACAGACGCAACGCAAAGACGCACACATACGGAGTTTGTTCCTCATTTTTTCTTTAACTTCGGTGATAAAACACACACACACACACACACACACACGCACGCCTGCGAAAACACACCCCGACACGGAGAGGAAGGGCGTTTTGAAATTAAACACGGGAGCAGAAGAAACCGGAGGGGAGGCGTCTTACAGGAGAGCGAGCCAACATAAATTATATACCGCTGAAATGACTCCAACTCCCATTGTTCTCTCCAAACAGCCCCTAACTCTCCATCAATGTAGGAAAGATGCAAAGGGGAGAAGGAAAGGTGGAGGAAGTGAGAGGGAGGCAAACAGAAGGTAATTAGAGGGATGTCCGCGAGTTGGAGTGACATTTCTTAATATGTAAAGTACGTTTCTTAATGAGTTTCTGCGGAGGAAATGGGTCGCGAGGTGGAGGAGAGTGGTTAAGATGAACGGGCGGTGAATGGCAGGTGGAGGGAGGCTGAAAGGTTTACCGAGATGGAGTACTGATGGAAAAAAAGGAAGGAGGGGAAGATTGATTTCACCGCCGAACACACCGACCGACCTCTCACTGTCACACAGACACAGGCAAAAAAAAAAAAATCATCTATATAGGTATTTCTTCTTCTACTTCCAATTCGACAGCACGAAGGAAGGAACACACGCTGTGAGCCTCGCGAGCAGGAGGCTGTTATTTCAACCATGTCGCCTACAAAATATGTTTATATACTGAGTCGCTTTGCCAGTTTGCTTTGGCAAATTCGTTTTGGAGGAAATGTAATCGCCGCCTGATTATGTTTACTGGCAACGTTCTTACCGATCCAGGATGCGTGCCATCTTCGTCCTGTCATAGGGAGGAGGTCGGGCTGGATCATCAGAATTAGATTTTATATACGACTGATTTCCTGCAGGCAGTATGTTTTGAGAGAAATGTTATGCCACCTCAGTTTTTTGACGAACGTATGTCATTTAGTATTCAAGCTCTTGCAGCTTGAGAGCCATCTGAGAGGGAGTTGAATGTTTTTATGGTTTTGTATTGGCGATCGAAGGTCAGAGAAACATTGTGGTCCTTGTCTTTTTGAATTTTCTTTCACGAGAAACTTTCCCTGAAAATGCGCAGATATTCTGGCACACTTCCTGCTCCCGTGATAGTAAATCACGGTGCACGTCCGGTTTGTTTGTTGTGTGCTTTTTGTTTTTTTTTTTTTATGGCGAGTGCTAAAAGCAAGTCTGACGGATTTACTGCAACATGTTCCCACTCCCAAATCATCAAGTACGGCAGCTTGATCGGTGGCCCTGCACTTCAAGTTGGGGTCAAGTTTGCACGGGAGAAAAGGTAGAGCTGGTGGAGACTCACTCAGGCGAGGTGGCAAGGCTGGAGGTGCAGCTGCGGCTCACGGCGCTGGGAGGTGGAGACGCCCACAGAGGTGTATGGCTCGAGGCGGAGGTGGAGGAGGCTGGTGTGGCTGTGCAACCGGAGCTCGAAGAAAATAACAATGCCGCACTCAAGCAGATGCACCAACAAACACAGGTAAAAGACAAAGACAGGAAGTGTAAAGTAAAAACATGCCTAATGAGGAGAATCTACAAAATAAAACAGGAAATACAGAATGAAAAAACCAAACCAGGAGAGCAGGTTACCTCACTTACTAACTTAAATCAAAAAACAAGCATGTTCAGTCCTCTTAACATGAATATTTCTTATTTTCTCCTTGTACGAATCAAACACCTGGCAGGTGTAGCGTCTCCAATGAGAAACCCGATCCATCTTTTCCTTCCAGCGGTTTCTGATTAGAAACCGCCTTTGTCTGACTTTCTGATTTGTCATTCTGCACCTCAAAGAGATGTTTGCTCACCGGGAGTTATTGATGTATCATACAGTGAAGCACTGGGCAGTGGGAAGCCTCCTTCAATCGGCTACTGAAGTCCTTCGTTTCCTCGTTGTTGAGACAGCTCTACCTGTGCAGGAGGAAACTAAATGATCATCGGCAAAGTCTGCGCTTCGCTTGTGAGTTTGTGTCAGCACAGGACATATTTTCTCCCGTTGTGGCTGTATGAGATTTGCAGATTTGCATAATAATGTCTAGTTTGAAATTGGTTTCCTCAGTGTGCTCTCTATATATGTCATGCCTCCTTTGCAGAGGTGCTGGTTTCATCCCACTAAATAGGAAATGTATCCGTGTATTATAACCGTGTGCTTTCACTATTGTTCGGTAGGTTTTAATTTGCCAGCCACCTGTGGTCCGTCATTATTCCTGTCATACTGATGCGAGCAGCTTTGATCGGTGTTTCTCCAATCTTTTTTCTTTTTTTTTTCCAACAGATGTCTGCTTTGGTCATTCGATGCCTCCAGTACAACCTTATCTTTTCTTTCCTCTCAGGCTCACCAACCATCTCATTTGCAGGGTTTCATACTGAAATTTAACAAAAATGTTTTACCCTCAGATGACATTTTGGATTTGAGTGCGCTGCCTTTACTTTGTATTTTTGTATTTTCATCATGTAGCTGCTCAGCGCACTTGCTCGAGAGGTTGGAGAGCAATTAGATTGTTATTGTTAAGAGAAAAGGGAGAAATTGACTCGGCGGGGGTGGTCGATAGGTGGGGCTTTAAATTATGTATTTAGCCTAATGAGGCTAGGTGGGCTCATGTGGAATCTTAAGGGTAATTTCAAGCATTAAATGCCGACTATAATCAATTCGACAGCGGCGTATTTAGGATGGCACAGGAAGAGCAAAAAAGAAGAAATGGACACCGGCATGCAGAAAGAGAGGCAACACAGTTCATGCAACATAAGAACATCTCTCCAACAGTTTACACCTTTGCCTTTACAGTCCTGCACCAAATGAAACACCTTTGTCATTTTAATAAAGGCACATTATATTTAGTCACCTGTAAATGTAACTTCCTGAGAAACACCAGATGACACATCACAGAGCGACGAGGGAACATGACTAAACTTACTTTACACGTCACCTCTTTCTGTCCAGGTCACATCAGAAACTACATACAGTACATTTAATAATCTGCAGTATCATTCGTCTCACTCTCCCTCCCTTCTTTCCGTTCACTGTCGATTGTTTTTGTGTGGATTCAGTTCTGTTCTGTCCTGGAAAAAAAAAGACATCCCTGTCAATAATAGTGTCCTCTGAGTCATCCCTCCCCCACAGGTTTGTGTTGTGGATAACACAACGTGTGAGATTATGGGCTGGTTGTGTGCGCTCCACACGGCAGTGCCTTGAGGTAATGCATTTCCTGTGTTCATGCGCTGCAAAAATCTGGGAGGTGGTATTTCCAGACCAGCTCTGAAATTGCCCTAAGAGATGTTCTCAGCTCGCAAAATATTCCTTTCTTTTTCGTCGGGTGGCTTTAAAATCAGAGCACCGCATCTCTTTATAGCCACATGATTTATGACTGAACCTCAGAGGACACAACGCTGTGAAAAAAATAAAAGTCTTTGCAGGGGTAAATACATCACAGCAAACAAACACATTGTTATATCTGTTTTTGCCGGTTAAAGGAATAGGAACGCTGGCTGTGTTTTAACGTTTGGCTCGCTGCCATCATCTTCCTTCAAGTTGCCACGAATGACTTTGTAGCTCTGCATCGGCTCCAGAAACACAGCAGCTGAGGGCGCTTGATTCCAAATGTGAGGACAAAAGTGTTTTAAGCAGGAAACACGAGATCAATTTATACAACTTTGGTAATAAAAAGGTGCAATATGCAAGAATTTTAGCTACAGTTATCAACAGAGTGTGAAGAAACACATGTAGCAGTTTTGACGTTATGTCAAAGAAGTCTATGTATGTTAGCATGCTAACCAGCTAGCCCGGGGCCAAAAAAACCTCTTTCTCCCGTACCCTCTTTCAACCAAGGTGGTTCAGCTGCTGGTTTCTTTGTGGTTCGACAGCAAAAGAACTTGGTCTCAGTTTGAAAACCTGGTTCCAGGTGAGCTCCAGCGCTGTGCGGGTCTGGAACAAAGATCTGCTCACATCAGGATTTGGGTTATCATAACCAAGGACTAATTAAAACCGCTACTTCAAAAAAAAAAACCAAACAAAACATATGCTGGGATATCAGAGATGTATAAAGTGACAGAATGATGTGACTCTCCTGTGGAAAAGCAAACCGGTTGTACCACTTTTGAGCTAGCACCGACCCAGAACCAGCACTTGGCTTCGCTTTGGATGAAAAAGTTTCACCAATGATCAAAATCTCTTGTGCTAGTGGCGCTAACACTCCCCTGGTGGCCTGGCTAGCTACAAGGCCAACTGAGCTAAAAAGCTAATAGCAGCTACAGTCATGGATGTATAAACAGAATACAGTAAGCAGCGGTTAAACGTTGCCTCTTTTTATCAACGGATGCAATTAAATTCATGCACAGCAGGCCAGAGGCTTCTTTACTTGCACGTACAGGGTGGGAAACATCAAGTAGCATCAGTTGAGAGTAACATGATGCGTGTAATTCCTTTGTTCTGTCGGGTCAGTTATGACGGACAGTCTTTTTTATTAATGATACAAGTTTCATTTCTGTTGCAGCTCGTCTTAACTAAATATCGTGCGATCCGAAGTCAGCCGAGATCAAAGCTGTGAGTGAGGAAAAGCTTTTTTTCTGGAAATTCTCGGCATGAATATTTTATTTCCCACCGACTGACTGACTGATGTGGCTGCTGCGCATTAATCTACTGATTCTTGTGATAGCACCTGACTGTGAAAAGTCATCACATATTAGAAAAAAAAAAATAAAAAATGGAAGCTCCTCGGTGTTGTGTGAGCGAAAGAATGGAGCAGGCAGCAGGTGATGGAAAGAGGGAGAGAGGGAGGGAGATCACACAAGCTTCTTTTCCAAAAATGGCACCACAGTACGTCGCCAGTTTTGTTGTTCTGAAAGCACTTATCAAAGATACTGAAAGCTCCCTGCAAGAATCCTCCTCTCCCTCCATGTTCTCTCCTCTTCACCCCGTAAACGTGAAGTGGCTCCCGACCCTGGAGTGCCAAATCATCGCAGGGAGACCTTCTTGAGTTAAGAGGTGTAAGAAACAAGTGAATCTCTGCTAAACAAAATCAGTAATTGCAAACTCTGTATGTGGGCATCATGTTTGTTTACTGCATCCTGGCAGCTGCTACACAAAGACAGTAGATACTGTAGTGAAACTCCTGGCCGGGAATTTGAAATCCTCTCTTGTTTTATTCGTACTTAAAAACACCTCATTTGACATTTTTTGCCCGCCTGAAAGCAGAGTCACCCGAGAACTGCTGCTGATGATGATGACAAAATGATAATCGTAGTCAAGATGACTTTAGCACCCGTTTATTAGGACCTCGGTATAATGACGGGCGAGGGAGCAGAACTAGGTCACAGTGACCGGGGGGGGAAGGTTATATGACCAGGCGGGCCGTTTGAGTCATTCAAGTGATCGAGGTTTCGCAGGAAGCTCAAGAGTTTAATAGTTCCAGGAAGACGACGGCTGATGGAGGCTGTGGTGAGCTGAGTGGACCTGGTGGAGATGAGCTGTGATTCTGCCTGCTAGCATCACAACCAACCACACCCTCCCTCCAGTACCGGTGTAAAGACGATCCAACATGTCAGATGTGGACCCCATTAACATTTGGTGCTGATCCGGTTGAAGGGAAAGCACGATCAAGATAGATATTCAACATTTTTGCACATTTTAATAATGCGCTGGCCGTAACTTAAAATATCAGGCGCGTTTTTGTGTCTGGTATCTATGAGTGAGTATGAAGGAGGACTGTTGGGCCTCTGAGTGCCATTTCGGTTTCTGTAGTGGAGCTTGGAGTGCACATCTAGATACTGAATTGTCTGAGATAATGTTTGCCTGGAAGCTTCTGTTTAAAGTGCAACACATTGAAATTCAAGGAGAATTAAACATGTAAAACATGCCGTAATGGTGTACGGTCAGGTCCTTCATGCAATCATCTGACATAAGATCCACCATTATCTTTGCACAGACCGCACTACCGATTCACATGAATATGCACCTTTTTTCCCGATGTACAAAAACTAGAGTAGAGCAGCCGTAGAAGAAGTAATCTTAAAACATACGACTGCTGAACCCGCTCACCTTCGCAGTGGCCACATGAGTTTTGTGCTCTGCTTTTTAATGAAGCCACGGCAGCTGTTGTTGCTGCACTTCCTTTGCTTGCGGGCTCAAACTGTTCCAGCAAACTGTTGGAAGTCCGTGAAATGATCGTCTTACAGCTGACTACATGTAATTAAGCGCTCAGAGTGTACAAAGAAGGATGCTATGGTTACCAAATCAGAGCGGCGCCGATTCACTTGGATGTTCGTGGCGTATCTGCTACCTGCAGGAACGAGACGATCGGTAAGCGTGGGTGTGTTTAGTCAATTTGTTGTCCTATTCATCACAGAGTTATTATGATTATTAAACGCTAATTGGGATGCACTGCTGCTAATTCGGGCCTGACGTTGGAAGTGGTGGCACATCTCGTTTGTTATTTTGTACTTAAATTAAAAGTACCTTTTAGCTTTTGAGCCGTTTAGCTTTCTCTCTAATATGTTAATTCTCTAATTTGTGGATTAGCTGCACTCAGATCTCTGTCGCTCTCTCTCTCCTTCTCTGTGTTTCAGCTGCTTCACTCATTGTGTGTCTGGATGTTATGTGACAGGTTGCCCTCCGTCGTACCCACACGTCTTCAGGAAAAATCACCTACATTGCTGAAACCGAACTCTATCTCATTAACGACGTCGACTGTGAAATGAAAGCTGGCGGCTGCACCTCTGAAAACCCTGAAAGATTCAGTCCATCCTCCCACATTTTCGATACGTCCCATAGTTAACGGAGCAGCTTTTCATTCTTTTTTTCGTTGCGCCACGGCAGACACGCTTCCTTTGTGCCGTGATTCGTTATTTTTTTTTTACGGGAAATATTGAACCGGGTGTGAGACGGAATAGCATAGAGTTAATAGGGACCCCAATCTATTCATGTCAGGTCTCTACAGCCCTCACACTGTGCAGTCAGTGTTTACTCCAGGAAGCAAAAAGCAAAGCTGTTTATTGCTGGTTTGTTTCGTGTGGCAAACAGTTTCCTGTTTTTCATCTCTGCACAATGTCTGTAATTCTTACCACATGCTGGCATCTAAAAATCTGTTGAGTCACAGTCCTCAAAGTCAGAATTGTGTGGCCTTTCAAATAGTTTTAGTCTGTGATTCTGTCCCGATGTGGCAGAGATCTGTTGTTCCCACAGCTCCTGTGGACCGGGAGGATAAAATGTGCTGCTCCTCAATCTGATGTGCCATACTGCAAGTGACAAGTCGTGGGGTGAAGACCAACCAACAGGACACAACTGGAAAAGTGTGGCATAGCGTGTCAGTCAGTACGGATAAATCAGGACCTGATAGCTAAAGTGTGAAGTGTGGCCCCCCCTCGTTCAGAGGCAGGAACCTCAGCGGACCGTTAAAAGGAAGAAACTCTGCTGCAAATGAGGCGACGCGGAGGAAGATAAATGCTGCCAGCTGGATTGTTTTTAGCATGTTGTGATTGTTTTGTGTTTTCCACACTGAAATATGTTTCTAATGTGTTGTTGATTGCCTCTAATGAAACCTATTAGTACCGTAGACTAATGATGCACCAGTCAACTCGATGTTTTCACCACTCGCTTTTTCAGTGTTGGCTGCCTGGAGTTAACTGATGAAAGTGGATAAGCAGCTGTGATGATGTTTGTCGACACGGAGGCCATGTTTTAACCCCACGTGGTTTTGGACGTACGTATCAACCTCGTTCTACTCCGCTGCACTCGCCAACGAAGCATTTTCTCGGAGATGGATACGGCGTATTCCCTTCATCCCCTAATCCCCGCTCCCACTTTAAAGCTGTGTTGTCGTCTTTGCGACGAGATATAAAACAACAACGACAAGGTGTTTGCTTGTCATGAGTGAAATAAATCTGCCGGTGGAACAAATGAAAAACGTCTTAAACCAAATCCTATTTATCTCACTGAAACGGTCTTAAAGAGGAGCTTGTGTCTTCTTGTCAAGCGTAATGAGACGCTTTTTACAAGAAACTACACAAAGAGACTTGGTGAGATTTTTGAGGAAGGAGAACTTTATAATTAAAGGCAAGGGAGGCGACTCTGGAGGAAGATCGTTGATTGTTGAGTCCCTTTCCCAGGTCGTCAAAAAGTGAAGCTTCGGGTCGGTATTCTCAAATTCTAACAGGAAGCGGTGGTTTTTGACGACCTGGGAAAGAGACTCACTAATCAACTACCTTCCTCCAAAACTGCCATTCCTACCTTTTAAGTTTTAAGCCCAACAGGAAGCATTTTTTTTGACACGCTGGATTTGAGTTTGTCCGTCAGACGGCTATTTTGGTCCAGACAGACTATAACATCATAGCGCACCATTGAACTTTCATGGTCCCCAGAGGAAAGATCCTGCAGACGCTGTAGTTCCCCTGATTTTGTTCCTCTAGCACCACAATTTGTTTGACTTTGCGGGTGAAATGTCTCGACTACTGTTGGACAATCTGCCCTGAAATAAAGATGCATCCATTCCCATCCCACCTCACCCTCAGGAATCATTTTGATGATCTCTTATCTTTTCCTCACGTGCTAACATCCAGTTCAAGGAATTGTCCAGTATACTTTGGTTAAATTCCTGCAAAACCCTAACCCTACTGGAGCTGGAACGCAACAGACACGCATCCGGTGGAAGCTTAGAGTAACTCTCTAAATTAAGACATGCACATTGTAAACTTTTAAAACACCAGCAGGCTACATTACTACATTAGCATTCAGCTTGGAGCAGTGTTGTGCCGCCTCACGACTGTACTCCTTCTTGTTAACGTTTGTAGTCCAACTGCACAAAATCTTGGCTCCTCTTTTGTTTCGCTGAAGCTTCAGCGCACCCTGAAATGTTCTCGCTGGAGACAAGGTGGCCCGTTGCGTAACACACTGAAATTTAGTTTTGCTTTTAGAAGAAAAAAAAGCAAATATCATCTTTTTTTTTTAATGAGAATGTCGACTAACACGACCGGATATTAAATAAACATGCTACACTGATATACAGGGGCTAATGATGGTCTCTATTTGCATTTTGCAAAGCTTATTAACTTACCATGCCCGCCCCACAGTCACGCCGTAATTATTATTTAAGCACACCTGACGGTGCAGACGGGTGTCACACACACATTTGCACACAGATCATTCTGACAACACCGGAGCGGAATTCAAATTAACTTCCTACATGTGTTTGTTGGCGCACGTCGAGGCTGTGTTTTCTCCTCTCTTCTCTCTTTTCATTTCTTTTTTTCACTCTCTCTCTCTCCTACAGTATCGCACCTCCTTTCTCTCCATCCGTCTCACTCTCATTCTCTTTTGCTCACGCTTTCTCTCTCTCTCTCGCTCATGTTTATTTCATAGGGGCCCTCCAGCATCTCAGAATAAATAAATTATACATTTCATTATGCACTCATTCCAAAGCTCCTTTCAGGAAAGGGACTAAGCTCATTTTGTCCCTGAGCTTCTGTTTATCCTAAATGACTGCATCAGACATGATCATGAGCGTCTGGGAGCGCCGACTGTCCGTGCTCGTTTGTCATGTACCAGACCTAATTCCCATAAAGTCCACGCTCCCATCTAATACCGCAGCCTGGCAGTGATCCTGGGATTACAAACGGCATGTGGACGGAGGTAATATTGTGGAAGCACACGCCAAAGGACAGCACGTAAATTATGTGAAGGCAGGTTCCCGTCAAGTCGACCCTCTTACCTGAAGGGGACGGTTGTCATGTTTTTTAAAAACCCATCCGAGAGAAATTGCTCCATAAACATCACCTGATGCCATCCCTTGAATTTCGCCTTCAGAGAGATTTATCCACTATCTTTCTTTTTCTTCCTCTGTTCCTTCTTTTATATATACATGGCAGCGTTCACCGGTCCAACCAGGTCACGCTCTATCTGCCTCTTCGTGCTTACGTGTTGGCGTCTGCTGCTGTGCCGCGTTGGTGGGCCGTGCGTGGAGGTGTGCTGCCGCTGACCGACTGACGTTAGTAATGTCGTGTACTTGGCCCGTCTCCCGCGGACCGAGCCGCTCATGCTGTGGGTCAGTTTGACCCGTGGTGGTGGTGGTAATGTTAAGGGGCGCCTGGCGAATTGTCCAAAAAAAAAAAAAAAAAAAGAAGGCTTATTCTCTTAATGGCAGCTTCGATCGGTATGTGCTGCACAAGATACACAATCCATAAGTGCACATATGGCACACTAAATCAGGTAGACACACACACATACACACACACACACACACAGCGTTCATGTAGCCACACAATGCCAATGGAACGCTTGGACACACTCTCCACCCCATATGGACCCTCACAGCCATCTGTCCCACTGACGACGTGCCAGGCGCTGCTCATTGAATCTCATCTTCCCTTTTTCTCTATTGGACCGTGGCTGCCCCGCTGCAGCGGGCCTTCGCATTCTAGCCCGTTTTACATGAACTGTGGTAACCCAACATGAACACCATCTACACTTCGACGAACAGCGTCCCAGAGGAGCGACTCCCAAGAGCTCCACAGTGCTAATGCAACAGCGGATATATGTATTTTTTAAAAAACATATTTTCTCTTGGATAGATAGACAGACGTACCGCAAACGTCAAAGTTTGGAGCGTGCAATTTGGTGTGAAATCAACATTAAAATATTAATAAGAAAACTTTTTTTTTTTTTTTTTTTCCTGGCAGGAAGATATCAAGTTGGTGCAAATGCTGTCAAATAATAATCTGTCAGAGGTTCAATGCAATGAAGCGGAGCGGAAAGAGCCGGAGCTCCGAGATGTTACGATCGGCGGAGATTTCCGAGACTCTCCGGAGAAAACGGACCGTTTCTGATGCATATGGATGAGTTCTGTTGAAATACACCATATCAGGTCCAACATGAACTCATGAGGACTTTATACTGACGCACCAGATACATCTTATTTCCTTCATATGACCTAATTTCTATCGTATCTAGGAAGACATGAACTTGAACTAGCAATATAAAGTCGTCCTGTAATGGGAGTTAAGGATCCGAACTTGACATCTACGACTCCCTCTGGATTTGGATCACGTCTCGGAGTATTCAGGCAGAGATGTCGCTGGATTCTTGGGGCGCAGAAACAACTTTAAACATCAATTCCAGCCACTCGTTTTAGTAGTTTTTTAATTAACACATTTTATGGAAGTCATTCATTTGGACACCAAAACACTGGAGAACAAAATGGCTGAGAAACTTGTTGCTTTAAAAAAACAAACAAAAAAACAAGCTGTTTGGTTTCAGTCGTGGTTCAGAGAGTCTTTTTTGTTATGTTTTATGTAATATTATATAACATTTGTCTTACTGAAGCGGGAACACATCTGCTAACTTTCCCTAAAATCTACATCGACCAGGTGTTCAGCCCTCGCAAAAAAACCCTCTGACTTTTGTTTGAAGACTCCAGTTCGCACACATTTCCTCTCGCTCTCCTTCTTTAAGTTTCGCTGCTAACTGTTATCTTGCTTTTTTAAAAAAAAAAAAAAAAAATCTCCCCGTCCCATCCTGCGAGCTTACTCTTTTTACAGCAACATCAATTTTGGCTCTTTTACCACCTCGGCTGTCGACTCAGAGGTGGAGCAACAATAACTCTGCCATCCATTCCATCTTCGTGCCATTTATACAGGACGGTGAGGCAGCAGAAAGGCACGACGTCCAGTCTGTGTAAAAAGAGGCTTAAATGGCACCAACCTACAAATGGCACCACATAAATACTGAAGTAAAATCTGTCTGGTTCGATGCACATGCCATATATCTGTATCTGCTCGGCTAAGTCATGGATGTCACTTCAGATTTCCTTCTTTGTGAAAAAAAAAACCCCTTCCATGTATGTTCCTGTCACAGGCTTTTATTCCTCTCTCTAAATATATACCTGGTCCCATTGTGGCAGAGCCAAATTCTTCTGGGTGCTGCACCAGTGATATCTCTGAAAGGAGAATGACTCACACTCCCAACCCTGAGATTGAGAGCAGGAACCCCCGGGGGAGGCAGTCTGTCATGAAGGAAGGCTGTTCAAGGCAGCTGATAGGCTCACCTTAGAGGTGTGATGCTATCCTCAGACATGTCACCCCCCCCCAAAAAAAGCAACCTTTTCGCTGCCTGGAAGTGCCTTCTCCGATCGAAAAAACAAGTGAGAAAACCCGGGGTTATTTCGGAGCTGTTTGTTCTCTGCCGCTCCTTTGATCACACGTCTCTTTCTTGTGTAAATTACAAACCGACAGGAGTCCTCGTGGAATAGAAGAACAGTGGCAACGGTGATGGAAGGAGAGTGAAGGGGAGGGGCAGGTTGTGTGTTCGCCATGACCTCATGTGCCGCACGTCTTATATAATATGATACCGAACAAAGCCGGCGTAGAAATTGTTGGGTTTGTTTGTGCTTGAATCACATTTTGCAGGCAGGGTCGACGTCAGGACTCAGGAATCTCGTGGAGACGTTCACGTTTGAGGCAACTGAGTGTTAACTTCCGACCAATCCAAGATGTCAACATACACGGCAGCACAAGCTCATTAGGCGCTAAAGACCGTTAAAGGATGCCGAGTGACCCAAACTCCAAGCGAACAGGTGCATGCTCGGTGAAGCTAGAAACGCTTGAGTCTGAGGCATCTGTTTTCCTGCCTCAGCTGTGACTGCAAGCTCCAGATCTTTGAGACCCGGTTGATGAGCGCAGTGGGACACTCGGAGGTCGAGTGGATTGAAGTGTTAATAAGAGACGAGAATGAGCAACGTAAGAGGTTGAACCGAGGATGAAAACCTGAGGTGTGCACAGCAGGCCCGCAGGATCGCTTTCAGACGGGCGACAAACACCCGAGTACAGAAGAGATCGTCAACATCCACACGGCACAGGCGGCCATGTTTGCGGGCTGTAACGTTGTCTGTCACGCAGATGCTTTATTCTTTTGATGATACTCCAAGAAGTGATCATCTACTTGATTTACGTGGCTAAATATAACCTGTTGCACCACCATAGTGGTCATTTTTGGTCATTTTTCTTGGTGTTTGCTGGTTAAATCTATTATGCCGATACAGGACGGTTGTATATTTATAGTTTCAACCAATCAAACATGATTCATATTCATTCTGCTTTACAAGGGATGGATTTAGAGGCAACTGCACACCACTTGGTTACAAAACGAGCAATTAAAAAGTTAAGACAAAGAATAAAAACTATGCTTTGGTTTTCTGAACTCCTCACTATTTTTGAGGGTTAGGGGAGAAAAGGGGGGAAAAGGTCCATAATGAAGAAAAAGCAGCATGTTAAACCCACATTTAGATGCGATGGGCTCGGTTGATGCAGAGCTCCACCAGGTGTGTCTGTGGGGGAGAGCTGGAGCAGCTGTTGATCCCTCGCAGCCCCTCAGAGCAGTCAGCAGTCAGTGGAGGTATAAAACACAGCAGTCGATAGAATAACCATGAGAGGTCCTCGAGCCTACAGACATAAATGAGCGCACAAAATATCAGGCTGATGATCTGCGCTACACACACACACACACACACAACCAAAACACACAGTCCTCTCCAGGCTTTCCCCCCCCGGCGGAGATAAATATTCATGCGTGACGTGTTCTGTGTTACCGATCAGCTACACGTTTGACAAAGTGACGTTTTGCTGCTAACCCCTGCGCCTCAGAGTTGTGCTGGGAGAGGATTCCTCTAACAGCAGAGCGATGTCCTCAGACATGCTTCAAAGATACGCCAGGACTGTTTGAAGTCCAAGAAAACTGAGAGCGCCGCTGCCTCGGAGGCTTTTCCTCACCAGACGCCCCCTCTCCCCCTCTCGTATACCGCGGTGTGGCAACTTAAAAGATCACTGAATGAGAGTCTGAAAATATGGCCGAGATTCATGATTCACTGATGTCATCTAGTTTGCAGATTCTCTAGGAACCTGCCGTAGATCAGTGCGGGGAGATATTTACATCTTCCTGGTGTGACGCCAAGAGTCCCGCTCCGACGGTCTCAACTCGCTCATCAACAGGATGGTCGCTACTTGAACTCCCTCACTTGGGACCGCCTCATGTGGGCGGAGTCAGACAGCTGTTTTCCCACCGATGCTGAAGCTCATCCCGACTGCTTCACACTCAAACTCCTAGAAAAGCGCCCTGGAGGTCGCAGCCCGATGAGGCCCGCGGAGCAGAAAGTCACCAGTCAAAACCACAGCTGGTGCCGTGGAAGAAGTTGTCCACATGTTCAGTAACTTGATTTATTGTTTTTTATTTTTTTACATGCCGGTGTCAGCAAATCATTAGGGCAGTCGATTAAGAGAAAGCTGACCGATCAATTCACGAATGGCTGCGCGCCTCATGTAAATCATGTGCGGTGAATTAAAATCAATCAGCTGCAGATGAACTCACACGCGTCCTGTTTCCTGCAACTTAATTGGAGTTCACGTGTGACGAATTGATTTTAATTTACTCAGCCTGGATCAGAGAACATTTCCACAGCTGTCAGTAATCACTCGCACCGATCTTACTACATGTGACACTTTCACGCATGACTTCCTAAATGCTTGTTTTGGCTCTTAAACAAGTGGAAATTGATGCCAGTAACTTTTTCCCCCCACAGAGGAGTTACGTAGTCATGCATCAATGGTACAAAAAGCGATTCAGGGATAACAATTTAATACTTTGATCCAGATTTTAATGATTTTGCTGTTTTCCTGAGACTGAAACTGCATCTGTCCACTCCAGTATACGTATATATTCCAGTATACGTAAACGCACATGTTTTGCATTGTTTTGGCCGATCGTCCACATGGATCCTGTAAGTGCACTTTTTTGAAACCTGGTCTCAGGGTGGAAAAATTCAAAAACCGAATCTGCATACTTAGCGTATCGATGACGCCATCACCCCACCCCTCGATCTCTGAACCCCGCTACATCTCATAACCACAGCGACAATGGCGGACTACATGCTTGTGTTCGTGCTGTAGAAGATATTGAGCCTTAGTCACCTGTGAGTGAGTCACAGCAGCTTGTTGTGCTCTGTTTCTCCTTTTACTGGTGAATTTCAAGCGTCACTTATAGGCCTGGAACATGAACTACAGTCGGTTGAGTTGTTGGGATCCATCTGGACGCAATTGTTCTTGAAACGATGCCGTGGAAGACGGAGGGAAAAAAGATCATTTCAGTACTCGTGGACATGGCCAAAGTGCAACACTACTGTCGTAAATACAAAATCCCAGGTCTGTAAAAGTTTGTCAGATGTAATGTAGGTAACTGGAAACAAAACTCATGACATCATCACAGCATTAAAAACTTCCATCTGTACACGCAGAAACAAGAGATAGAGAAACTGTTCACCCTGTTACAAGACAATGAAACATTTTACATAATGTTGCTTTGATTAAACTATTCAAGTGAACATTTTATTATAACTTTAAATAAAACACACAAAATCAAGTGGATTCTAAATAGGCAGAATTTACCAGTAAGCACATTAAAGTCCACTGGAGTGTATTTTGGGTCAAAGAAGAAGAAAAAAAAAGTACAAGAAAAATGTTATTAAAATCAGGATAAAAGTATGCTGTCTCTGTCCACACACACACACACACACACACACACACACACACACACACACCTTTATCCACAGCGTTCAATGCTTTCAACAGACTCTCTAATAATTGCCTCTCTACACAAAAACTGCAGTTTTACCAGCTCCCTCAGGAAAAAAAATGAAAAGAAAAAACTGCTCTTGCGAGAAACACAACACAGAACAAACCGTGGGCGAGATCAGAGTTTACGTACCTCACCTCTCACAAATGGTGCAGAAAACGATTTCTAATCCGTCCACCTTTTCATGTCGCGATGGCGCGTACGGTGCGCCTGTGGGGCAAAACTGCAGGTCTAAGTGTGACACTGACAATCGGATCGATGTGTCTCGTGTTAGGCGCCTAAAAACTGCTAGAAAAACACCAAGAGAGGCGCGTATAGCAGATCGCTGTACCACCTGAACGTATCTCGTCTTTCTGGCGTCGGCTACAGAACTTGTTGCACCATTGCTTGTTTTGATTTATCAAACTGGCCGAGGGACGTCTGCTTCTCCTTCAACATGTCGAACTTGCGCTGACTGCTGTCTAGACAAAGAGGTCCAGGGCTGGTGCCGGAGCATTTGGCTTTTGAATTTTAACTATTGTTTTTTCTGATGAAATATCCAGGCGCCTAGCAAAAAAACCCCCAAAAAATCCAAACATTTTTAGGGCCTCAAAATACCCCTGCTTTATTTACACTGACTTTATAAACTATATAAGATAGTGAAACAAAAAAAAAAAAACAGCTTCCTCAAAGATCAAAATACATAAAACTACATAAACAAGCATTATTTCAGAGTTTATGCCTTTAAAACCTGTAATAAACTATATACTACTGGATTTGGAATCTCATTTGCGACATGATGCAAGTCATCCGGAGGCTGGCATGTAAGTGTCTCAGCAGAGAGGACAAAGAAGAGAGAGACAGTGTCAATTGTTTATACGATCACTTGTTGACTGTTGTTAGCTGCAGGGCGGGATCAGAAGATCGAATCGGCTCATATGAGCTGTCAATCAAACGGCAGACGTCTCAGGATCTCCGGTGTAGAGGTCTATGTGAGACCAGGAGTTTTATGGACAGATAAAAGCATGAAAAACCATCACTGATTGCAGTTTTTTGCCATTTTATTTACTATTATTAACTGTGTTTTGGAAGAAATATGATCCTGAAATGGGTCTTGTGGACATTCAGGAATAAGAAGCTGGTAAAACACGGTTCATACTAGTTTTTTTTTATCTTGTGCGTTTGGTAGTTTCTTGCTTGTGGTTTGATTTTGAAATGCTTGGATCTAAGCTTTCTAACGATGCATGGTATGACTGTGCACTGAAATGAAGGTGTCTGCCTCGTGCTCAGCTGCCTGCAGGCAGACTGCCGGCTTCTAACATTGAGTCGTCTTGGCAACATCTTGTAGGTCACACAATATTAGGTTAGTTAATATGCTGTTAATTCAATTATTTATTTGGCACACTTCCCACCAGACGGTATGGCCGTCGATAATTTCACACGTGATACTGCCGCAAATGTAAAACCCTGTCATGAACGTGTACATACCTGGCTCGTGCTTCATTTGTTAAACCAAGTGTCTAAAATGTAAGCATGCAAATTCACAGATGTCTCTCCTGAACGTCCCTGAACAGTATTTAGTTCTACTGAATGAATGCAAGTATGGATATTCTTCAGAGTTTCTAATATACTGTACTGTATGTGGGTAGCGGTGCCGACCATCTGGTCAAATCCACAACGAGAACGGCTTATTCAGGGAAGTGGAAACTCGGCTGTCACTCAAGCAGCAGAGTCTTCCTGCCGCAAAGACATCTCTGCAGCATTTCTGCTGTGATTCTGGTCTTTGTAGTGAACCACTGTAAAGAAAGTCAGACGTACAGAAGATATGACAGTACGTCAAAAGAGTTTGGAAGTTCGATTGGAAAAAAAAAAAAAAAATCCATTCAGATGTCAGAAAATGTTCTGTAGCTCTTCTTCATTTGTTGAAAAAGCAGAAACGGTCCAATCACTACAAAGATGGGACGGTTCAGGCCGCTTGGGGACGAGTCCACCTCTCCGCAGCGGGGACTAGAGGACCGGTAGTGATGGAGGGAACAATGAACCGGGGCCCAGATTCACAGGCGCATTTGAAGACCCGTTCCAGAGCACGAAAGCCCAGACAATGCTGGACAGGCTTCCGAGAACAAATCCCTCAAAGTCCTTGAGTGGTCCGGCCAAAAGCTTGGACTTAAATCCGTGATCCGAGCGAAGATCACAGTGAACCTCGTCCAATCTGTGAGAGACGGAAGGGACAAAGTGTCCTGAATCAGGTGAGCAAAGCTGGGAAGAGGCGAAGGAGAGAAACTGCTAATCTCTGCTACTTGTGCTACTGCAAATAACTGAATTTAAAACAAACGGAGACCATATTAAAGTGAATGCAATTGATTTTTATGTTAACAATGTATGAAATGACTCCAGGAATCTAAAATCTGGCCTCAGTATCTTTGCGTTGAGGCAGTGCATGCCTGTTTATATGTACTGTACCAGATGTTAGCTTGGCTTTTAGCTCGCAGGCTCACAAACTGTTTGTGTCTGTCACTGCCTTTGGTGAGTTATGGGGACTGTGGCGGGGAGAACGTGGAAGCCAAGACATGCTCTGAATTCAAAAGAGTGACAGATCAGCAAATCCCAGACCCACTTACTGACTTGAATCAGACACGTTGCCTATACAGTCGTGTTCAGACAAGGTGCTCTGCTTTGATACCTGTCACAGCTCTGCATGTCACAGGAAAGCAGGGAAGTATGTAGGAAGTACAGCAGGGAGGTAAAAAAAAGTGAGGATGACAAAAAACAAGGCGAGTATTTATAGCAGCAGCAGCTTCTTGGATCACTTCATTGTTGTCGCTCCAGCTAACGGGAGCTAACTGGCTAAATCTGTTAGCAGCTTCTTGCTGAAGAGTGACAGGAGGCAGGTGAGCGTCTGAAACCACAAATATCTTATTTAATTAAGACTGAAAACTTTGAGGAGACACAGCGTCTGTTTGATTAATTCACTTTACGACAACTAAAACTGTGTCATCGTCTGGATGAGAGAAGCTCCGAGTTGTTCAAAATGTTAAAATGCTCGTCGGGCTCCTGAGTTATTAATGTGCGCTCACAGCATTTAACCTTTACAGTGCAAGCAGCAGCGAGTGGGGAGAACTGAGGACGGTCCTCCAGGCTGAGAGAAGCTCCCACAGAGCTGAAGCACTTCTGGGCGATATTTTAAAAAAAAATCTAGCTGTTACTTTTTACAGAAATTTTTCCTTGAAATAAGCTACAATCAGTCAAAGGCAGGAAATCTTCCTGGTTCAGATATAGAGGAGCGAATTATAGCTTGTAAAGGTTCATCGTCAACATTAAAAAAAGGAAGAGTTCTTTTTGTTTTGTATCATTTTTTGAGTCATAAACATGTTTATATATATAGAAAATCTTACATATCCCACCTTTTAATAGGGCCATTGTGTAGTTTTGAGAAATTCAACCTCAGAATATGAGTATCTACATTATTAATGAAGTCATCATACACAATGTTTATTTTTTCTGTAACTGAACAAACAAGCTGCTCTCAGAGGAAAATAAGGTCACACCCAGGACACTGTTTGAAGCTAGAGAGGTGGCAGGGTCCGCCACTTTAAACTCAATTGTGATGATTCAGGTCATTCAGTCAAGAAAATGTTTGTTTAGTTTGTTTGGGCATAAAAGAAGTGTCTCTTTTGTTTAAAATGACTTCACTAAAACTACATACTGCACCTTTAAGCAGATAAACTTTACACTATGTTGTGGAAGTGGAGAATTGATTTGCCAGATAAATGACATTCCTGATTAATATCAGTTTTGTGAAAAGTACCCAAATGTTTCTCATATGAGTAGTACTTGAGCCTCAAAGTCTTTAACTGCCAATAATATAAGTACCAAAAGTAATTTGCTGGCAATAAATGTACTTAAGTATCGAAAGTACATATAAAAATAGATTACACATACATATACATGTAAGTTCTGTATATGATGGGTCGACTGATTATAATCAAAATGCAGAAAAAAATGCTGCTTTGACTCTGATGCTCCAGCAGTAAAAACTACAGGTATCAAATAAATGCAGGGAGAGTAGGATTGGAAGTGTAATAAACCAGAAAATGAAAATGCTTTGTTGTGTTCACCGTCTCTCATGTTGTCTATACAGCACTGTACATGTTGTAAATCACATTCAGAGACAGTCGTCCAGGATCCACTGCAGATAAAAGGTAAGCTGGACAGGAGTATATTTTAAGTCTCGTGTCCTTTTTCTGGCTTCTATAAATTTTTTTTGCAGAGGATAATAAAATATGAAAGATTTTGTGGCCACAACACGCACGCAACCCCGAGTAGAAAATGATGTCTCCGACGTCGACGAAGCTACTTCTATTCCGCCCTGCAGCAGCAGCAGCAGCCGCGCTCGATGAATTTTTCATAAGTCCCGACTTAAAAAAGAAGAGATAAAGTAAATAAATATATAACTGTGAAAATGTGTACAAATCGGTTTTTACTTCGGGCCGGGGCCAATATTTTAAGTGGATCCTGCAACAGCAGCTTTGATGTAAGAACAGACTTATCAGGACGGGATTGTTTATTTGGGGGGCGTCTGTTTGTAGTCAGACTGCGGGGACGGTGCTGAATATTAAGCGGTCGGGTCGGGAGGTTGAGTTGTTGAGCCGACATGGAAAATTGAGCGTTGTCAGGTCGCAGCCTTGTGACCGCGTGTCGACGATGTGAAGCCTCACTTGCTTAGTCTTTTCCACGCCGGCTGATAAGGAAGTTTGGATGCCGGTGCTTAAATTTCTGTCGCCGCACACCAGACTGAGAGCCGAGCCGCTGGGGAGCCATCTAATTGCATCACATTGACTGATTTATATACCCGAGTCGATCATCTGTCTACCTGTTTTGGTGCTCCTATATTCTCTTTGTTTCAGATGACACGGTTATAAGTTGTTGTTAACACAGGGAGGGAAAGCAGGCTTTAACTTTTTTTTTTTTTTGGCTGTTTCCTCTGAAGTGTTTTCTTTTAAATTCCACTCTTTAGATTTAATCAAGCACATTAGGCGAGCGCATTAGAAGCCAAGGTGTTGGGGAAATTTCATTACGCAGATTGGGATCAACCATATGCCATCTCTTCTCTGTTAATGGAGGCTCATTTACACCAAACGAGGCCTTCGTCAGAATGACACGAACGACATGTCCTCCGGGCACTTTCAGGCCTCCAAAGTAAAGTTACGAGTATGTAAAGTTAATAAAGTTCCGACTTTATAAGAACTAATAACCATTATAGTCTAACTTAGAGGACTGTGTGAGTGAAATTAATAATACAAGACGGTTTCTTTGTCAATTATAGCCCGTCTTGTAAAGAGTCTTTAATTATCGTTCGTTATAAATTAGTTATTTTACACTGTGGTATAAGAATAAACACCAGAACTGTCTCACAGTAGACTTTTTTTGATTGGCCAAAGCAGGAAAAGCACATGAATATTTCATTAAAGCGTCCCACTAAGCCATACCAGTGAGACCGCTCATACAACCCCGGAACAGTTAACGAAGTTGTCAATTACAAGCCGCATTTCTCACGACATGTAAAAGCGTCTGCTGTGTAAAAAGAGTTGGTTTAACCTGAGAGTCTAACCCTGTTCTCTGAGCGACTGTGTGTGTTTTTTTTTTCTCCTTCCGTGTTATTCTGCCCCTCAAGAGACCCGTCAAGCTGTTCTGCTATGACAACTGTGGCGGATCGAATGGATGGCACAAATCAAAGAAGGCAGGTTGAAACCGCAGCTCACACGCTCGACATGCAGCCAGTGATACATGAGAAGGACGGAACGCAAACACAGACACCAGACTGAAGAGGATCGCGGTGTCAAACCTCGCTGCAGAGCGCCGAGGTAAAAGGTGACAACGCCGAGTATCAAGTGGTGCTGACTGACGGAAGACGCTGCGAAGAGGCAGAGAACACGGCTCACCTGCGCTCCCCCGGGAAGACGCGCCGCTCGGCTTGAAAACATTTGCTCTACATGCACTTGAAGATTGAAATGTTGAGGCTCTGATGCTGCAGCTCCCTTCCGTAGAGGATGATCGTCTGCATCAAGAGCTGAAATGAATCTTTTACCCTCTTCTACTGCGATTGAGATTGAATTTGTTGTCAATATGTTTATGGATAGCTTGTTGTGAGATTTTTCTTGTTTACAACATTTTCAACAAACAGCAACTTTAACTGACAGGATGAAATAACTGCTTTGGTCCCCACCAACTCCTGAGGTAGAGTTTGTATATATCTGGCACTAGCTACTTACATTAGCAAACAGTTCACGACTGCGTTCACCGGCTAGTCACTAACTGTATCTGTCTGCTGTTAAGTTGGTTTGTCAGAGTACACCAGTTCAATTAAGTTGCTGGACACAGTTTTCATCATTCATCATGCCACTGTGATTACAGACTCTTTAACCAGGTGCCTAAACATAATGTTTTTCACTCTTTAGTTGCAGATATTGCATTTACAAGAACGAACGGTGTAGGAAGGACGACTGAAATTTGTTCTCATACTACAAGTTTCTTAATTGAATCAATAGAAAATTAAACCCAGGTCGAATTTTTTTTTAACCCTTTTAACAAGTTTTTGCTTCTCTAAACTTGTAGAAAATGTCATCATAGGGCTATTAAAGTGATGATTTTGAGTTATACTACAGCAAATCCAGAACCATAACCTTGCTTTAGATGTTGAGAATAATAAAATAAATGTTATTCTACCTGGAGCATGAAAGATCTTTTAATTGGTCGATTTAATTACTGCAAAATAAACATAGCACGTAGCACGTAGTTATTATTATTACGTGCATAAATTACCGGTATAATTACTGTAATATGTTTACAGCGGCAGATGATTTTACAGGACTTCATCAATCACAATTAAACCATGAATTATTTATAGGTTACCTGATTGAATGTGAAAAGAGTGAACGCATGCACGGCTGTACAAAATGGAAACTAATAATACATGTTCACGGCTGCAGCTTCTTGGAAAAAAAAAAAAAAAGAAAAAGCCAAATATTTTAGACTCACTTCTAATTGCTGCTCTCGCTCTCTTTGCCTCCTGAGATGTGTCACTGATTTCCACCCGCCAAGTGGCAGATTCTCAAACACAATCACAACGTTCAGTTTGTAGAGGCAGAAAGTACCAAAAGAGACAAATATTTGCCATGTAAGGTGCTGAAACATGGATGGTATTTGTCTCTCTTCTCCCCTGTCACTTGAATTGATGCACACTGGACTGCTGGTGTGATTTTCAATTACATGGTGCTCTGTGGTGTTGGGGTTTGCTTTCACATTATACAGCAATCCCTGCTGTCATAAAAAAGAAAGAGAAACTCCATACAGGAGGAATAACCAGCTGTCCAAACAGTCCTGTTCTTTATTCAGTAACATAAATTATTAGCTCAACCGTGGCACATCCTCCACAACACATGTACACATGTAATGATGAATGAATTAAAAGCATAATGTTGTTTAATGGATCACCACTAACAAATGAAATATTAAACATTAAATATGCCAGGGACAGATCTGCTCAATACAGTGGCCGGGAATATGTTCATGTGATTGGATATTTTCCAGAACAAGTTTATTGAGGGGTTTATTTCTGGTTCTCCAGATTGCAGACTCCTGCAGGATGCGTTAGCCTCGTGCTTGGGTGGGAGGTGTGGGGAGGTGGTAACACAAAAGGTGTGTTATTTTCTAATTGTATCCTTTCTAGGGTTGGGTTTTACAGGGGTTCTAGTTTCCCAGTGTCCCTTGTTACCCACATCTACATGGCACATATGTCCCTAGGGCCCAAAGTTCCCATGTTTCTTTGTTCTTAGGGTCCAATGTTCCTAGGGTCCTATGTCCTTAAGTTCCAATGCTTCTAGGGTCTTATGTTCCCATGGTTCTAGGTTCCCACGTTCCTGTGTTACCCAGATCTACATGGCACATATGTCCCCTATGTCCCTAGGGTCCAAAGTTTCCATGTTTGTTTGCTCTAAGGGTCCAACTTTCTCATGTGTCTAGGGTCCAGCGTTTCCATGTTTCTACATTCTTAGGGTCCAGTGTTCCTAAGGTCTTATGTCCTAAAGGTCCAATGCTTCTAGGGTCTTATGTTTCTACAGTTTTAGGTTCCAGATCTACGTGGCACATATGTCCCCTATGTCACAAGGGTCCAAAGTTCCCATGTTTCTTTGTTCTTAGGGTCCTTTTCCTAGGGTCATATGTCCTATAGGGTCTTATGTTCCCATGGTTCTAGGTTCCAGATCTACATGGCACATATGTCCCCTATGTCCCTAGGTTCCAACATTTCCATGTTTCTTTGTTCTTAGGGTCCAAAGTTCCCATGTGTCTGGGGTCCAATGTTCCCATGTTCCTAGGGTCCTATGTCCCAAGGGTTGTATGTACTTGGGTTCCTAGGTTACCACAGTCCTATGCTACCGAGCTCTTGGATAAAGGTTAGGGTGTGTTAACAACATATTGCTGGGTACGGACTCTGACAACAAAGGACAACATGGGATGTGAAGACTCTGTGGGATACCTGTTGAGGAAAGATCTTTTCAGGTGTGTTGCATGCAATCATGTACTTTACTACTTGTTTTAGTCACACTATTTTAAAATATCATACCATAATCGCATGCTAATGGAATTGTGTCATATCAGCCTTGAATTGAAGTGTATTGCATTTGGGATTGTGGATTGTATGTCATATCTTTCCCCCACAGATGATTTGATCTGCACCCCCGTAACGAGTTTCTGAAGGGGAGTCCAACAAAATGAACATCTTCAAACGACTGATGGGATTTGATTGACGATCACAAAGCTTCAATAACTTCTCGAGACTGATGCCCTTTAAGGTGTTTGTTGTTATCGCATCGTTTTCTTCATGTGTCACGAACTACAGTAATGTCAGAGCCCCAGTGGATTTGGTTCAGCAGCAAATCCAACTCACTTCAAGAGAAAACACAAAAATCTCTTACCCTCTGTTTGCTCTTTTTCTTTTCTTCCTCGTCTCCTCTGCAGTGACTCATCCATCTATAGACACATATTTTCACAACTCGGGGTGAAACTCACATTTTTTACACACCTCTACCAGTCACAGCTAACAGCCGAGGTGTCAGATTCCGCTTTATTTTTCCCTCACTGAAGTTGCATCTTTTTCAAGTGTGAGAGTTGGCCTTGGTGTGAGTTCCCACTACTGTGCAGGAAGAAAGGGAAGAATAAAAACTTGCGTGTTTCCAGAAAAGACACACTCACGTTGCCCCGTTAATGATGAAAACGACAGCATACGACGCACATGAATAGGGAAGCAGTCTTATTTATTTATGGCTCTATAGTGTATTTCTTATTCATTTAGTTTTCAGGATGTGACTGTAGGTTCAAAGAGCCCTCATTTGAAATGCTCCTTTGGAAGTGTTTACTCTTTTTCAGCTCGGCTTCTGAACAGTTCCTATCTCTGGCAGTCAGACAGTGGTGCTTTCTAGTTTGCTCATTTGTGCCTTTATCAAGAGGAATGCCAACAGTGCTGACGACATTAAATCGATAAGAAAACTTCTGAAAGAACCCGCTTCATTGACCACAGACGAAACAAAAACTATGGGGCAATCACAAAAAAAAGGTTTGTTTTTTAAGATTTAAATAAAATGTAAGATTTTTTTTTCCATTTATCCGGAGATTTATGATAAATAGTCTATTTTTTTAGGCATTGGCTAATTGAATGAAGATATAATCTAATCTGTGCATTTAAAAAAATACGTAAGAAGATGCACAATATGTCATTTCTGCTGGTAGGGGACTCTTAGACAAAACAAAAGACATTTGCTGAGTGGTGTGTGGGGAGGGCCAAGCAGTGGGGTGGGAGAGGGATCGGCTGCAGACCTTTTGGAGGAATAAACACCTGGATATGGAAGCATTCACCAAAGGCAGGAGAACTTTCGGGATTTAAAAAGTGGATCCATCTTCACTCCTGTTTATCACCCTGACTCCAGCAGCGATCGGTGGAGGCGACGTCCATTGTCGGGCATTTACATTCAGTAGTGTTGACTGTTTACCAGAGCTGGTTTTAACAGAAGTAACATTTTGAAGACAGATCTTATAAAGGTATTTTTTAATTCCATAAACTTTCTGTGTCCTGCATTATTTCCCTTGCTTGTAAATCAAACTTTCTTTCTGGCCTTTTTTACTCTGAGCATATGGATATTTTACACATTACCTGCTGTAGATGTTGGTTGTAACTCACTCCCATCTGTTCCAACCAGACTATTTTACCACTAAATGTATGCAAGAAGTGTAGATATATGTCAGAGTTGATGTAGAGTATACACTCAGCAATGTTCAGATGATGACTTTGAAAGAACACAGGCTGCGGTTCCTCTGTAATTAGCAAAAAAAGAGCTAATTAGAAGGGGGTGAAAAAAATATGGAATAGCGCCTCCCCTTTTCTGTTTCCCATGTGTAAAGTCAAGGTGCTAATCATCTCCATTCTTGTGTCCTCAGCTGTAATCACAAATGAGCACACGCGTTTTAGCCACCTATCTGTGTAACGTCAGGCTTCAGATATTTAATTGCACACATCTTGGCTGATTTTCTCCATCAGCACTGAAAATAAGAGGTTGATCATCCTGGTATGGAGAGCTATAAGGTAGAGTTCAGAGGCAAACTGGCCATCTGGACCATCGGGACTTTCACAGCAGGCCGTAAGACGTGCTGGCTGGCAGCGAGTCCAGCAACATTGATGCAAGAAGATGAAAAAGCTGCGGGCTCTTTAGTATTCCTGCTGAGGAATGAAGAATTTCAGTAAAGAAATCCAAATAAATACGACGAAACTGACTAAGGAAGAATGACAACAGACCTCCCTGGACACATTTTCCCCCAGTAAATTTTTCTAGCGCTTAAAAGATTTTTGTGATGAGTTGGGAACCCTTATCTCAACATACTGTTATCTGCAAATGTGAATTCAGATGAGCAGGTAGACTGAGATTTGTGAAGGTGCACAAAAATCAACCAAACAAAGATGCCTTTCTGTCAGTACGGCATCTAAGGTTGAAATTTGTGTGCGTTTCCACATCACCTGCAACATCAATCTGTCAGTTTCAGAGTTGTTACTGCTATTTTATTAAATACGCCGTGGTGCCCATAAAGATAAATGAAGTGTGACAGTGCACAATAAATGTCTACTATACAGGTCACATTGAGTTGTCAACACTGTGCCCTTCATCCAATATTATTTAAATTTTTCAATAAAGTCCAAATATGCAGCCAAATTCTTTGAAACTCGTCCTATTTGCTGAATACTTAAAGGGCAACTCCACCAGTTTAACACATCAAAGAGTGTTTGCAGCTCTCTACATCTACATATGTAAAACAAAAAAAAAGGTTAGCTGCATGTAATCTTACCAACTCCTCCAGTGATGTCACTCAGAATCAGAGTTGCATCATGGGTAATGTAGGTGCCTGGTTTTTGAAAAGCACTGTTGGACTCATTATTGTCAGCTTAAAAAACAAATAATCAAAATCGACACAACAGGACCAGAGATATCGCCTTTGTTTCTCCACACGTTCATCTTCCTTTTTCAAAACCTGGTGCCTACGTTACCCACAATGCAACTAATTGGTGCATGCAGCTTCCTCTGGAGGTTACTTCTTTTTTTTTCCACATTTGCAGAAGTGCTCCGAAAGACCTGTCATCACACTTTAATGTGTGAAAACTGGCGGAGTTACCCTTTAAAAATCAATATGCACATTTCTTTGGGGTCGCGTGGTCAAGTGTAATCTGAAAAAAATCGTTGAATACAAATCAATGTCGCCGCTGTCAGGTTTGTCTAAAATTCCCAGCCACCACAGCTCTCTCCTCAGCTGCACCCATCAACACCGCCGCCAACAGACAGACAAAGGCTTTCCACCAAATCCTTTATACTTTGTGACTTCTGTCAGCACTCTTTCTTTCACTTTTTTTACTTGTACTTCTACTCAAATATGGGGTTTTGTGTCTGTCACAGCCACTTCTGATCACCAGGGTGTCCGTCAGGAGAGTCAAGTACACCAGCACACTTGTTCAGGGCACTTAGTCGGGTGCTCAACTTTGTAGCGGTTTGGAAGAACAGTACAGTGTGCATATTTAATAAAGGGACGGCATGGATGGTGAACCGGTGTGTGGTGTTGGGCTGACTGAACATTAAGGGCCGAGTTTTTGTCCCAGTCCACAGAACAGTGAACCATCGCTGACCTGACATGACTCCGGGTAAATCCATTACAGCACAGGACTGTATCGGATTACTTAGCGAGCGTGTGTGTGCGCATGTGTGTGTGTATGGACTGTCCTCTCCTTCACCACACTGTGATAAAAGCTGAAATTGGGTGTCGTGGTGTGTCGAGGGCCTTGTGTGTGTGTGTGTGTGTGTCTCTCTTGTGGGGGAGCTTATGGGTTTACTGCGAGTTGTACATGAGTAAATCTGTATCTTGTCCGGCCTTGACTGGTCTCTGCACCTACAGCCAACCGAGGACGACCTTCAGCGTATCTCTGTGAGACAGCAGCCTCCCTGGCGCGATGACAGGGTCTCTCGTGAATCCACTGGGTTGCACCGCTGGGGGAAAAACACAACGCGAGGGAGAGAAAATGGACGGGGAGATTCAGGGGGAGCAAAATATAGAGAGGGAGACGGATATTCACTTCTAGGTGGAGCTCAGTCTTTTGAAAGCCAACATTTTGTGAATCACGTAGATTTGTTGGCTTGAGTGAGAGTGAGATGAGTGCCACTCGTACATCTGCATGCTCAGTATTATGCTAAAATAAAATGACTTGTTTAGCGGTAAGTGTGGAAGCAGCGAGCCTGGCTCTGTCCAAAAGGTAAAAACAAAAATTGGTAAATACATCCACTGGCACCTGTAAAGCTCTCTAATCACACATTATAGAGACGCGCTATATTGCTTCCTCTGCTTGGAGACTTTATGCTAATGTAGCATAAATCAGATACACTTCTAATGACTCTTATTGCATGAAATTTCTTATTTTTGCTTGTGCTTATGATGTTGCTTCGACATATGAGAATTAAGGAGCTTCATCTGTTAAGGTTTGTCAAAAAAGGCAAAGGGATGACGACCCAAATGACGACACAGAGACAGGCAGGTTGAAAAACAAAAGCATTATTAACACAGCCGGAATCCAAAACGTCAAAATGCAGGCAAAAGAGAATTCAAGTTAGAGGAGATGCAAGGAAGCAGGACCAGGAAAACAGGCAAACTGACCCGGAGTAAAGGGGAAAAACACAGGCCTAAATACAAAGAGATGAACTGATGGATGAAACACAGGTGAAAAGGAAAAGGGCAAGACAGGAAGTGTAAAGCAAGACATGAGCGACGAGGAGAACTTTCAAAATAAAACAGGAAACAACTGAATGTGAAAGAAAAAGCACATTTAACACAGATTAACGCTTTTTAATTTCAGCTTTCTGCACCGCATCATCACTATTAGCATATTTGTGAGCTCTCTCACTCACTGACTCGCTCGGCTGTCATAGTGCACAAAAACAACGAAAGCAATATTTGCAAACAGGTAATAGATGCAGGGATTGAATCATCCTGTAACCATTCAGCTTGTAGCTTCAAGCTGCGTGTTTTTTTTTTTTCCCAGCATATCACCGAAATCCATTTGGACCACCAGTCAGTCACTCCGCTGCCCTTCATTGATTCTCTGATGGAGAGCCGTGCGGTCCACGAGATGAGCTATCATGTTGCTCGCCTTCTAATGAAATGGGGTCAGATGAGTGATGACAGACACGTCGAGGCAGTAGGTGTGTGACAGCCTCCGGTAACACAGTCGCTTCTGAACAATCAGCCTGCGATCCGAACCGTCAGTGTGTGTGTGTGTGTGTGTGTGTGTGTGTGTCAATGCATACATCCAGGATCATTAGAGCTAGTCATTTGATGTACCTTCCTTGAGAAAAAAAACGTACTGCCTCCACTTTCATAAAGGCCACTGAGGTGGACTCAATTCCGGTTTGTTCTTACTTTGTACTCCGTGTTCGTTGAGGTTATTAATTATATCTGAGAACATCGCTGAAAAAGAAGGCTAATGGAGCATCAAGACAGAGTAGTCGGATGATTATAAAGGTTTTGAACAGGCCCCAACTCAGAAGAGAAAGTCAAGGCTAACAAAAAGGTACCATCCGAGCTGTTTTGCAGACATCCATCACAGATTTTGCACGTAGTTTTCCTGTGAACTGAGTATGAAATGACGTATCTGGTGCTCTAGCTCGCAGGTTTACCTCAAAATAAAAGATAATCCGTTAAATCTGTGGCTCTTTCACACCCCGAGCATCTGTTTTTTTTTTTTCAGATGGGCACAGACTGAATGATTTTGTTAATCTTGTAAGTCGCATTAACCCACACTTCAAGCTTTAATTGCCTCTGCTGCAAATGCCAAAATGTACATTTTCTATGTTCATGCTTTGATGATCGACCAGTAAGCGATCATCATGGCTGCTCACGCTGCTCTTCTCCTCCAAAAAAGACAAAGGCATTGTACAAATCTGCTTTGAACAGAAATCAAGAGAGGGGGACGAAGAACATGGACCTGCAGATGGTAGGGAAGATGCAAAACAAATGGTCTCCTCTGAGTTTGGTTTGATTTCCATCCCAGCACAGTCTTAGTCAAGACTACACTGAGGCACCCCATGGATGTGAAATGTTTCTTAAAATGCTAAAACAGGCTCACCACAGATTATAACAGATCCTCTGAGGATTTGGAAGCTGCTCAAACTGCAAGACAGCCACAAAACTTTGCAATTCCAGAAATCAAGTGATGGATTTCGTGGCAGTCGATGGCAGTGACCATATTTGGACGGAGTTTTATTAAGACAGTGTGTGAACCACTCTTTATGCCATCTCAAGTTTTGACTTTAAAAATTGTATAGATAGAGCCGTATTAACATCAGTGAGGTCATTCATTTATGCAAATCTTCTTTACTGCATCAACATACTTAAGGCATATTCCGGACCAGAAAAGGAAGGAGGGGTTTCACTAACACATCAGGGATTGCGGAGCTTTTCCACTGGAATGAAGGAACAGTGGGTATCTGGTGATGCAGTGGACTGGAAGCTGTAGTTGCTCCAGTAAACACACCAACATCTTCTGGTGCCTGTTTGCTCTACCTGTCGAGCCCAGAGACACACCTGCAGCGACGAGTGGCACGAGAGGTGCAGCAGGGGACAGATATGAAGACGTCGGCTGTGTTAGCCAGCTAAGCTAAAGCTCATAAAATACACATCACCAGAGCTACTGTGTGAGTTAACCGTCAGAGAAAGCACAGAGATGGTACTCCGTGAGGTCAACCAATCTCTGCCAGGGTAGGGTGGTTCTTGCGAGAACTACTGGGGGGTTCAAAAATATGGAAACAAGGCGTAATTTGCTTAATTTCCACAGCGTCTGCCCAGCATGTAGGATTATTTCCTATTTCCCGGGAGGACAGCGCTTATTTTGGTGAGTGAGATATTGTTATGACTGACAGAAATGATGGCCGGAACTACAAAAATAAGACCCAAGTTGCAAGAAACCACAAGAGGTCTTGGAAACTTAGCATTGGTACTTGTAGCCGTGAGCTAATGTTAATACACTGTAACTTATGTATTTTCCCTGCAAAGCAATAGATGGCTGAACACATCTCTTTGCCTTGAGCTAATGAGGTCCCACCAGAGTCAGCGTGATCAACATTAAGACGTAAGGCAGCTGCATTAAAATGCTCTCAGAGGAGGTGTGAGCTCGCCTCTCTGTCTTCGCTTCCTTCTTCTTCCTTCTTCCCCTCACCACAGACACTCCCTCCCTCCTTTTGTTTTTCTGGTGTCCTCCTTTTTATTGTTGGCTCTTAATCGGCAAGCCTTGTTTAGCTCCTTGTGTCACCGTTACTCTGTCTTTGTCGTGAGATCCATTTGATGTGGTCGGGCACAATGAGATTCCTCTACATCTGGGTCAATTTTCTGTCTGAAGATTAATTTTACATGAACCTATTTCTAGGGCTCTCTGACACCCTCGCACACGCAAACCGGCTGTACACACACACACCTATTCATCACCAAACCAATCCGACTGCACCCCCCCATCAAGAAAAAGACGAGTTTCACACATACACACAAAGAGGACACCCTTATTTTGCTGTTTTACCATGCAGACAAGGAAAGAGGCGAAAGGCATCATGGTTATTATCCTTCAGGAGCAGAATAATCTGCTGAGAAGGGGGAAGCGGGCGATTTGGATGTGTAGATAATTAAATCCTGGCCTGTGAGAGGACTAATGATGAGATTTTCTCAAAGCTGCTCTACCTTATCGTTTTCATCCGAGCCATGAAAACAGCACTGACTGCGAATCACACTCGCGCTTTTATTCATCACTCAGCAGTTCATACCCCGAGAGGAACTCTTCTGAGACCAGAGAAAAGTCTGGATGTAACCCAGTATGAACCTGATGCTCTGTCCCGAAGCCAAGGATAAAGATGGACCAGCCAGCAGGGCCCCAGACTCCAGGTCTAATTATGAGCGCATATGGCTTGTAGGCACATTTGACAGATTCCTTAAGAATATGATTGAGTGGGGACGCCGCGAAATTTTGAGTCGTCTCCCGTCATCTGCATACAGTTTGCATTCAGGCACAGGGAGAACAGGAATCTGCATTCTTGAAGTGTGTGCAGTCATTACGCCTTTTGCATTTCCCTCTTACCTTTGTTACAGAGGTTGCATTTTGCTCAACTCTCTCTTCTCATCTGTTATTCATACAAATGAGATGCAAAGGAGTTACTGCTTTTGCACAAGACTCACATCTAATGAGAGGAATCCTTCTTCAGCTTTGAAGGCATTTCTGTTCAAGGTTTTTTTTTTTTTCCTGCAACCACAAAGCAGCTTATGTTTTTTTTAAAACAAGTGACTTATGGATCGTGTAATTTAAGGAATGATACAAAAAAACACTGTTTTACTTGAGCCTAATTAGTAGATTAAATTAAACATGATGGATCCACTTTACGCTGACATCTCCTTTAGAACAAGATCCAACGCCTCTGAGATGGACGGCTCCGAATCGGTTTTTCTCTTTGTGGCTCAGCAGAGGATTAGGTTTCCTTTTCCTTTCTTTCAGCCACAGGGAATGCCCAGTTGCTATTTCCTCACAGCGTTTTTTAGATTGTGCTCAGTACGGCAATGTGATAGTTCGGGCTATCTTTATCTAGTTCCTCAGTGCTATTGATCTGCAGCTTTGCGAGGGTAGAGGCATGGCAATGTGGTAATCTTGGACTGCCTGGTCGATACCACAGTGTTACATGAGTCTTGGGGAAATTGTTTGTGGAAATGTCTTGCGCTGCCCCTATTTTTCTAGCTCTAATGGATAGAAGTAACGTTTTTTCACACATTTTCTTATGTGGCTGATGTTTTCTGATGTCTGCAGCCATACCAGCTGCTCCGTGGCTTTACCAAGACCCATAGGTGCGGTTTGAACTTTGAGGCTGAGGGTTCACAAAATCTAGAGGATGTTTAATGTGTAAAACAGAAGCTTTGTTTGCACAACGCTAAAGGGACCATTGATAGAGACACACCACAAATAGATGACAGCAGCCCAACAAGGAACTTTGTGCTTGTGTTATGCCCCGCCCCTTTTTGGGAGAAAACAATCCCTCTAACGTGACCAGCAGAAAAAAACTAAAAGCTAGTTGACTGGCAACAACATTACAGTTGTTGCCAGTCAACTAGCACAAAATAAGAACACACAAGCCCAGAATCCTCAAGCCAGTCAGGTAAACAACCACGTTACGTTATTGTCAATCTACAACTGGCATCATTATATAGAAAACGTTGAAGCGATAGTGGCTGATGAGTGTCTTTTCAGTCCGCCTCCTCATTAAAGTGGACTAACAACCTGACACACATAACATCCTCATTAAAAGTCCAGGTAATGTATTTCTGCTGTTTTGTCTTTCCAGTGTGACGTTCCTGCAGAATAATTACAAAGCCAAGCGGAACCGCTAACTCATTTGCTTAAATTACTACAATTATTATTATCTGGCTTACTAAGAGCCAAGAGAAGTAGAAAAACAGGTCGGTTTTAGCTCCACTTCCTGCATTCCATTATCCTGTTTATGTTATTAAATTGATGTGAATTATTAACATTAAAATGCCCTCCAGCAGTCTTACGCGTGGACAGACTGTTAAACCAAACAGCCATATTTCTTTCCAGTGAAACCTGTAGTTACTCCGTCACATGTGTTTTCGGCACATGTTATTTACTCATGAACATCAATCAACCAACCTCTGATGAAGTTTATGCCACAGACGGACATGTATGGACTGGCAGGATGCCACAGTTTACCATTTAAATCTTCTCTGCAGATGGCCTAAAGCCACAGATCTCTTCTTTTGCTGTCCTTCGTTCTGCAGGGTGATAAATAAAACCCTGACGTTTTATATTGTTCGATGTGCAGAATGCAACACAGCGTCTTTCAGGCACGCTGCGACAGGCTTTTGCAATCTGGCCGCCGCACTTTCCCAGAGCTTGTTTTTGTTGTGGTCGGTCTGGCGACGGGAAGGCGACACATGCCAGCTCTCATCTACTGTATGCGGCCAAAGAAATAATGAATAAAGTGCAATGATTCGAGTTCAAACTCCAAGAATATTCAAATCGAATCAGTCTTTACCTCATTTCAAGGACCAACACCGATGAGGCTTGTGTCAATAAATCAAACAGAATGAGTGATGGAGCTCATAAACGAGAAAAATAGTTGGAGCTCATGAGGAGAAATAATTGCCCAACAGATACGATAAATGAGCAAAATGAAGTTCATTAACCCCAAATCTGTGACATCTGTGGTTCTGAGAAATGAACGAATCCAGCTTGATGAGACAAGACGTCCAACTACTTCAGTTCAAGTATCGCACCCGCTCCATCTGTCGGGCTTTGGCTTTATTTGACTGAATGACGTCACCTTGCGGCTGACCTATGAAATGATGTTCAGGATGAATCTAATGGGGTATGAACCACTTTGAAAAAGGCGTCAGCATGCCTTATTTGCTGATTGCTTTACTATCGATTTATCAGTCACAAACCCTGGATGGAACCGCTCTGAGGTTGAGCTCTTCAATAGCGACAAGCCTTTGGAAGCCGGTGTGGAAAACAGCCTCTTCTCTTGAAACAGAGGCTAAGTATGCAAAATGGCCCGATATAAACTCCACAGCTCTTTTTCTCTATCACATTGAGAACTCTCCGCTCTTGTCCGCATGACTATAATTTAAGCCATTTATCAGGGCTCGGCTCCTCCGCTGTGAAAGATGAGTCCTCTGCTGTCTGCTGGAATAAGCACACAGGGTACAGAGTTAAACCTGGCGACAATCGGCCTTTCAGACATTAACTGTGAGAGACACCGCTCAAGCTAATGGCAGCGAGTTCTGCACGTCTCCTAATGCGAAATAATCACCCGCTACTCGCCGCTGATTAACTTAAAAGCAAATGGGGGTCTTGATTTTTTTCAGAGGTGTTATTTATTGCGGTGTGGCTGAGGCGGCGACTGTAGCGGCATTTAGATTTTGTCACATCAGTTTTATAATAGGAGCATCGACAGCGGTGGAAAAAAAAGGATTGTAGTGTAGAATCTATCCCGGCGTTGACATGATTAAAACCTCCACCTGAGCTCCATTCTTCAGAGGACAACAAATACACAAACACAACCACCAGAAAACAGACAGGAAAATACACGACATTATGCGAACGGACTAATCTCATTATTATCCATCAGGCCTCTAATGACTTCAGATGGATTTGTACTTGGCAACACAGCTGCATGACT
This sequence comes from Acanthopagrus latus, assembly GCF_904848185.1. NCBI lineage: Eukaryota > Metazoa > Chordata > Actinopteri > Spariformes > Sparidae > Acanthopagrus > Acanthopagrus latus. The sequence goes on along the minus strand of NC_051050.1, from coordinate 22,134,897 downwards.
CAGCCTTACATCCATCTTGAAAATGAGAGTTAATTCGCAAACAGTATGTTATATCTTCTTTCATTTGTGTTGTTCTGATTCACAGATGGCCAAAACTGAAATCATAGCTTGAGTTTTGGTAATAATCACTAAACTGTCCACACTGTTAGTTTATGTGTACAGTTAGCATACATGATAGAAAGTATTCTTGTGCAACGCCACAAATGTTTAAAATTCAACACTTTGGTTAACAGACTTGTTTGCTTTCTTGGTATCTTGTTCAAACCACTCACATATCTTCACACTTGCTTCTAACCTACAGCAGTCACAAGATCAGTTTAGCATAGCATACACAAAGATTAACATAAAACATCTCTACTACCTGTCAACTTTAAATTCCTGTTTCTAGACTGATAAACAAAATATATAACTTGTCAATTAGTGCAGCATAAGAGGTGAACATTGTTCAGAACAGGGCTGGTGGTTTTGCAGACTTTATGCTAAGCTAGCTAGGCTAGTCTACCTCCATCTTTTTATTTAACATAAAGACCCCTCCATGACGTTGCCCACTGGTTGTTGGACAGCTGCTTTGTAGCGGCAAGTTTGGCTCTATCTTGGTTTTTGAAGCCACAGGTGAGTAGCTGCTCGATCTGATGAGCACTTCCGCCGTCTTGGCGAGGGCGTTAATGGTTACGATAACATTTGCTGGGGAATATTTTGTCCAGCACTTTATCTATTTTTCCCCCATCACTCTTCCTTTTCTGTGATTTTGTCTGTTGTATCACTTTTTATTCCTTTTGCTGGTAATGACTCATATTGACTTTTGGTGTTTTTACACTTTATCTCCAGCCTCCTTGATTTAACTCACCTTGGACCAGACTTTCTTGTGTTGAGTGTTTATTCTGTAATATTGTCTCCCTAAGTTTTCTGCTTCTGCCTGATTGTCTTAGCACTTTATTGACTGTTTTTAAAGTTGCTATATGAATAATGTTTATTATAATATTATTACATTCAGTGTCATTGAAAAAGGAGGAAGTTGCTAAAGCATAAAAGCATGATTCATCCAAATATTTGCACAGAGGAAAACAGTTGCAGTTGTGCTAATAAACATTTCCATCTGAACTAATCATTAGCAAATAAGATCGTAATAATAATCTGATTCCAGCTCTGTGTGTAATTTGTCCAGGCGGTGTTGCCGTACCGAGCTGTCCAGATGGCTGCATGTGCAACTGAAATCCAGCAGGAATTCAGATTTGGAAGTGACAGTGATCACATTTGAATGAGAACGTGGAACTGTGTAAGATATCCTGACTGGATTTAGGGTAAAAGCCGTGGTAGGAAGGTGTCAGTCACAAGGTAGCCACGTCTTTAAGCATTCCCCGCTTTTATTGTCTATTTTACCCTAAATAGGATCGTGATTTACAAAATGAACTTCATGCTGTGTTGAAAAAGAATTAAAATGAGAGACTGAAACCTTAAACCTTTTCGGAAACTGATTATTGAGGTGATAAATCAATCATCAGTTTTAGTGGATCTGTCTGAATCCTGTGGAGTCACCCCCTGCTGGCCATTAGAAGGAATACACATTAAGGCACTTCAGCATTGGCTTCAGACCGGTAAACTTCGTCTACCTTTGAACAAAACTGAGCTTGATTTTGTTTTGTTTTTAGGCATTTCCACAAACTGCAATTTAAATTAATTAAATTGGTTGAAAAAAAAAAAACTGCTTAGCAATTATGCCGACCAAATCAGTTTTCAAATTGTGGATTTGGAAGATTTCTAGGAAAAACAAGTTTCTCTGAAAAACAACAGAAAAAAATAATTAACTTGCACAGCCTATCTGCAGAAATAATCTACATAACGTAATGAAGAGAGAGGAGGCTAGAGCAGACAATTCTATTTTCACCCTAAAACTTGTAAAATGTGACCTCCAAAATGTGTTTTTTTCCTGAGTAGAATTCACAGAGGAATCAATTGAAAAAAGGTTGTTTCTTTGCTGTGAAGAAAAACAGAAGTGCCGGCTAATTCTGATTACTTCACAAATTGGCAGGTTGACATGAGGCTGAGACAGAGGAAAGGGTTTTCTGATTTCACAACACATATCCCTTTCAGAAACAACCTTCACAGAGGGTGAGGCTACACTATTACACTAATTACTGCCCAGACGCTGTCAATCGGGATATTCATTATGTCTTCTGCAGAGAAAAAGGGGGTCGGGATGCGGAGGGGGGGGGATAAACAGAGGTACTGAGTTGGTGGCAGCATGTGTAATTAGAAACCTCACAACTCAATATTTGTAGAAGTGTCATGAAGGGAAGGGAACCGACAAATGTCTCATATGCTCCGGTCATCTTGCGACAGCTGAGGTTTGCTCTGTGGCTCGAGCCGGGACATCCGTCAATGACTCCATTAGCATGGAAAAGGGTGATTGCGGCTAATGTCACCAGTGCCGGCCCTATTTGAGTGTGATACTGCATATTATTACACTTACTTTATTGGAGAGGTCTTGTCCTAGATTCCGCCCTCATGTATATTTCTCCTTAATCTATCTTATTAAAATGAAATGAGAATTAATTTGCGGCAAAGGAAGGGAAGCGCGATAATGCATACGGCGGCTGGGCAAGGTGGGACGAGGGAGCAGGTGAATATTGCGTGCGAGACGACGGAAGGAAGGCCGGGTTTAACAAGACGAAGGACACAGTTTCGGGGACGAATGACAAAGGAGAGAGAGAGAGAGAGAAAAGGCGAGTGAGGAAGTTGAAAGGGGGAGAATGTATGCGGCGAGAAGAGGGTGTGAAGGAGAAAGAGAAAAGGATTAGAGACGGGTCGGCTGGATGATTTGTTACAGCTGCACTTGATCGATCCGTTCCAATAGCCGGGTGTCTGTGTGCAATCAGGCATGTTTAACCGCTGTGTAGGGGCCTCACGCCCGCTGTCTCTGCAAGCCCCTTAAGAAGTGGAAATGTCCAATCAGTGCTGCTTTGTGTCTCTGCCCTCACACATGTACAAGTTGCAGCTCTGCCCTCAGGAATCAGGTATAGTCACTTTGAGCCACCTCAATTCCAAAGTATTCATCGTTCCCTCAGAAGGTTGGGGCATAAGAATTTGCACCTGCGAGATGCAGTTCAGCACATATATTAGGATGAAGCATAAATTCCCACAGAATGGCCTGGTGCCTGTAGCGGGTACAGGGTCATATTTCCCATACGGAAGTGAAGTCTATGTGTGGGAAACACTGTAAACAAGCGGCAATAACATTGACCGAGAGTTTCGAAGAGAAACTGCGATGGCATCATTGGGTCAGTCCCAAAACCTGCGATTAAGATAATTTGTCTTAAACACCTGAGAATGGAAGGTCACCTCCACGGATCACTTATTCTCAACACTCATCAAGAGGAATATATACGCTGATATTGATTAATTACCATCTGTGGAGGGACTGTATAGTGTTTGGAAGCCAATAATAACAAATAATATTGACACTAGTCACACAAAACCGATTAACACATGGAAATTGCTACAGATCGTCGGAGTTCCTTTAAAAGCACTGAGTTCTGAACCAGACCCTGTGGACAAAGTGTTTCTGAGATGCGCTCCAGCTCCTGATTATTATGAGCCTACTGTCTCCCTGTGTCCATTCCAGCAAACATGGACGCCCACACACCACACAAGGTGTTCTGGGACACGATTTGGTGCCACTATTGACCACTTTAACAGTTTCTTTTCACTCCTTTTATTATTAAGATTTTGAGTGTGATTTTTTTGTTTTCTCCTCCAGACGCTGGCTCCATAATCGCTCTCTGGAGCAGTTTGACTTCCATGTATTGTAATTGACCTTACAGTGGGTCCCAGTTGCAATAAGCGCTTGGATTGTGGCTTTGTACACTTTCTTGCCAGCTATTGTAAACACATTACTAGAGATTTCACCCAGGAGCCAGCTCTGCAGATTTTTTTTTTTATTTTTTTATTTTTTTTTGCTGTCTTTGTGAAGCAAATGGAGATGAGAGTATTGTACGTCCTGTCAGTCTCTGAAAATATGCCATAGATGCGATGTCGCTTTCTTAAAATGAAATATATGGTAACTCAGCTGTTGAGTCATCGGATTTATAACATGGATTGTGTTTTTGGACAGGTAATATAAATGAAAAGCAGTTTTCCTCCACCTCATACTGCAGTTGCCGTATTGCACCGGGTTTATTATCAGCTTTTTCATGTCTGCAGCGGCTATTTGCTGAATTAAAACATGCCCAAAACACTCTGTTTCAATATGTAATTAAGGCCAACTCATTCATCAGCTGCATAAACAAGCAGGTATTTCAGATCGGAGATTTATCATAATTACAGGGAAGTCATGTGGCTGTGGCTGTTTTCAGGCTGATACCTCATCTGTTCTCAGCGGTACCGAATATTTTTAGCTAGCAGCAACACACATTAACGAAAAGGTGGCAAAAACACTCATTCCTCACTCAAGAAGAAGTACAGACACTTGTGTAAAAAAAAAAAAAAAGACTGGAAAAAAGTAGAAGCACAGATTCAACTTCTTAACTCAAGTAAAAGTAAGAAAGCACAGGCTCTGAAATGTAATCAGAGTATCAAACTAAAAAAGTATCCCTCTGAGGGACCAGGCAGTTTGGTGTGAAGCTGACTGAACCTCATGAGAATCAGGGACTCAAAACTAAACAAAAAAATCATTAATTCCACTCATTATCATCAACACTTAAAGCTGCACTATGCAGTCCTGGAAAAGCAACTCAGAGAGGGAACTCAAAAAATATATTTAGTCCCATAACTGAATTAAAAAAAAAGACTGACTCAGGGGAAAATAAAGGTCAAGAGAACACTGTTTGTTTGTATTTGGCAAGAAAGGTCGCAGGGTCCAGCGAAAACAAACAGAGTAAAACCACAATGAATCTGTGTTTATTCAGTCATGAAAACAAAGAAATTGTTTATTTAGCTTGTTTGAAGATGAAAATCAATCAATGATTTGTACTCCAGTAAAAGTACAGATACCTAAAAAACCTACTCAAGTACAGGAACAACGTATTTACAGTATACTCGTGCATTAGGCCTGTAAAATGTTGGCGTATGTGCAGATAACAGAGGGTCCATGTTGCCGACGCAGAGCTCAGATATACTGAAGCAGTGATTTTCTCTACACCTACACGTCAGGAGACTTTTTGGGGGAGTCGCAGCGAAGCAGCTGATGCACGACGTCTGCTCTTTATCTCAAAAATGAGGATATCCAGTCAGTCAGAACCGAAGTTCCACATGTTCCATTTTTGATTCCCCACCGACGACAGCAACACATCTCTCATGTACCGTAGCGACGAGGAGAAAAAAAAAAAACAAAACAGTAATACACAGGATTTACAGTCTATTGAGGTTTTGCTGTGAGCAGATTTTGTCGGATCAGCTATTTTTTTCCTCCCCCACCAATAAGAGTAAAGGAAAAAACACAGTCGCACACATACAGTCGCCCCCCCGAGCCTAGGCGTTATGTAAAAATCACTTCTTGCTTATATCATAACAGCGTCTCTTGACTTCAAAATCCTCGCTAGATTTATGGATAACCGCCCTTCTTAACCTCCTGACCCGTCCAACACGTGGTCCTCCCAGCAGGGGAGGATGCAGGGAGCTGGATCGAGGAGTGGGGGCTGAGGAGGAGATACAGCTGGATCATTACATTGCCCACGGCGCTCTGCATCGATCAGAGAGCAGCAATAATAACCTTTCAAAAGCATGCTCCCGGCAAGGCAGTGCATGGAAAATAAAAACACCTGCCTGAGCCTGTCAATAGGCGCCTTAATTATGTTGTAGCGGCCATCAATGGGCGCGCTCTTTGGGAAGGTAGTGCGGCGAGAGCAGATGAATCTCCGACATGCACGTATGAGACATTCGCGGCGGAATGAGTCAAAGAAACTAACCAGCGAGGAAACAAATGTGAGAAAATGTAAAACTTGATTGAGATGAATTATCCCCAAAAAACTATATGACACCAGAGCACACGGTGGGGAGATTGTACAACAGCAACAAACAAGATGCGTGAAACTGACAAGGGTGATAGATTCAAAACACGGGTTCCCATGCAGCGGCTGATATATAAGTTCATTACGAGGGGCTGTGTTTCACATCCATCTTTGTTGCTTGGATATGCATGAACTGTTGCTCGCCCCGCTTTCAATCAAGACTCGGCTTGCTGCTCCCCGTTTGGGATGTTTACAGATGGTGTCAAAGCGGGAAGAGAGAGCGGGAGAGGGAACAAGAAGAGGGATGATGAGAGGGATGTAAAACACAGAGATGATGATGGAGGAACAAAGAGGATTTAAACCACAACACGGACGCATCAAAGCGGCTTGTGGCAAAAAAAAAAAAAACAACAACACAAAAGCGCGATGCACAAATGGTAAAGCTGTCGTCTGTGGGCTTGAACAGATCATAACTAGGATAAAAAAAAACTGAACTGCTGTAATATGAGTGTGAATTATTAAACAATAGAGAAATTGCTTTAATCTCTTCTTTAACTGTAACACAGTTAAACCAGAGGAGGAGTCACAGCATGGAGCTGGATGTCGAACAGCCTTGGGGTTTGATTTTTAAAAGATACAATATGCATCGATTCTGCATCAAAATGTCTAAAAATGACTACATCAGTGTTAGTTTAGTTTAGTTTAGTTTACAGTATCTGTTACAGCATCTGTCGCTACTTCTGTCGCTACTTCCCGAGATAGGGATGTCAGCGAAACAGCCTAAATAAAAAAATGATCAAAATGTCTTACATCAACAGTGAGGCAGGTTTTGATGGCAGGAACATTTGTGTTTATTCGAGTCATTCATGCAGTATTTATCTGCCACTGACTGTAAACTAGCTATAAGCTAGTAGCCCTACTAGATACCTTCTCTTATTTTTCCCCATTCCTCTCTGTAACGTTACGTTCATGAAGCAAAGAACATTTTCCCTCTGGCTCCATCCTGTAATCAAACATTAAAATACGTTAACGGCCCAAAAACTGGAAATCAAGTCCACGGATTGCTGCTGCAGTCAGGTTGATAAATAGGAATGAAGATGAATCCACTTTTTAATCCCAAAGTTTAAAACTCTAAAACTCTCCTACTGATAAAAAATCTGAGGTGACTCCAGGTGTTTATTCCTCCAGAGGGTCCGGCTCTGATCCAGACACACAAAACATCTCATTTTGATAGAGAAGTTATTGTATGTTTCAGGTTTAAAATAAACATGCTGTGACAATAAAGCCATTAAATTAGGTCCAAAGAGAGTGCCTTGAATTTTTCCTGTGATTTTTATGTTTATGTGTATCCTAATTGGTCCTCTTAAAAACTCAATATGAGTCCAGAAGGTGCTCCTGCACTTACATTGTGTGCTTTAATCACTTCTTTAATTGTACTGCAGTTAATTTGAAGAGCAAAGCAAAGAGTAGACGGAGCAAAAAACAAAAGGAGTCACAGAAAACAAATGTAAATGGAGCGTGAAGCACCGGGCAGAAAATGGTCGAAAGTCTTGGGTGGATTCCAGGAAGAACCATTATTTTCCATTTGGAGGATACTAATGGTCAACTGCTCATTTACTAATGGACCCTGCCAACACACAAACACGGGAGGAGGGAGTGAGGGAAACACGTTCTCACATGTTTCAGTGCTCTTCCATCGGCCAATCAGCCCCGTTTGAAGTCGTTTGGCAGATCCGAGCTCCCACTAGAAGAGAACTACCTCAGGATGTTGCATGTGCGGTTTTTGATATCCAGGCCCATAAAGGAAAAAAAAAAAAGCTTCTCTGGGTGGATATAAATATCACAGTGTGGAGAGAAGGCAGCGTGAGCATCGTGAGGCTTCACACGGCTTCTGGCCAAAGCTCACACGAGACATAATGCACATGAGAAAAACGAAGAGATAAAACAGGCAGTAAATTGCATGAGAGGGAATCAGTTTCTCTTACGTCAGCCGCTCTTTCTTTCCATTCCTCCCTCTCGCTCACGCAGTGTCAAAACAGCCAATTTTCTAATCAAAGCAGTTTGCTGTGTGATTAAACATGAAATGTGATTAAGACGCTGCTGAGAAAATGATGTGTTTGTGAATGCATGCCTACACACTCACACAGCTTGTGCTAGTTTTTCCAGCAGCAGTAGCTCGCTGCTCGTCGGGAAGACGATCTGGATGAGATCGATATCCGACTGAAGCTCTGTTCGCGGCAAAGGGTCACGGCTGAGAGACCAATCTACTTACTTTCTGTCATGGTTCTTCATGAAGTCCCACGGATCCATCGAGTCCCTCCAGCCCGTCCCCTTTGAATGTTTCCAATGACAGTAATGAGAAACAGAAGGCGAAGTTGAGTCAATAAATTGAGCTGCCTCATGAGCCAGTGATTGGTAAGTTACTTGAAAAGCGCAATCAATTAATTCTGACATATTAGACTGAAAAGGCTATTACAGCAAAAGTATTGTTACGTGACTTATTAGCACAACATTCTCAGCCCAGGTCCATCGAAAGGCGCCTTGAAATAAATTCCAAATCCTCCTCACCCGAATGCATCTTTTATATCGAGCGAGTGTTGCAACAGAAAGGAGACATTGTGCTTCAGCGGGCAGCCATACAATTTGGAGGGATTTATTGATCATCCAGCAGCAGCTTGCTTAGTCACGACGACTGCACACAGAACAAAGTCCTGACTCCAGGTGTGTGATTCTTACACCCGAGCGATACTTTGGGTTTCGGCCAGGTAGCAACTTTGGAGCGTCAGGGTGATGTTGTCAGAGTCCAGGCTTGGGAAACAGGTGGGAGAAAGGCTGGCTGAAAAATGTCGTCCCTGAGGCTGAAAACACAACAACAGATCCAGGCAGCGTGCACGGTTTGTGTTTCCTGAAATGTTGCTTAGTTTTGTGAAATGATGTGTTGCCTGAAATGGGTTTTCTGAAGTGTTGCCACTTAGTCAAATGTTGTTTTCTGAAATGACACTGAACAGCAAGATTAAAAACACCCGAAAATGGAGGGTTGCTGCTGCAGTCAGGATGATAAATAGGAGTGAAGATGAATCCACTTATTAATCCCAAAAGTTAAAAGTAGACCCTGAGCTCTCCTCCCGATGTTAAATAACTTTGGATTGTATACAATATTCAAAGTGACTCAGGGTGTTTATTCCTCCAGATGATCCTGCTCTAAGTGAAATATTGTGTTTCCCAAAATGCTGCATTTTCTTGAATGTTGTTAAGTTTTGTGAAAAACTGTTATTCTGTTCTGACCCACAGGGCCTCTGTACTCATCTTAGCGAGCCAGCTACGAACACAACAACTCCTGAATAAGAAAACTAATATGACATGGCCTGAACCACTTTGACAAACTAGCATGTCCCATCTTTTTTTTCCACAGAACACAGAAAGTGGGTTCATATCAGTATTAAGTACTGAGACAGAGAGCAAACCGCCCCTGAATGTAAAAAGTTAACCGTAATTTCAAATTGTAATATCGCACACAACTCAAAAAATGTTACGACTAAGAACTGCATTAGTGCCCGACAGCGCTGATGACTGAATTATTCATTTTCAGGATGGACTGAACACAGAAAAAATTCATTATTTTTGCCTCGGCACCGAAGATAAAAGAGACGCTTTCCACTTCTTAATTTTGAATGAAGTCTAAGTGCCGTCTGCTCCTTCTTTGTACATGTCGACAGTTCCTCATCAGCGAGACAACATTTTAATCGGTTTTCAAAGACACAGTCATAGAAGCCCTGGCTGTGTTCTCTGTCTCCTCTAAACATGAGCTGTCTTGTTGGCCAGCAGGTGGTCTGCTGGTATGGCGGGGTCCACCGAGGACTAATGATCGCTGACAGACCGGCTCCTCCAGATGGAAGCGGCATCTAACAGTCTTCACTTGATGTGGTGTTGTCTCCGGAGCGCGTCCATATTTCTCAGCCTCTCCCTGGCTTCAGAGGTTTCTGCAATGGCTGAATAATATACAAAACAAAAAAAAAAGAGAGAAAATCACACTTTTTTTTAAAACAAATATTGGGATTGTGATGAATCACAGCTTGGCAATGGTGTTTTTTTCATGTCACCGGCACTGAATCATTTTTAAATCATTTGTGAGGTCGTGGCATCGCTGTAGCAACACAATCCCTCGTTTATAATGGTATGTTGTGACACATTTTTCCTCAGATTTATAAATTGCCCTTGGCCATTTTTTTTACAATTTCAATAACACTTTGATTCATTTTTCAGCCCTAGTTTCCAACACATCCTTTTTTTTTTCTAAAACTAGTGAATAAGGTCAATTGCCCCAAGACTCCCAAAAATAACATTTACCTTTCCCAAAACATCATGACTGTTGCAACGTACCATCAACAGGCATATCCGACCTTCATTGTCTGCTTTCAGTTTGGTTTGGTTTTCAGCAACAATAATAAACATACGTTAAACACTTTTACCAGTGTTTCCCACACATATGCTTTACTTGGGCGTTCCACCGAAGTATATTTGGTGACCTGTCTTTTTTTCTTTTATACATCTGAGAGATCAGGGCCATCCACAGTCGATTAACTAGTGGACAATCTGCCCTCGCTCTTCCCCTCCCGTCTTCTGTCAGTCGCACATGCTCTGCAGAGATAGAGGGACGCTCTCTGGTATTACATGCTTCATAAGTAAGAACAAGCCGCCTCCACACTCAGCTCTCCAAAGTTAAAGTCTAACTGGATGTTGCATATTACATATTGTTGCCAACTTGACCTCGGAGCATTTCATGTGCAAAACAGATGCTGGAGGGGGAGGTAGAGTGTCATAGCTTGAAGTTTATGCCCACAAATATTGAAGTAATCCTTTAAGAATCAATTTGACTTTTTAGGCCACTTGGGGGCAGAGCAACAAACTGAAAACATGACATTAACACAGTGTATATTACTTCAAACATATTGCCCACTGTTAGCAAACAGTTTCCTGTTCAACATCCAGCAGACATGGAGCAAACTTAGCCTTCATTTGGATTCAGAGATTGTTAATTTCACTGGGGCTAACCTGAATAAATAACGACTAAATACAATTTGGGAAAGATGTTAACTCTCCATTTTGCTTCTGTTTTTGGCGTCCGCCAACTCTTCATGGAACTATCCAGCTGTTTAATAACCAAAGGCTGCATGTTAATCAGCTAGCTTTGCTCAAATTAGCTCCCTGATTGGCAAGGTTGATGACAACGAGTGGAGTGAAGCAAACTGTAAAGTTATGAGTTGTGCAAAAAAAAAAAAAAAAAAAGCAAAACATGTGAGTAGAGAGATGCTGAAACAAAGGGTTGGGTGACAGTTCTCAGTGGAGACGTCACTCCGAGCACCTCTTTCACATGAAACATTCAATTCTTGATTTGAAAATATTGATCGCAGCAGCTTTAAAGTTCTTGTCTTTATTTTTTACTTACACAGTGAACAGAACAGGTCTCACCTATAATCCTGCAGCATTCCTTCACATCTTCCTCTCCTTCCTTCTTCCTCTTCTTCCTCCCTCCTCCCACCTCCTCTGCCTCTCTGTTTCCTCCTCCCTCCCTAAAAAGAAAAAAATTCTGTATTTTTATTCCCCTCTGGTGGCATTACTGCACTCTCCACTCTTGGGATGGCATATTAAAACCTCGCCTCTCGATCGATCTCAGATAAACACATTATGTTCCATCTCGAGCACAAAATGCAATTCTGATCCCGCCATAATGACACGGTACGCAGGGACAAAGCAAAATACCCACAGCGAAAAGGAACGCCCCCCCCGCTCCACAAAAAGGTTTAACATTCGAGGCACAGCCGTTAACATAGTTGGTGTTTTGCTCGAAGCGCTGAAAAAACACACTGAAATAATGATGCTCATGGCGATTTCCAGTCCAAGATTCTTGTTTTTTTTGTTTTTTTTTTTAAATTTCCCCACACATCTAAGGTGACGTGATGTAAAAGGTGCTTCATGTTAATTACCGAGCATGTGGCTTTAAAGGTTGGCCAAGAAGAGGGAGACCTCTATCCTCAAAGCCAGCTGGAACGTTGGAGTCAGATCAAACGCCGACTGGTTGCAGACGGTGGAGACATGGCCTCAGTTGCCAGCTTTAAGTCATTCCCAAACACATGAACACATGCAGAAATGTGATAGTGTGTATTATGTGCATCCATATTTGTGTACTCCCCTCAGCAGAAATGCGAGCATTCGACAGCTCGGAGAATATCCTAGAGTGATTTGGAGATATAAAATTCACTTTCATCAGAGATGGGGTGTTGTGCTCGCGATCTTGGAGACGTCGGTGTGTTTGCAGACACATGTGTAATGTTGTTTTGGTGGGTTTGTGAGCTGGAGGGCTGCAGCCTTGTTTCCACAGTCTACAGCTTTTGATCTAGATCCAAGGTTGTGTGTGTGTGTCTCACTGTTGGCCATGAGGATGAAGGTCTCTTATGGCCCCGAACCCTTTAATTCATGGACACACACACACACACACACACACACACACACACACACACACACACACACACACACCCCGCACTTGCTTGCTAACAGATTCTACACTGAGCTGTTGATTGAAACTTTTACATTTTAGCTTTGCCATACAGTACGTGACTAGTGCGAGCTGGATGATAGCAGCCAAGTCAGACAGAGAATAAATCATGCGGGTTCAGCAGCAAGTTCTATCTGAATACTTTTGAATTAAGTTCCAGGTCCTCAGAACCTCGTGACAATCGATATTTCTCGCCCTTGCTGAAGGAGCAAAAGTAGAAATGGGAAAAGCGATACGTGGGAGTTGTGTGGCGTCAGGGGACAGACTTAGAAAAGACAAAGAGATCCTGAAATCTGAAGAGGATGGAGCTGGATAAAAAGAAAAAAAAACACTTCTGGATTGTGTAAAGTGTTTCATTCAACTGTTCTTGGAACTTGGAAAAAGGACCTCGGTAGAGGAAAAGTGCAGTAACAGTCATCCAAGTCAGAAAACTGGGGATAGATCCAATCAAACTGGCAACTAATGTTTTGGTATTTGGTGACCAGAATTCAATGTCAAAACACTGGTGACATCTGATACTTTAGTTTGACATCATGGTGGTAAACAACCAAAATTCAAAATCTCTCCAATGTTGGAGGTTTATGTCAACTGAGCGATGGGTTTTCATGGATATCTGATTTAGAATTCCAACCAAATTCTAATCCAGTGCTGGACATTGATGTCAAGCAGATGTTCAGTTTTGACATCAACTGTCAGCTGTGCTTCATTAAATGATTCCTTGCGTATCTAATCCATGTTTGTTCGCTCACTACCTTTCAGTTCCTCTCTTTCGCGTCTCATGTCTCGTTGCTGCGTCGGGTCCTTGTGTCATCCCTGTTTGTACTTTTTACTTTTGAGTTCTTGATTTAATTTCCAACCTTTTTGTTTTTGAAGCTCGCTGTTTGTTACTTCGGTCTGCCAGCCTGGGTTGTTCCATTTGTGCTAATCTGTTAAATCAGCTGCTGCTTGTGAAGTTCACAGACTTTGCCTCGCATGCATCCGTTTGCTGTGGGCGTCCATGTTTTCCCGAACAGATGCAATGAGAGTGGAAGTCAGGAATATCGACTTGAAACTATCGACCTCCGTTTTGCAATGGTTTGCAGCGTTAGTCTCACCCTCCTCCTCCTCCTCCTCATCCTCCTGGTGAACTGGACGGAGTAGATGTGCTCATGATGATGATGATGATGATGATGATGATGATGATGAGGTACATCCATATACAACACATCCATCATCTGTTTACACCACAAGCATTCATGGATTACAGCTTCAATAATACAACACTGGATTCCAGTACACTCACTTCCTTGTAATGATGGTATCACAACAAAAACACAAAGTATTACAAGGAAGCGCTGAATAATACATTACATTTTCCTTCTGAAGAAAATACGACCCAGAGTGACGAGGCGACAAGAGCCCTCCACAAGAGCTGATTAAAGATTACAGACTTGAAGTTCAAAAATAAGAATGAGTACGTTCTAGGAGTTTTATGTGATATTTCTCCACAAATCTCAAGCAAAGGTCAAAACTAGAGTTGAATCAATTCTTCCACGTACAAGTACATGCTCGTGTTACCAAAGCCTGATAAATCCTCTGTTGTTTTCCCAGAGCACATCAGCGAGGCTCAAAGGGCGACGTGTTCTTTTGTAACAGGGAACATTAAATTACAACAACAGTTGATTTTGAGTCGATCCTACAAACATCGTCTGCTGATGCTGTAAAACCACTGAGGTAAAAGATTTAAGACTGCTTTGAGCACACGCAAGAATTATTTCTGTCTGATTCTGAGCATGCCGAGGCGTCCATCCAACTGACAGGTGAGGCATAACAAGACGCCGGCTAAACAGCATGATCGTTGCACTTCAGTCCACATTCCTCCAAACCTGCTGGTGCTGACGGGGATATGAAGTCAACTTTTGGACGAGGCTGCAACTCTGCCAGTCGAAGTTCACCGATATTGAGCTCCGCACGAAGCCAAGATACGAATTCTCTTTCTCACAGCACACAAATGTTTTATTTGCCCCTTCGCTCGCTCAAGATTGGAGGTTGGCTGGCTCTCTAAAATGTCCTTAGCTTCTGACATCAGAGCCCTGCAGCTTCTCTAAACTCGGGGAACTGTCTGTAATACACCGACTGTGGACAAGAACCTCATACAACCCTTCTACAAAAAACATGACTTACCCCTTAAAGCAGCGGTCTCCAACCCTTTTTGCACCTCCGACCGTCATTTGCAGTCTCCAGCAGTTCTCCACTCGCCGTCACCACAGCTGCAGTTCAGCCACTGTATCAGCTAACTTGATGACAGATGTCCATCTCCCTACATGTAGCTTCCTTTTTCTTGGCAGTCGTACGCTCTTCTTCTGTCTCATCATTGGGCCTTCTCCCTAGCTCTCCGAAGACGTTTGCTTTCCACTCATTTCAGCTAGCTTGAAGGATCTTTTGGGGTAGAACGTGACTGAAACAGGTACGTCTCAAGTGCTCCAAGATGAACAGACAGATGTTAATAAAAGAGGATCAGTTTTTCAAAAAATAAAACAAACTTTCAGAGTGTGATTGTCAATACAATGGTCCGTTGGTTGGGGACCACTGCCTTTAAGGACAATTTTCCATGCAGGATGAAATACATCGCACACTTCTTTCAGCCCAGCCGCCCCGGGGTCTCGTCTAAAAACACACATTTTTGTAGTATAAAAGTCAGGTAATAAACATGTAACATAAATACGATATGATGCATTTTGCCGATGCGGTTAGTAGCCTATGACGTGCGCAATTTGAACATATTTGTGGTCGCTGCCAACTTTTTTCTCCTGGCAGCTGCTTCTTCCACCAGTGCCAGGCCTCTAATTGCTACCTGGACTCTTCGCACTGTAACACAGCTTGTTTATCGGCGGCTGATACGGAGCGGACAACAAGGTGACCCTGCCGAGACAGCTCTTTACCTCCCCGTCTTCGGGGACTTCATGGCCGTAATGCCACAGAGCAGGCCTAATGTAACGACCAGAGAAAGAGAGGGATGGTGTTACCTCACAATTTCCAGCAGCTCTTATTTGTTGCGAATTGAACCAAGGCCAGCTGCGAGAGGGAGGAGGTAATTTAAGCACCTGTGGTGGATTGAAGACCTCTTGTTTCTCCTCCATCACCCCCTCGTCTTATTGCTCTCTTTCCCCTGCAGCGGTTGTTCCCGCCTGCCTTCCTCCTGCAACAATTCCCCGTCTGTCTCATGAGCTGAAATGATATGTACCCTCATATACAGCGGAGCATAAGTAAATAGAAACTCAGTCTCGATGTGGGGAAACGCCGGAGCGTGCACCAGACAAATCTTGCCGTCGTCGTCCGCGGGGAGAAAGGGGGAATAGGAAATGTTTGAGATAACATCCTTAGCCTTTCGCTGACTGGATTTAATCTGGAGCCCAAAACTTTGCTTTCTGCCTCACCGTCTGCGTGTCAGACGCGAGAGAGAGAGAGAGAGAGAGAGGAGGAAAGTGCGAGCGGCTGTGAGAGGCTTAAGTGACTGACACGGGCAGAGTGCTGCAGAGTGCTCACACTTTGAGGGTGATATTGAGAATGTGGGAGTATGAAAGCAAGATTAAAAAAAGGCGATGGGACTACGAGAGAGGGAAGCTGACCGAGGAAGAAAGAGCGAGAAATAATTAGGCCGAGTCTTTTTGTGTATGAGCCCTCCTCGCTGTGTCCGCGTTGTGTGCATGTACGTTCGTGCTCGAGCATGTACGGCATATATTTGAGTGCTCGGGTCTGCATCTGTGAGTTAATGTCCCCGCATGCCTAAGTGAGCCTGCCCATGATTAATGATGAAAGCAATTCTGCATTTACGGAGCATCTTCTTTTAGAATATAATATCCCAGAAGATGGAGGAGGTGTTCTCTCTCCCGCTGTGCATGAATCCTGTTAAAGAAAAAAAAGGAGCCTTAAAACACGGATTACAGCTTTAAACAGCTTTATGGGCCCGTACACAAAAGAAAAAGGGAGGTAATGGAGATTATATTGCGCCAACACGCGCCAGAAAATAAGAGTTTTATTGCATTTCATAAGCATGTGCTCTAAAAAGCCCCCCCGCCCCTTTTGTGCATGCATTATTCAGATTTGTCCATGAGTTAGAGAAATAAATGATTAGGTCCATGCGTCATCTCATGCCAGACAGCACCCATCTGTGCCTCGACGGGTAATGTTAGCGAGTGTAGGCCGGAGTGTCTGTGCTGTATTTGTGCAGGAGGGGAAGAAAGGAAGAGCAAAAAGAAAGAAAAAAAAGGGGGGGGAAGGCAACAGGGAGCATACTGCCAGCGAGCGTGCACAGCTTGAGTGTATTTTTACAGGCTTCCCGTAACAGTGAAGACAGTCTAGATGCTGCTGGGTGCAAGGCGTGTCATTAAAAGTTTCGCAGCCGCAGTGGATGGCTGTCAGAGCCCATGCCAATTAGTGCCACTTTAGGTGTCAGTCTGGTAGGCAGGAGAGACGAGAAGGCGAGGAGGCTGAGAGGAGCACCAGGAGCACCCTGCTGACTGAGGCTTCCTGCTCGGCTGAGCGTCCTACAAAACATCGGCTCGGCTTGATACAAACAGAAGCAGGAGGCTCGGTCTCGTCCATGATTTTTATGAATAAACGCTGCATCCATACATCCGAGCCGGAGGGGGGGAGAGAGCACCCCCGTGACGTCACCCCTAAACAATCCATTGCCCTGCAGCGATGAATCGCAGCTGTTTTCCCTCCTTTTAAGCGTTCAGTAAAAAGCATTACTAACAAGAACGACATCGAGAGTCAAGACAAACACACAAGTGCTGCGCTTCTGATCTACTGGCCCATATTACTGCAGCTTTGACAGCCTTTTTCAATTTCCTTGCCCCGTTAAAGGCACCCTGTGGAGTTTTTGACCTCTAGTTGTGCCGCACAGTGGTGTTCAGATGAGCCGGTGCCGTTATTATCTGCAGTGTGCACAAGGACGCGTGCACACACACACGTCACGAGAGTGGTGGTGATGCACTGTAAAAACCCATTTCTGCAGTAAACTGTTGTTGGTTATGTGCCGTAAAAAAAGGCAGCAATACACCCATAAAAGAAGAGAGGGAGAGCACACAGAGTGGGTTTTAAAATATTCAGGAGAAGGCTTTGGTAATGTTTTATTACACCTTCAGGGTGAGGTAAATGTGTTGGAACTGAGAAACAAGTGTAATCAAAACTTTCTTTGTTTACAATAAAACTCCTAACGGTACATTTGAATCTGTCTCAACCCGTTAAAAGGATGGATGAGTGTCACACACAGGATTATACCAGTAATAAAAGCAAAAGGGTAATAACTCAGCTTTTTACTATGTGTCGTATACTTAGCTACCAGTGTGGACCCAACCGGGGAAATTGTGCCGACAAACTAAAACGCCAAACCATCGATCCAAAAACCAACACGTCTGCTTTTTAGTCAAAACACAACTAAACACCAAATAAGTGAATCATTTGCAACCAAACGGACCCGGCACAGTTAACCCTCATCGCCCCAACATATTAAAATACATGGACTTCTGACTGTTGACCTGTAAAAACAGGCCGTTATAATTATTCTATGCATGCACGTTACAGTTTATATGCATGTTTTTGTAAAATATCCACATTTAGAAGTGTTTCAGTGTTGCATCCCTCCTCTGATGACATGTGACGACCAAATGAAACCAAAGTCCAGCAGTGAAGTCGCTGCAGCTCCTCTAATATCGGAAGACCAATATGGCGTCCACAGAAGACGTCATGTGATAAGGTACGAGGGTTGAAGGTCCTATTTCATTTCCTTGTAACTGTTCTGAAAGGCAAACGGAGTAAAGGGTAAAACTTGGAAATGGAATTGGGCCAAATGTTTTTTTGCTGTCGTTTCATTCTGGTAATTTTCTGCCGGTTTGAGGGTGATTGTGAGTTTATTTCAATTAATTTTATGTTGGGGTCATTCAACACTTTTTAATTTGGCCTTTCAGTACAAAAAAGAAGACAGAGACCCTGTTCTCAGTGTGATCCCCTGTCAAAATAAAAAGGGTGAAGATATGTAATTGAAATTTGTACATAATGTAAAAGGAATGGCGCTTACATAGAGATGTGAACGCCACACGCCATAGAGAGTTAAATAATATAACTTGGCTCACACTGCGCTTAATGGCATGTGACAGGAGGAGCAAAAATGTGCCACCTTCCTGTCTGCGTTTCGTGGGCGAAGGACACATTTACGAAGTCGAATTTCCAGCGTTGGCCAGTTTTCCTCAGTCCCATGATGCTCGTTGCTGCTCACTGCAAGACACGTGAGCAGTTAGGGTCATTGAGAGAGCAGATAAGGAAATCTGTGTCTGTCTGCCTCAAAAA
Organism: Acanthopagrus latus; assembly: GCF_904848185.1. Taxonomy (NCBI): domain Eukaryota; kingdom Metazoa; phylum Chordata; class Actinopteri; order Spariformes; family Sparidae; genus Acanthopagrus; species Acanthopagrus latus. The sequence continues at coordinate 22,116,069 of NC_051050.1, read as the reverse complement.
TGACTGACAGGATACCCCAGGAGCCCGACACACTGCTGTTTAAAAAAAAAAAAAAAAAAAAAAATCACGGATCAGAAAACAATGATGTGAAGTTATTAAGAGCAAATTGATTGCCAGAGGCAGAAAATATTGGATGACAGAATAAAGCGCTTGTGAGATATGACAAAAGTTTCCCTCAGACGTCGAAAAATGCAATTTGTTAGGCTATTAAAAAAAACAAAATAACAAAGTATAACACAGAATATAATAAAAAAAAAAAAGGGCTGATTGAAAAGCTGGTTTATACTGCAGTTCAGCATAATAACTCGGTATGTGGGTTCGACGGCTAAAGTGCCAAATAGTGCAACAAACTCAGGTTTCATGGTGTTTTTCTTTTCTTTTTTTTTTTTCTTCCTTGTGGAAACTGTGCAGAACTAAAGTTTGACTGGGGTCAGAGAGACTTGAGGGGCAAACAGTGTCGAACAGTGCAGGCAGACAACAGAACGAGCTGGAGGGCATTTCAGAGTCAAGCCACAATATTGACACTAGTCGAGAGCTAACTGTGTGCTGACATCCATTATGTATGCCTTACCTATTCATATTCTGGGGTTGGGTGGGGGGGGGTGGCACTTATTCCACTCGGCACTGAGCTAAAGGAAAGAAAACACCACACAGACTATGACAGTTTTCTTAATCTTTCAAGGGTCTGAAACTGATAATATGTTTTGTTTCTGTATTCCTGAAACATTAACAAGAACAGGTATAGGCTTTGTTGTACTCAAAAGAATCTCAAGCTTGTGTCCAAGTAGTAAAATCAATATGTTTTAATCAGCAGCCAAGGGTCAGAACCCCGTTAATCAGCCAATAAAGCGAGCTCAACCAGGCGGGGTGCGGGCCAAAGCAGTGAACACGGCAGTCGACAGAATGAATATTAAGAACTGCCCGAGGTCGCAACACGCTGTGCCTGAATCCAGCTTCACAGAGCCGCTACTGTGGCTGTAAACGAGTTGATCGAGCATTTAAAAGTTTTGTTTTTGTTTTGTTGTGTCAGAGATGTATCATTTCAGACAATGGGAATGATTTCTAACAAACGACATATTTAAAATCTCACATCTTACATACGAAAAGGAGAAGACAGCGGAGGTGGTTTTTGTTGCAGCGGCACAATAACAACATGTGAGAAAATCTTTTAAAAAGCTGTAGCTAGTGTGTGTGATTGTATCTACCGCATCGATAATCTTGGCTGGAGTATTTTAGAGGAGTGTTTGGGAAAAAACAAATTCACTGAAACTCGCAAAGATCATGCATCCACAGACGCCATCACAGAACAATGAATCAATTATAACCAGGTTTCTCCGAGGCTATTGACGGAGGACTGATGAAAGGTTACAAAACCCAAAGACACTACTGGAATCAATGTGGCGTTGTTTTTGTTCCAATTATGCCGAGCCTTCTGGAGGTGTCACGCAGATTTGTCCACAGGCTGTGATAGTTAATTTGTCCCGTACACTTTGTGATATGAGAAGAGACACACTGAAACTGCGAGTGGTCCCATTAATTAAACTGCTTTCCAGCTGTCGTAAGAAAAGTTTATTTCTTCAATATTCGGCGAGAGTGGAGCAAAGCTGAAAACGAAAAGGTGCCCTTCTGTTACTTTGTATTTCATCTTTTTGTCAATTATGTCATTCGCACCTCCACAGATTTTGATTTGTAATGTGGTTTTCATACATTTCCTCAGTGACACATCTGCTGTCAAAGTCAGTACGATTCATCCTCTGAGGAGCATGACGTTTATTACAAATCTTCAAGGCAATCCATCATATAACTTGAGATATTTCGGGCTGGATCGAGGTGGTAGACAGACTGACAGAGCAGCGTTCTTATGCATGGCTGAAGGTTGTGGTCCCCAGATGATGAACCATACAGCTCCTCGGGCGAGTGCTCCACCATGAGGTTCACATTTGTGGTTTGAAATGTAGGAAGCGCTGGCTCTGATGACCCCCTCAGTTTCCCTCTAGCAACATCTAGAAGACACATTGGTGCAAAATTGTGTATTCATGGTTCCCAGATGATAAATCCTACAGACAGGTGAGTCTGAATTTTCACGAGATTCACATTTATTGTTCTGAGTGAAGTATCTCAACAAAGATTGAATAGATTGCTATGAACTGTTGTACTACACGTCCTGGTCCCCAGAGGATGAATCAAACTGACTTATGTGAAACTCTGCCAACAGGTGCAGCCCTGATGTTCACATTTACTGTTTTAGCCATGAAATCCTTACATACACTCAGGTCCCTGTCAGGATGTAATGAAGTGTAATAACTTTATTTATGTCTAAATGTCTGCAAAACTGACAACGTTCTTGTCAAACTTGAATGATGAACAACGCTTCATATTTACCAGATGATGAATCAAACAGACCTTGCCGATCAAATCAGTGGGACAGCCTCAGCTTTTATCGTGCTAATTAGCTAAATTTAACATGCAGAATGTGAACGTGGTTAATAGTTTTCCTGCTTATCGACAGCCAGTAGCATCGTAATTGCGAGTTAAAGTGCAGCCTCACAGAGCCGTAGCGGGGCTGCAGACCCTCAGTGCTGCTCATTCATTCTGAAGATCTTTTAAAAACTTCTGCAGCTGCTCAAAGTTTAGTTGTGAGAAGCGCATGAGTTTTGAACTTTTGAAGATTTAAGGTCAAGTTGCCTGAGGAACATTACCTCACTGTTAGTTTCACCTGTTTTTTTTTTCCTTTTTTTTGGACATAATATGAAGTTGAACAGCTACTTCTGCCTGTGCAGCAGCAGCCCTGCAAAACTTGCAGCATGTAAGCAGACGGTATATCGATTTCAAACATTAACACTTGTGATGACTTACAGTCAAGAAAAAACATCTTGTACAATTTCAGCGCGTCTGATTTTCACGATCTGTCCTAATTCTGCATTAATACTGGTTACACTTCAGAAACTAAATTACATATATTTGTATATAGATAACAACCTTGTGATGAATAATAAATATATCTTCCGAGCAATCATCATTAGAAGCTCTTTTCTCGTTTAATAAAGCAATTACTTTATGTCAGCAGAGTCACTCAGGGAAACCCTTGGACCTCTATTTAAAAACTAAATGACACTGAATTATACATTACCACAAGTTCATTACCATAAATATTGCCGAAAGTAATTATCTCCCGGCTGCTCAAGATGGAATTTAGTTTTTCAAAACGTTCTTTTTTTTTTTTTTTTTTTTTCTCCATATAAGCTCCGTTCATTATTTGTAAATTTGAAAATTACCAGGGTGTAAACATGAAGTGGAAATTGACAACATCTTTCATCCGACCACAGTGAACCAGCTTCTTATATCCATCTTCGTAAATCCGACATCAGTACATGAGCTCTGATGCATGTATCCCCTGTGAGTGCTCGTGTAGAAGACTTTTAGATGCCAAATGAAATCAGCTATGCAGAGTTTAGAGTGAGTACAATATATTGGACGCACTGTCGATGCTGTGCATAAGATGTGCTTGCAGATGACGCTGATTTACTGAGCGTTGTGCATAAATCAGTGGGATCGCCCCCTCATTTGCTTTAAAGGCGATAAAGTTCAAGTGTTGAATATGCAAGAATGATTTAATGACTATGAAATCATTTTTAATGACGATGAAAAGGGAGTCTCTGAAGTTTGTCATTTTATTTTAATGGGTTTTTTTTTTTTTTTAGCTTTGTTAGCTTGTTGGCTACATGGCCTCAATTAGGAAAAGACTGAATCACTTCCAGACGTTGTGCAAAGCTAATATACAGAAAAAATTATTGGATTAAGTAGTTTATTATATTATTCACTTTGTTTTCAGGAGTTACCCTGTGTGACGCCACCAGTTGGGTTTTGGCATCACGTCCTTCACCAGCTTGGATTTTTGAGGCTGAACTGATCATTTTTGGACAAAAAGGGTGTCGCCGGGGAAGATGTCCTGATTGTATCTGCTGGTTGCAATTTGTCAGTCACAAGGAATCTGGTGTCTGCTTTATCGCCTGCGACTATAATTCACAAATAAACATCAAGCTGCGTTGAAGAATACTTGATACTATAAAATGAGACCATAAACTCATCAAGAAACTGTTTACTGTGGTTATAAATCCAGTGAAAAGTGGTGTAATATTCTCATAAGCTTATATACACAATTAGATTTAGTCGCCCCCTGCTGGTCGTTAAAAAAGGATACAGGCACTTTTACGCGTCTACACTCTGTCCATATGTTTTACACTAAATGGTCTGTATGGTAAATAGCAAGTAGGATGTTAGCTTAGCTTAGCATTAATAGTCATCTTACCCTGCAGCATGTCTTCAACTTAAATGCACACTAGTTTAATCCACAAAAAACAAATGGAGGTTATGTGTTGGACTCTTCCTGGAGGTCTCGTGGTGACAGCAGATCCCTGCTAATGAACAATAGTTGAGGAAAAGCTAAGTCGAGGTAACTGTCCTCTGGCTCTAGCTTCACATTTAGCACACAAGAGTGATATTGATTTCTCTATGCAACCCTCAGCAAGAAAACTAAAATTTATAAAACATATTTCACAAAAGAAGAAGAACAAGGCACTTTTAAAGTTAGCAGGAGTCTTGAGATTGTGTAGTGCCATTTAGACATATTGGCACTGGAGACATGAAAACCAATTATATCAAAACTAGTTCACAGTGTTATTGAGGCAGTTTGCTGAAGGCTATGATAGGCGAGGGTGCCACTTCTATTGGAGTGAACTTTATTACAGGGCAAGAATATCTGCAGCTGGAGGGAACGACGATGAAACAAGAGCTGAGAGGGCGTCAGGGTCAAGTTTGACATTTTCCACTTCAAAACCAAACGTTTTCTGGCCGATGATCAAACTCATCATCGGGGATTGACGAACATATTTACTTTTGCATATGTTACGGCGGAGCAGATTGTAATGAGTGCCATTTGTACGCACCGTTATTTCCCCTTTGTCAATGTCACAGCGATGAATAACACCTGTTAATGCAGACAAACGTGGCATCTGCTTCGATAGAAAATAGATCTCAGGGTTGATGTTTAAAACCCACAACTTCTCTCTCTCTCGAGTCCTGACTCCATGCAGAAATAGTTTAATTACTGCTTTTATTGTTGCGGCTGACTTTGCAGACATGGGAGGCAAACTCAGCTTGCACCATCTATTGTCAGATAAAGAAATGAAATGATTAAAAAAAAAAAAAAAAAAAGATAAAAAAACAAAACAAAAATCATGCATTTGATTCACTGTGACGGAATGAAATGTGCACCAGGAGGAGGGATTAAGCTGATCCCTACCAACAAGAAAATGTAATGATCACAGGCATGAAAATCAAACACAGAACAGAAATCCCTGCTTTTCCCTAAGGCAAATAACACACACACACACACACACACACTACAGGCTGCAACCACTACGGCCCATAATGCACCTGAAGTGAGATGTGCTGCACTGTAAGAGGAACAGCGCCCTGTCAAAAGAGGCCATTTTGCTGCTGCCTTCTGGTCGTCTTTGCAGTTTCAGCTCATCCTCCCCCAGACACAGTAGCCTTAATAACCTCTTAGATGCTATGTAACAGCTCCTCCCCTGAGAAATGGCTGCCAGTCCGACAGTCCGTGTGTGTGTGTGTGTGTGTGTGTGTGTGTGTGTGTGTGAGAGAGAGGGGAAAGGCCAGGGAATGTGTTTAGAGCAGAGATGCACATATCAGTACAGTGTTTTTTATTTCCACTGGATTACTTTCTTCAATTTATATATTCTACAGCATCCATCCAGATATCCGTCCATCCACACTCACGGTATCCAATTCACTGCAACATGCAAAAAAACAAAAATCTAATTACCAAATGATAGTTATTGTAAGTCGTTCCCCATCTTTAGATACACATTGATCATAATGATACAAAGATGCCGTACTCCAACTAATGCATGTACTTCACCACCGCTTCAAAGAGAGGCGCTTCACACCTCCTGCAGCCTCTCAATAATGGACCAGGGCCCCTTAAGTGATCTCTAATGGAAGCTCTTATGGGAGGAGGCACTCATTCATATTCCATATTTCATCCTGCAATACCACCACTGCTGCAAATGGGTCAAAGGAAAATGCCATCGCACACGGGCTTTTTGACTCTCCAGGGAATTGCCGTGGCCCAGAGGGGATGAGGCTGCTGGTAATCCAGATTATATTGGGTCCCCTTCTAACCTCTCCCCCCCCAACTTTTTTTTTTTTCCCTTCCCCTAATCTGTATTAATCCAAAACAAGCGGCGTGTGGCGTAAAGAACATGCCAGGGCATATGTGATAGTGTTGACAAATATAGTTTTACGCATCATGCCCAGACAGGCTGAGGGAGGGAAAAAAAAAAAAAAAAAATCTGAATAGTTTGACATTTGGAAATATGTTTCAATCGTACCTCATGTTCATTCATAGCCGGTCGCTCTGCCAACTCGAATCCATTCATCTGGGTGACTCAAAAAGCGCTCTACAATTTGTGTATTATGCAAATGCCTCTCCGCGCAACCTCCACTGTAATTTCTGATGAAATTAATCAACACTGTTAGGGTGTAGTTAGGAAAAGGGGAGCTCATTGAGAATTATGACACGCTGGAATGAGGGATCAGGCAGAGGAGAAGGAGAGAGAGAGCATGCCTTGCTAATTAGCCACCTGCAAACAGGCACACAACCCGCGAACGCTCGCACGATGTTGTGACTTGTTTTCCTCCATTAGCCGGCGAGCGGAACACGGCTCAAAACCTAATGCTCCGTAATAGACAAAACCACAGTGGCTGTTAGGCCAACATGAACGCCGTCGCCGATGTCACCGGAATACAAAAATATCAGAAAAGGGGAGACAGAGAGTGCATCAAATATTGATGCGCTTTACAACAACATCTGCTGTGCGCCATTTATGAAATATTGAGGGGCACACGCAGAGATCGGGGAGACACGCGGTGGTTTGTCATGATCTGGGAGCTCCGTATTCTTACAGTATATGTGCTGAGCTGTGGAGCCGAGCATGAAGGCAGAGTCACTGGAAGAAGGGAGGAAGAAAAAAGGTGGAGGGAGGTGAGGGTGCAGAAAAAAAAGAAAAAAGAAATCCTCTTATAAATGTCTGGTGTGAGAGAGGAGCGGCCACAGACACATTAACAGTGAACTCTCAGGGGTAATTTAGGCCAAGAGTGGTGGCATTTCATCTGCACTTTTTATGTGGACTTGGCTAATGACAGCGCGACAACAGCGAAGGCCGGTACACCGAACAATCCCCAGATATTTCTGTTGTTTTACAGCCTGCCAAAAAAGCCTGCTAAATGGTTGTGCTACAAGAGACGAGAGAGGATCATGGGATAGCACTTCCAGTGAAAGCTTTTCTCACCCCCCCAACGACAACAACAACCCCTCATCTGATTCAAATGAGCATTTACTGGCATGAGTGTTTCAGCTAAGATAATGCCAAAGCTAAATTACATATAACTGAATGATGAGATTTTAAATCCATCCGTCCTGCTTTTCTTCAATGGGGACAAAAAAAAAAAGGTGCTGCTGATATTAATTTCAGGGTTTAAATGTCTCTGCAGTAGTCGCGGCTGTTTACCGACTCTGGTGCCGACTGGCAGCGGTACGAACATGATCCCCAGATGCAAATTGGACGTTGGCGCGTGAATAGTTCTTCCATCTGTCTCAGGTGAGCAGCACTCAAATATCATTCAGTCAGCATCAAATGTGATGAGAGACTGAAGTCAAAGATTTAATACTCCCTGTAACTTTGTCACCGACCTCCACGTGATCTCGATCTGCGCTGCCTCTTCGATTTCGACCTCTTCGTTTAATGTTTCTATTGTTCCCTGCTGTCCGGCCAGTCGTGGCATCAAACATGAAAAATCTGTCCTCAAGTAAAAGTACTGAAGTAAAAGAGAAAACTATCATTTGAGAAACCTTC